>NC_139577.1:31078347-31173347 GCF_946808225.1 Silurus aristotelis | reverse complement strand
GTTGTATTTCCTGGAACATGATCCAACACTGGTTTTAAACATGGCCCGATAGGAAAACGCTTTAATTCTAACCTGAAGATTTCGAATGACCAGGTCCAAACCTGTTCCAGCATGACATTGCAAGTCTATGAAGGTATGCTTTACATGGGTTGGAGTGCAAGATCTCTTGGTATAGAGCTATAAACCCTATGGAACACCTTTGGGATGAATTGGAATACTGACTGCACCTCAGATCTCCTCACATCTCCTTAAGATGGTAAGAGGAAAACACTTTGAGAGGGAACCCATCCTCATCTGGTTGACACCAATTGTCCATTCACTATAGTTCCAACTTTGTTGAGGGTATTAACAATTCGCTGATGAATACTCCAATGCAAAGCTGTTCATGGTGATTGTAGCTCAATGCCATTGTAGCAAACTGTTTATATTAATTACAAAATCCATTACAAATCCATTTTTATGGTTCCTTAGTTTAACCCTCCACAGAAACCTCATGGATGTTTGGGCTGTTCATGTAAAACACATTTTCAGCTGATAAATATTATACCTCAGGCCTCCTCACCTACATCAGCACCCGACTTTACTAACACACGTGTCTCTAAATCATCACAAATCTCCACAAACACACTCCATAATCTAGTGGAACATCTACCCAGAAGATTGGAGGCTAGTTTAACAGCAAAAAGGGGACTAAATATGGAATAAGATGTTCAAAAAGTACATACCAGTCGTATGATCAGGTGTCTGATTGGTAGCTCTTTAAGCACTTTAATTATTTTCATTATTATAAGCACATGTCCATATGGTTTGTTACTTATATCTATGGCATTTGGAGATGATAGCTTAGTGCGTAAGGCATTGGACTGTGACTCGGAAGGTAACCTTTAATCCCAGCAATAATTCAATTAAATTCATTTATTGCCCATACGTTTGTTTTCCTTATAATTGTTTGTCCCAGATGAGCGAGCCAGTGGCGACGGTGGCAAGAAAAAACTCCCTGAGATGGTATGAGGATGAAACCTTTAGAGGAACCAGACTCAAAAGGGAACCCATCCTCATCTGGGTGGCGGTAATAAGTGCATAATTGAAGATGCAACCTGTGGTCCAGAGCCTTTGCAGTAAACTGGTAGACTGTTGATATTAATCGCAGTCTGAATCAGTCCTCAAATCAGTCCTTGAGTTGCTCAGCAAATGGTTTATGGATCTTTAGGCTGTAGATGTGGAACTGTCCCCAGATGCGCAGATTGTGTTCCATACTAAGCTGCCACTGCTGGGCTCTTGAGCAAGGCCCTTAACCTCAACTGCTCAGTTGTAAGTCATGCTGGATAAGTGTGTCTGCCACATTCTGGAAATGTAAACACAATTGCCAGACACGTCTTATTGCGCAATTAAGCAGTTAAATGGCTTTGCTCAAGGCCCCATAAGTGGTAGGTTGGTGTTTTAGGGAACTCCTGAACAGGAGTCCTGCTTCTTAAGCAGTGATCTACCACTTCCAAACCTCATCATCATTAATGTAATTATTCAGCACATTTACATTCTTGTAAACCTGCAGCAAGTAGCTTTCAGCTGTGGAGGAGTCTATCACGTGAGGCACCGATCGAGGATATGGAGAGATCGAGGGGGAAAGAAAGGAAGGACAGAAGGGTGCTAATCAAACCATTAAACATTCAAGGAAGGAAAAGATCTCGGAGAAAGAGTGAGTGTTTACCGGTACTGCCACCTCAGCTGGCCATGGGGCTTGAAGGCAAGAGAGAACAGAGGTGGAAACAATAGACAGGATGCTAAAATGGATTTGGGCCATTAAAAAAAAAAAAAAAAAGGAATTGCACTTCAAGTTAAAAGTAATTTACCGGCTATGAGCTGAATACGATGTTTTAAGTGTTAAATAGCAGAAATGCCCAATAGACCCTTCAGGTTTTTTTTTTTTTTTTTGCAAATGAAATCAGGCAAAGACGAGGTGAGACTTTTCTCACGTTTAAACAGGTGACTCATCCCGAGCGTGTCAACGTGTGGAGTAAGCTGCCGATTTTTACACGTCACATTCCACCACACGCAGCGGGTTACTTTAACTTTTTCGAAAAAAGTGCATCATTGCATTTTTTCCCCCCTCGACTGGAGGAGATGCTTTCGCTCTCCGGCTGAGTGGCGCACAAGTCTTTGTGCCGAGAGTTCGAGTGGAAAGATGAGAGTGAGGAATATTTTTATCTCCCCACCGTCTAGCCAGTCGGTTATTTATTTAGAACAATAGGGATGTAGGAGCGCCTGCTTTTATTTATTTTTTTTTTTTACTTTTGCCTTTCAGTCCAGGTCTTGCATTACGAATTTCAGACATGCTATAGGCAAATCCTGCAGGAGTTCTACTGTCTGAATACTATATATACGGTACAGTGTGTGTGTGTGTGTGTGTGTGTGTGTGTGTGTGTGTGTGTGTGTGTGTGTGTGTGTGTGTGTGTGTGTGAAATAGAGAGAGAGAGAGAATATGTGCATGCACACTATAGTTAAGAAACTCACACAGAACTTTGACAATGCAAGTTTTACATGAATTTCTTATGTTATCCCAAAAATGGTTGAACGGTTAAATATAAAAAATATAAAACAAGAATCAAAACTAGTTTAAGAAGATTAGCCAAAAATGTATGTAAACTATATAAAAATATAAAAAATATATAGTATACTATCTCCCTGGGGGCAATGGGGGAGGATATATAATATATATAATATATAGGTTATATAAAATAGGACATATTAAATATAGATTATATACATGTTTTTGTAACGAAATTATTTGGTACAGAGCTTTCGGTTAGCAAATGCAATCCTTTTTACGTAAGTGGCGGACTGCAAGTTTGTTTAGTTGCTGCCTTGCACTTTTCGTTTTTTATTAAACTTAAAAACACAACACAAGAGTGCCAGGGGTCTAAAACAAAAGAAACTAAGATTAGGACAGCATCTTTGTGGCCACTCACTCCGTACCGGAAATTTAATTTGTTTTGCGCATGCATAAAAACGCTAAAGAATCTATAGCGCTAGCGTTAACCGCTAACCAGGAAGTGGTAACACATCTGTACAAACAACTGTAAACTATTTAATTTCATTTTTCCATTTATTAAATTTTAAGAAATCAGTTTAAATGATTGCTCAATCTAATCAATATTATAAAATGTGTATTGCATTAATAAGATTTATTCTATTTTACTTTTAAAAATATGATAAAATACTATTATATATATATTATTTAATCAAGCTAACATATGTGATCAACTGTTCAAATGTTGATCACAAATATTAATAATAAAAAAGTGCCAAGCAATTTTATGTTTTGCATTTCTCCCCCCCATAACCGTACCGAAATTGAACGGTGACCAAACCATGAATATTGTATACAGTAATCCCGTGCTTTACCGCGGTTCGAATCTCACGCCGTTTTTTCGCGGAATTGCATTTGCCACATAACTAATTAGTTTGCCTGATTTTCCCGGTCTCTCGTGGAGAGCAGATAGACCACAAATGTTCCCACGATCTTACGATGACTATAGCGATGTGACAAAATTGTAAATATACAATATATATATATATATATATATATATATATATATATATATATATATATATATATAATTCCCGATAGCTGCAAAGAGGAACAATGATTTAATCCAATCATCACCCCACTCACCGCACGCTCGTTTGTAATTCTACACTTGTGGGTTATTCCCATTCATTTGCAAGTTACTGTAGCTACTAAATATTGCACCTAGCCTTAACCTCAGGACCATATGTAAAAAGCATTAGATGGGCTTTACATGATTAACAGCTGAAGGAAACATGTTTTTGAATAGATGACGCCAAAGATAGTGAAATTATGCAAATGTTATGAAGAGCCTTACAGTCATGAGTCACATCCCAAACCACAGACTCAGACAGTATGTAAAAACGTTGCATCATCTACGCCAACTATTACGGCTGCCAAATTCTCTGGAAACACGCATTTAGACATATAATTATCTAACATTGAAATGAAATGGTTTGAATAGTAATGAGCTTGTTATTGTGTACAGTAACAAATAAAGTGAACATGAGCACAAACAGCTGAAGGTGAAACTGCATTTAACGTCCGTAGGCAAATCATTGTTTGTGTGATTACTCTCGGAAATGCTCACATTTTTGCCCTTTCATTCAAAACATCTTGATATTCACTATATACAATCAATTCATAAGGCATAACATTTATAAAGTGTATTTCAATCATCTTTTGCCCAGTTAACTAACATTTCAGACGTATCCACAGAAACGCCCGACACGTGAATGATGGAAATTAAGGGAAAAATAGTTTTCACGTAATTAGAAAGTGTAAAATAATAATGTAATATTGGAAATTTGATAAGAAGAAAAAAATAGATAAAAATTTACCTTTCACTAAAAGTTATAATCGGTATATATCTATGTTTGTAATAAAATCTTGTAGAATTTATACTAGAAATAACACTACCTGTGTATTTCTCAAATACGGTACCTCACAAAAGTAATTGCCCCCTCACATTTCAGCAACCATTCAATTACCGTATTTTTTGGACTATAAGCCGCTACTTTTTTCCCACGTTTTGAACCCCACGGCTTAAACAACGAAGCGGCTTATTTATGAATTTTTCCTGGGTTTTTCCTGGTTTCACAAACTCCAAGCCAAAAAACTGAGTGACATAACATTAGACCAATGAAATTTCCGAACGGAAATGAAAAAACGCACCTCACTTGTGTTCTGAGATGCACGGCTTTGGGAGAAAAAACTTTTTTTTTAAACACACGACGATGCCAAAAGATAAACTCTCGAGAGAAATAGTTGTGAAAGGAAGGAGGAAGACAGTGAACAATGACTTACTTGGTCGGCTACTGTTTAGATACAAGCCGTTGTAACGCGTTGAGTCTGGGTGAAGGGAGAGCTCGCTAACTCCAGTTACAACAGAAATCATATAAGCACAGACAGGTTTCCAAAACTCATGCTTTTTTATTTTTCTTGGCAACAGCGTTACGGGTTAGTCAAAGAAACTTAGAAATGAGCATCAGAAAATAATAAGGACATAATCCTCAGTCTTGCACACATGTAATACCGGAAAAAATGCGGCGGCAGGCTATTCCCAAAATGCCGCTCATACAAAATATTTCACCCGTTACACCGTGTAACAGACACTGTCTTTCGTTAAAGCCTGTGTAAAGTTCATTAGTTTTAATGTAGACACGTGTAGACTTATTTATGTTAAAAAAAAAAAATCTTTGTCAAATTCAGTATGTGCGGCTTAAATTTGGGTGCGCTTTATAGTCCGAAAATTACGGTATATGTTCTCAAGGGACAATACTATAGAGATAAAAATTGGATATATATTTACTGTCCTCTAAAAAAACTTTAGAGAGAGAATTTTCCACAAAGCAACTCATTTTAACTGCTTTAATGTCAAGCAGACAAAAACTTGAACATGATGAATAGAACATGTGGCTTCGCATGATTACACAACATACAGATCTTAGGGTGTACTCACTTTTGTTGCCAGTTATTTAGACAATAATAGCTGTATGAGTTCTTTTTAGAGGACAATAAATCTGTACTGCTACACAAGCTGCACATCGATATATTCAAGATTCATTTCTATAGTACTGTCCCTTATAATACAATGGTTGCTGAAATGTGAGGGGTGCACTTACTTGTGTAAGAGACTGAATATGCTTAAATATATACATTATATTTAAAAATTATTATTGTTATAAATTAAATTTAAAATTTTATTTGAACAGCATATGAACATTGTTCCAATAGCAGCTTTATAGAAATAATAATAATTTATTTCAAATTACGAATATACATTTTAGAGTCATAAATTAGTCCCTTTAAGTTTACTCCTAGTAGCAACAGTGAACTTTCTTTCGTCTTCTCTTATTAGGGGTCGCTACAGCGCATCATCCGCATGTTTGATTTGGCACATGTTTTTACGCTGGATGCTCTTCCTAACGCAACCCTCCCCATTTATCCGGGCTTGGGAGCGGCACTGAGAGTGGCAGGGGTTGGTTCCTAACCACTAGACCACCAGGGAACCACTCCTAGTAGCAACAGTGGGAAGGAAAAATTCCCTGAGATGGTATGAGAAAGAACCTTTAAGTGGAAACAGACTGGATGACACCATATGTCCATTCATAACAGTTCCATCTTTGTTGAGGTTATCAACAGTTACCTGATTGACACACAAATACAAAGCTGTTTATGGTAATTGTAGCTCGAAGCCGTTGTAGCAGACTGTTTATATTAATTACAGTCCAAATTCAATTTCATGGTTCTTAAGTTTAACCCTCCACAGGATTTTTATGGATGTTTATGCTGTTCATGTGGGGAACATCCTCAGCTAAAGATGAGTATGGTTGTCGTGATTTCATTGGTACAATTTCAATATCCAGCCAAGATAGCGACAAAGCATCTAAGGTGCCTACCTAGAAAACAAGACATCATCCAACTAAATCTAATCAGCACATTATTTGTTTGAAGTAAATCGAACATTCACAGCATTTGGCAGATGCCCTTATCCAGAGTGACTTTTATCTCATTCATACATCTGAGCAGGTATGAGGTTAAGAGACTTTGCTCAGGGGCCCAATAGCGACAGTTTTGTATGGCTGGGAGTTGAACCCATGACCTTTGGACCCAAAGTTCAATACCTTAACCACTAAGCTACTACCACCCCAGCTTCTGAGAATGGTGAGATGAAAAGGATATATGAAACATTTTAAAAAAGTTCTTCCCGTTTGAACGTTTCATTTGGTCTACATTGGCGAATGATTAAATGATTATGCATTTTCTGTTTTATATGCATATTAAGAATAAATGTAACACTAATCAACCGGTTAAGTTTTTACAGATACTGTAGACCAGCGGTCCCCAACTTTTTTTGCGCCACGGACCGGTTTAACATCGGACAATATTTTCACAGACTGTTCTTTAAGGTGTGGCGGATAAATACAACAAAATAAAATGATACGACCATAAAAACTGGTATTTTCAAATATAATAATAAACGTGAAACCACTGTGGTGTATTTTGTTCATTTTGCTCGCTTGGGGGTTTGAATTTAGCGGTAATGTATTATGTGTTAGCGGCGGGAGCCCCTTTAAGAAGGTAGTGGATGGAGGTAAGACATGTGACCGAGGCATCATGACATGCATCAAGAGTGAGTCATAGACAGATGTGGAGGAGAGAATCTGGTAATTTTCCAAAATAAAACCGTTCAGAATCAGATAATAAATAAAACAGAAATAGTGTAAATATTGTATTCTTTCTGTGCGGCCTGGTACCAATTAACCCAGGGGGCTACGGACCACTGCTTTATATACATTTTGTTGTGCTGTGTATTTTTTTTTTTTCGTGATTAGTGAATCATATTAGTGTATATTAGTGTTTTAAACAAAATTGATTAAACTCTGCTGCTTCAACGCAGCGTGTAAATGTTTATCACAAGGCGCCTGTATTTTGGGTAATGCGTTCCCGCATCACATAGGTGTGATGATCCGAGTCATTAATACACCTGAGGAATTTACGACATGCATGAATCGACGCACGCAAACCGAACGGACCACCTTCGTACCATTCCTGGGTTCCGTCGCGCCCCTTTGCTTTTTTTTTTTTTTTTTTTTTGTATGAGAGGGGAACGCCGTGTGAATCGAAATGTCTCCCGAGAGCAAATTCGAGCCCACAGAAAAGTAATTAAAGCAGCCGATTAAAAAGCCCACAGTGCTGGACCGCCGGAGTGATTTGCTTTCCAGGAAGCTTTCCGTATCCAATCAGAAGTTGGCTGGCACTCTACACCTTTCCCAGTAATAGCTCTGGAAGCCGAAGGATCCTTAAGCCACGGCTTTATTTTTCCTCCGCTCTGTTAAAGCACCGAGCGCCCTTGAATAAAACTCGGCCCTCATGCCGAAATATTAACGAGAGGGGGGGGTACGGATGGCGAGGGCGCACCTTCATCGGGGGGGCTTTAATATCCATGGAACAATGAAGAGAAGTGTTAGAGGAAGACGGTGGATCAGGGAGAGAGAGGGCCGGTTTGACTGCGCCCTCGATCTCAGTGAGGCACAGCTTTATTTATACTGGATGTCTGAATCGAGAACGATGCTGTGTTATAATTCATTAAAAGTGTGACGTGATAGGAATGATTATGCAGCAGCAGCAGCAGCCGAGCTCCATTTTCAGGGATTTTTTTCTTTGTCTTCTTTTCTTTCTCACTCTTTCTCACTTCTCTCGAATTTTTGGTTATGCAAGCAGGTCTCTTGTGGCTTCCTACTTTTGTACTCAACTTGCTCTTTGTGGTGCCCAGACTCCAGATAAGAGCTCTGCCGCTTTATTTATCTCTCTTTATATTGGCAGATAGCGAGCAGCAGCTATCAGGCAGAGTTAATAAAACAGCATAATTACACGGAGAAGCCTGCTCGCACAACAGCTCTGTGTTTACAATATAATTTTTTTTGCTTATACGTCATGATGCTGATGGTTTTTTTTATTCAGTTTTAACATAAAAACAGGTATTGCGTTAGTATGAATTGACATCCCACAGCACGGCTGTTGTAGGCTGTTTGGTCAGAAGGTATTGAGTAAAACTGCAGCTTTGACACAAAAAAAGGAAGATGCTTATTTCACCTTCGTTTGAAGCTTTCCGACATCGGAAAAGACTTCGAGATGAAGGACTGTGCCGTAGTGACGGGTCGTACATGAACGATTCATTCGTTTTGAACGAGTCTTTGATTTGACTCAGAAGAACGAGTCGTCTCAAAAAGTGATTCGTTCATTTTCTACTGGAGCCGCATAAGCAAAGCATCACAAAATCTCCGTAGGTCATGTACCGGAAACAGAATTGAGTCTTATGAGTGCTCTGCTCCAAATCCTTCTCTTTTTTTTTGTCATGTGACTCCCATATACGCTATGAAGTTGGTTGTATGGTTAACGTATTAACCACGTTAACGTGGTGCAATGTTTTAAATTGCAATAAATATACTGAATGAACAAAAGTATTGGGACACCTACATTTTTTTTTTTTACTTTAACCAGGAGTCCCAAGCCTGTTGCAGCATGACAGTGCCCCTAGTGGTAGCTCCAGCGGTTAAGGCGCTGGGTTACTGATTGGAAGCTGCCACTCTTGGGCCCTTGAGCAAGGCCCTTAACCCTCTATGCTTCAGGGGCGCCTGAATTCATACGGTTATATTGGAGGAAATAAATCTGAAAGAACAGGCCGGGGAAGAAAAGAAAATCACTTTTAAATTGCTCACTTAGGCAGGGATTAGGGAGGAAATCTTTTGCTTGAATTAAGGTTGTATGAACCTTCTGGTTTGGACAGTTTATTTCATATATATATATATATATATATATATATATATATATATATATATATATATATATATATATATATATATATACAGTGAGGAAAATAAGTATTTGAACACCCTGCTATTTTGCAAGTTCTCCCACTTAGAAATCATGGAGGGGTCTGAAATTGTCATCGTAGGTGCATGTCCACTGTGAGAGACATAATCTAAAAAAAAATCCAGAAATCACATTGTATGATTTTTTAAACTATTTATTTTTTATGATACAGCTGCAAATAAGTATTTGAACACACACAGAAAGTCAATGTTAATATTTGGTACAGTAGCTTTTGTTTGCAATTACAGAGGTCAAACGTTTCCTGTAGTTTTTCACCAGGTTTGCACACACTGCAGGAGGGATTTTGGCCCACTCCTTCACACAGATCTTCTCTAGATCAGTCAGGTTTCTTGCCTGTCGCTGAGAAACACGGAGTTTGATCTCCTTTCAAAGATTCTCTATTGGGTTTAGGTCTGGAGACTGGCTAGGCCACGCCAGAACCTTGATATGCTTCTTACAGAGCCACTCCTTGGTTATCCTGGCTGTGTGCTTAGGGTCATTGTCATGTTGGAAGACCCAGCCTCGACCCATCTTCAAAGCTCTAACTGAGGGAAGGAGGTTGTTCCCCAAAATCTCGCAATACATGGCCCCGGTCATCCTCTCCTTAATACAGTGCAGTCGCCCTGTCCCATGTGCAGAAAAACACCCCCAAAGCATGATGCTACCACCCCCATGCTTCACAGTAGGGATGGTGTTCTTGGGATGGTACTCATTATTCTTCTTCCTCCAAACACATTTAGTGGAATTATGACCCAAAAGTTCTATTTTGGTCTCATCTGACCACATGAAACGGTGGTCCCAGCTCTTTTCAGGTCATTGACCAGCTCCTCCCGTGTAGTTCTGGGCTGATTTCTCACCTTCCTTAGGATCATTGAGACCCCACGAGGTGAGATCTTGCATGGAGCCCCAGTCCGAGGGAGATTGACAGTCATGTTTAGCTTCTTCCATTTTCTAATGATTGCTCCAACAGTGGACCTTTTTTCACCAAGCTGCTTGGCAATTTCCCCGTAGCCCTTTCCAGCCTTGTGGAGGTGTACAATTTTGTCTCTAGTGTCTTTGGACAGCTCTTTGGTCTTGGCCATGTTAGTAGTTGGATTCTTACTGATTGTATGGGGTGGACAGGTGTCTTTATGCAGCTAACAACCTCAAACAGGTGCATCTAATTTAGGATAATAAATGTAGTGGAGGTGGACATTTTAAAGGCAGACTAACAGGTCTTTGAGGGTCAGAATTCTAGCTGATAGACAGGTGTTCAAATACTTATTTGCAGCTGTATCATACAAATAAATAGTTTAAAAATCATATATTGTGATTTCTGAGTTTTATTTTTTAGATCATGTCTCTCACAGTGGACATGCACCTACGATGACAATTTCAGACCCCTCCATGATTTCTAAGTGGGAGAACTTGCAAAATAGCAGGGTGTTTAAATACTTATTTTCCTCACTGTATATATATATGAAATAAACTGTCCAAACCAGACTTCATACAACCTTAATTCAAGCAAAAGATTTCCTACCTAATCCCTGCCTAAGTGAGCAATTTAAAAGTGATTTTCTTTTCTTCCCCGGCCTGTTCTTTCAAATTTATTTCCTCCAATATTACCGTATGAATTGCTCTTCTATATATTCATATATAAATATAGCCATCTATATAACACCACACTAACTAGGAAGCTGACATTTATAGTGCTGCACCAGTGCACTTCATTCTAAAGTATACCATGTTTTACAGATTGTCAAGTCCAGGTTTAGCGAACAGCACCGTTCATCACCTGGAACGGTACGAACATCTCCAGGAAATCTCTGACCCGAAGTGACAAGGCCGGCTAGTGAAAGGGCACTGGCGTACGAATGTTTTCTCCTTTTTAAAAATACATGGCGGGGGTCGTGTTTTGCAAAGGAGAATCACCCGAGTGAATGCAGAGCTCGCCTGAGTTTTGTTGAAACCAGTTTGTGGGGGAGAAATTGCTCATAGAAATTCAGGAGATGGAGAGCTTGATAGAAAGAAGAGGGAGGAGAAAAGAAAGAGAACATTTCTGGAAAGCCTTCCGAATCTGGCTTAGGCACATGGTGTACACATGTGCCGCGGGTGTCTGACGCAGTGTGTGTGAACGATGTGCCCGTTCTCCGGGTGGAGTCGGTGCCCCGCTGAGCTCGGCACACTGTGTGGCATGGCCGCTGAGAGCCTTTGATGGGTGACTGAATTGAGTCATTCGGCACCACTTTCCATATTTACAACATCTAAGACCCTGTACATGGTATAATCATACACTAGTTTGAACATTAAATAAATTTTTAAACAAATTAAGGAGGGATTTTATGACAGAGTGAGGGGGTATAATACAAAATAGCTTTCACTGAGTGTATTAAATACCATTATTCATTCAGTCAACGATTATTTCGCAATTAAAATCAGACAACCCCGAAGCTCTGCGGTATATTTGGGTCGGCGTGGGCAGAGCTCGTGGTTACACCGTGTTCTATTTTCAGCTTTTCAGTTGTTTTTTTGGTGTTTATATGCGGCCAGGTGGGGCATTGTCCCTCAATAACTGCCATATGGTCTAGTAATCCTCTAACGTCCACACACCAAATTCGAAAAAGGTCACGAGACAAGGACACTGATAGTCCTAGGGAGATGTACGTACGTGCCGTTTTTTGTGTTCGAATGCGTACTCGTGTTCTTTTACATTTTGTACCGAATCTCTGAGCTTTATTTTATGGAACGCTGACCTTCTCCTCATCGCACATCGAGTCTTTCTAGGAAAATCGGTATAGACTGTACTGTATAGAGCAGCTGTAAACATCATTGTAAATAAACTTCAGTGATTTATTTGTAAAAGCGAATATAGCGTGCGGTCCTGTATACTAAACGGTACAAATGTTCTATAGCATTAGAAATCATAAATGGAAAATATGTAAATGAAAGAAATGGTTTAACTGGGATATGTTTCAATCTCAAACCCCTTTGGAACTGAGGCAAAAAGTGCTCAAAAGTGCTGTTCCCGTGAGAAAGATGCAAATCTGGCAGTCTGCTTTTGTTATTGCTTGTGTGTTTGATGTATGAAGCATGAACATGAGTCATTTAATATAGTGAAGTTGTCGGAGTATATAATTATCTACTGAAAAATGGACATCCAAATAGTGACCGATGCTGTGATTTGTGGCTAATAAGAGTCAGAAAGAAGTAAATTTTTAACCTCAGTCTATCATTGAACACAAACGCAGGTTTAAAACTAAATCAACAAACTGCCCATTAATTGCCACATTGCCTGATTTGCTTCCTGAATACATATTTGGTAATTGATATTAAATGGTTTGCAATTATGGATTCTGATTGGTCAAGTAAAATGGCTTTTGTTGTCATTTGTAGCCATATAGCGTTGGTAATGTTCACAGTGCAAATAAAACGACGTTCCTCTGGACCAAGGGTGTCCTGGGTGCTACACACAACATACATTTACTGTGTCTAGGACGTAAGCAGCACTACAATCACGACTACATAATAACAGTAGGACATAAAAACAGTAGGCAACTACAACAGAATGACATAATAAAAGTAGGACACTATAAGAGTACGACATAATAACACAAGGACACTATAGCAGTATGACCTGATAATATTACGGCATCGTAATAACAGCAAGACATTATAACATTATTGCATGAAACCAGTATAAGAGCAAGAATACTAAGAGTGGCACACTATAACAGTACGACATAATAACAGTAGAACATCAAGAGTACGAAATAGTAACATTATGATGATAATAGTATGACATAACAGTAGAACATTTTAACCGTATGACAATAACAATATGAGAATACTAGTATGATATAACAGTATGACACTGTCAGTATGGCATAATAACAGTGTGACACTAACAGAATGACATAATAACAGTATGATACTAACAGTAAGATATAATAGTATGGCAGTTTAACAGTATGACACCGACAGTATAACAGTATGACACAGTCAGTATGGCATAATGACAGTGTGACACTAACTGTATGATATAATATCAAAATGACAGTATACCATTGACACTAACAGTATGACATAATAACAGTATGACGCTAACAGCAAGATGTAATAGTATTACAGTTTAACAGTATGACATTATAACAGTATGCCATAATAACAGTATGACACTAACAATAAGATATAATAGTATTACAGTTTAACAGTATGACACTGTCAGTATGGCATAATAACAGTGTGACACTAACAATAAGATATAATAGTATGACAATTTAACAGTGTGACATTATAACACTAACAGTATGACATAATAACAGTATGGTATAATAACTGTATGACATAATAACAGTATGGTATATTAACTGTATGACATAATAACAGTATGGTATAATAACTGTATGACATAATAACAGTATGGTATAATAACTGTATGACATAATAACAGTATGACACTAACAGTAAGATATGATAGTATGGCAGTTTAACAGTATAACACTGGCAGTATAACAGTATAACATTATAACAGTATGGCATAATGACAGTATGACACTAGCAGTATGACATAATAGGAAAGTGTCAGTATAACATTGACGCTAACAGCAAGATATAATAGTACGGCAGTTTAACAGTATTACACTGTCAGTATGGCATAATAACAAAATGACAGTATAACATTATGACACTAACAGTACGACATAATAACAGTGTGACTAACAGTATAACAATAAAAACATGACAGTATACTATTATGACACTAACAATATAACAATAACATTATGACATAATAACAGTGACCCTAAAAGTATGACATAATAACAGTTAGACATCACCAGTACAAGTACAACATAACAGTAGCACATTATACCAGTAGAACACTGACAGTATGACGTGATATCAGTGGGACACTGTTACAGTATGCATAACAATATGACACTATAACAGTATGACATAACACTATGATACAATAATATTATGACACAACAGTAGCACACTATAACAGTGGGACAGCAACAGTATGAAATAACAGTATGAGTAATCAGTAAACACACTCATTCTCATACATCTTTTTAATAACTTCAGGAGATATACAGACGATTTTCAACGTAAACTGTTGACATGGTGGTCTTCTTTTTAAACTGAGGAGACATCATTGTTGAATGAATAGGAGGAGTCTTCATTGTCATTACTTTTCAGTCTGCTAATTAGAGATATCAGAGTGATTATTCAGCAAACCAATGAATTCCTAAATGGTCATAATTTTTTTCTCAGAAAATGTAGCTCTTCCTCCTCAAACGTGAGAAAAAAGAACATTACTGTGAAGCTTCCTTAATCTGTCTTAAGCAAACAGCCTGCACGTGTGCTGTGGATGCGTGAATATTTGGTCAACGATCGATTGGCTTGGCGATCTGGATCCCGATTGGCCAGAATATGTTGATTCATTTACTTGACAAATACTAATTAAGTATGCTGATCTGATAAAAACGTATTTTTTGAGTCTTTTAGGAGTCTCCGGTGTCGGAGGTTTATGTGCCAGAATTTTTGTGCTAATTAGTGACATCACAGTGATCCCTTTTTTCTAGATTTCGATCTCCATCCATGTTCATCAAGTGGTGATGTCACACAGACATTGGGCAAGCTCAGCTCAGCCCTGTTTAATGTGTCCGGTAACCAAACCTCGCACTTCCTATCTGATGGAGACAGGTGGTTATCTAAACCGCCGCTTTTAACCTGAGTTTAACCTCGTGACCTGCGGGTGAATTTTATCTTCAGCTCTTTTTCTTCACCTCTGGAAAGACAAATATATATATTTTAGTTGCTATTTCGTGATTACATCATTAGAATTGTCAGCATTTTTCCAGCAATTTATTGATCTCAAGTCGACTGATTTCTTTCACGTGTAGCATTCGGTTGCTTGTGTCGCACACACTTGAGCTTTTCAATTCACGTTCCCCCCCCCCGATTCGCATGACGTTTATTTTCACGCTAATTGTTCTGTGCATTTTTAATACCACTTTACCTTTTTTTTCAAAACCTTTCATGTGTACGTCATCAGGTTTTATTCTTTCATTGTTCTTCCACATGATCGGATGATGTCATGCGATTTCAGAAAAGATGCACCTTGATACGTCACGTGTTTTTGCCTGGTAATCTATAAGAACTGTGCTGGATGTTATAATTTTTGAGTGTACTTATAGAAGGGCATTAATGTTTGAGGCTAGTGTTTTTTTTTTCTTCCTGAGAACGAGAGAGAGAAAGAGCGACTCGGCGAGAGAGAGTGTTGAAGAGAGGCATGTGCTGTGATATTTTATCACTCCATGTCAAATAAAGTCTGAGTGAAAACCAAACAGGGACCTGTGGATCACGTGCTGAGGTTGCTGGATAAGGGAGAAGTCGCTGGCTCCTATCCAGTGTGTGTGTGCAAGTGTTTGTGTGTGTGTGTGTGTGTGTGTTTTTTGGAAAAGGGGTATGCTGTTTCTTGTGGTTGTGGTTTCATACCCTCTGACTTCTGCAAGCCACTCGGTCATTAACTATATATTCAGTAAGTAAACTTGGCAGAGTGGTTTGGCACAGGCAGCATGAGGAGCAGCACTATAGGGACGTCACTGTCACACAGCTCAGTCACACTTCATACTCACTCTTCCTAACTTCTAACGAGATCTGGAGTGCAAACTTTGTGGCTTTCTCTTTTCTTCTCATTTGTTCAATTCAGTTCTCGATTATGATCAAAATTTTTTTTTTAGAACAGTATACGTACAGTGTACAAACATTATACGTACAAAAGTTTGTATACGCCTCACTATAGGATTGTGCTTTTTAAACATCCCATTCCACATTTAGTCCCTATTTGCTCATATAGTATCCTTCACGCTTCCTCTTTAATAACAGTGAGTTCACATTTATCCCAAAGGAGATGTTCAATAGGGTTGAAATCAGTGTATTATAGCAGGAGATCTTCCTTTCCAAGCCAGGTAAAGCAGATCTTAATGGCGCTGGCTTTGTGCACAGGGGCATTGTCATGCTGGAACAGGTTTGTGTCTAATTGTTTAAGTAAAGAGAACATTTCATGCTAAACTGTTTGGGGGAAGAACCACATATGGCTGGAAAATTCAGGTGTCCCAATACCTTTGTTCAGACAGACAGACAGACAGATAGGACGAGCGCCGGTTCGCAAATGGAGGCTGCTACACTTGCCTGCCACAATAAACTTAGACTTAAACAATTCCTCAAGTAACCCAAGTAAATTGAATACAAAAAGTCTTCAAAGCACATTATTTGCCTCAATGCATCGTTTAGTCAATTGAACTACAAACGGAGCACTGCGTTTCCCCACAGACCATTATTACTGACGCACCGCCCGCTAAACATTGTAGTAAAAAGTCAGAATTATGAGAAATAAACTCAGAATTGTGGGAAAAGACTTATTAGGCACTGCTTAATACTTTCTAATTAGGCAAAACTTTTTTTTGTGTCAGAAGCGGCCTTTCATAGGATTAAGGCCAAAGAAAACAACAAAACCTTTCCAAAGTTTTGGATAATTTTAAACTAAAACATAAAGAAAACAGTTGCGTTTCCTTTTGTTTGTTTTTTTTTTTTTCAGTTATCTGGAATGTATTTTCATATTTTTAATTATGATTTTTATTGATTATAATTGTTTTTGTATTTTGATGTAATATGGCCATTAAATGCACTAAATGGGTTTAGTTTTCACAGATATGCAGATTCAGCAATGAAAATGAAATCTTAAAAAATTAAAAAGGAAACAAATTACTTATATACTTGTATATTTAGTATTGCGCTTTAATAAAGATAAAGTACTTCTTATCCGATTACTAAAATAATCAATATCAACAGCTCTAATATATTTATAAAATGTACAAATTAACTGTACTGTGTTTCTTGTCAACCTCGAAAAAACTCAACACCTCATCTGTCATTATTTATATTTCTGGAACAGCACAATCCCCCGGTAATTGTTTTATTCTTTATTCAAATTTTGATATATTTTATAAAATGTCATGTTTTGACTTCCTGTCAATGAAAAATATTAATATTGATAGAAATGGTCACAAAATGTGTATTATGAATAAGAGGCTAAATTGTAGTTTATTGGAGGAGTTTTTGTTATATAAAAAAAAAAAAGGCGCCAGCAAACAAATCCAGCGATGTGATTCAAAGCTGTGAACAATACAGAGGCAGAGGTCAGGTGATCAGCAAAGAACAATATCAGGGGTAATTCCATATACGAAAACACAAAACAAAACAAGAGGTAATCTAAGAAGATGAAAAAACCAGAATAACAACATGGAACAAAAGGCTTGGTAATGTCAGGCATGGAAACACTGAGCGAGCGAGCAATAGTTCACATCGGGTGGATGTTTGTGAGCGCTTTATATAGTGATGGGTGTGATTGGGTCATTGGGGACAGGTGTACATGGTCAGATGTGACTGTATATGTGGGAAAGTGCATTTGTGTGTGTGTGTGTGTTACCAGGGGTGGCAATGTTTCTAGGTCATGGTGCATTCTGGGAAACAGTTGCAGTATGTTAACAGAAATAGCGATGGGAAGATCGGATCATTTGAGTTACTTGGTTCTTTAAAACTCGTTCATCAAAATCTTTTTTTGAGTCGTTTTGTTCCTTTGATCAGAAATTATATAAAATATACATTTTCTATAAGAAAATTCACCAATGCATCGCCACACACAAACCTTGTCTATAGTTCCAATAATGAAAATAGGGCAATGCTACGGTGGCTGAGAAGTGCAAAACACACTAACAAATCCGAAAACAAAATAACAAATGCAAAAACACAACAAATTCAAACTAACCGGAAAAGGTAGGTATAGTTTGTGAATGGAAAACCGATCATTGGACGAGACACCTGTCATTCAACATTACAATACACAGAACAGGTGCATGAAAATACAAATATATACTTTAAAATTATATATATATATATATATATATATATATATATATATATATATATATATATATATATATATATATATATATATATATATATATATAAACAGGGCTATGGTTTATTCTGTAAATCATATATTTTTAATTTATTTTTTTTTTTTCGGATTTCTTAATGTGTTTTGCACTTCTCGGCCACCGTGCAATGTAGCTAAGGACAAATTATAATAAACAAAATGAGAAGCTTCACCTTTTCGTATCCTTAGTTCTTTTGTCGCATGACTCCCATTATAATTGTAATTGACAATAATGTCAAGATTCCAACCGAAAAAATTTATTTATTTATTATTATACTGATTTATTGCATTGTGTAGCGTCTAAAAGAGTCACCTGATAACAGAATGAGTCGACTCGTTTTCCTGAGACACATTAAAGAATCGTTCAAAATGAACGAATCGTTCATAAACGACCCGTCACTTCCTGGTGGCATGATTCATAACGTAAATATTCAACAGTGTTCATGGAGTGTTATAGAGTGTCACAATGATTTTGTGTGTGAATGGGTGGATGAATTAAGTGAGGGCGTAGAAACGTAAACCTTCTTTATCACCTCTTGATCTTTTAATGGTTTATTAGATAATTACGGCTTCTCAGCTTTTGTTCTCGAAATCTCATCATACGAGACGCACCCATTTACATTCCGAGTGTTTTTTTCTTACTCAGGTCTCCACCCTGAGAAACTCCTCCATCGAAGGTCGAGAGATATGATGACACACTCATCCATACACAAAGCCGGCAAATCTGTAGAGTATTTGCTAATATGAAGATTTTTCCGGAAGTCTTGAATAAATAAACATCCGACGAGCTTCTAGTGTTCGAAACTTTAAGCTTGGATGAGTTGAGTTTGCTTGAAAGGTTTGTGGAAACCGGTTGCCCTTGAAAAATTAAGTAATGGTTAATTTTTTAGCATCGCTCGTCACATTTTCAGTCCAAAAAGAGCTCAAATAAATTCCAAAACCTTTGAGAATCAGCTTTTGTTGAAGTTAAGACTGAGATGTACTTCAGATCACAGTCAGCTGTGAATACAGGTAGTCCCTAATTTATTATGGTTTGACTTCTCACAATGGCGATAGCAAAATCGTGGAAATACTTTAATTTTAGCGTAGCAGCTTGTATATGCGGTATGATCTTTGAGATGCTGCCAGGATGTCCACATCTCCTGACTTGTGAGATGCTTCGCTCTCGCCAGCAGTCACCAGAGTTCAGTTGTCTTATAGTTAAATTGCATATCTTTTTCTGTTTTTAGTTTTTCAAAGGCCAGTTTTAGCTCTTGTCAGAGCACACTGATTAGTTTATTCGGCTACAGGTGTGACCCGGACGAACCCTCCATTCCACCCTCCATTCACAAAATGGCGCTCGTTTACACACCCGCCACCACATACATATATACTGTATAGTTTATACCGTACAGTAGTGTAAATTTCTCTGTTTTGCTAAATTGTGGACTGTAATTTTTTTAATTAATAATTATTACTACTTTATACTAATCACCATTCTTCAAAACTCCTGGGTCGACTTTTTCAAGTTACAATGGCGTCCTCATAACGCATCTCTATCGTAAGTCGGGAACTACCTGTATTTGGTTTTACTTTATCGGAATTGATTTACTTTTGTTTGATTTGACTATCAAATCCCTTTTAGAAAGATCGCTTTACTTCTTTTGCTTCATTCTGGCATGTTGAAGAGGCTGTTGTGTTGATCTTGGTGAATGCAGTGTTGAGGTGCAAAATCTGAATTGTATTTTAGGAAATTAAACCTTAAAATTCACTTGTTTTTGGCTTTTCACTAACACGTGTCTCGGTGTTATGGCATCTACATACAATACCAATACCAAAGTAGTTCAAATCAGATATTCCAAGTCTTTTACTTAAGTCATATTGCAATTGGTTACTTTTAACTTGTAATGGAGTAAGTTTTGCAGTTAGGTATCTATTCTTTTACTCAAGTATGATTTTCAGGTAATCTTTACACCTCTGTTTAACGACACTTCTCAACAACAAAGGCATTCATCAGACAAGGAGTCTAGCATGGTCATTTTTCATTAGCAGACACCGCTCGATAAATCCTCGATGCATCCTGAGGGACGCTCATGTGTTGGTCCGAAATGCTCACGCTTTGTGGTTTGAGAAAAATCTGAAAGGTAGAGATGAAATGCAGCAGAATATCGAGACCCAGGTGTGAATCTTATTGTTTATTGTTTTAAAGCATTACAAATCATCCTAACCGCAAAGCTTTACTGTAGAACGCAGGCAGCTGTTGAATTCATAAAGAGGTCAGTGAGTGCATAAAACAAACTGGAGCCCAAACACAGATTGACAGATTAAAGCATTGCTCTGTTTTTATTTTTTTTTCTTCTTATATCTTATTTTTTGTTCTCGACCCGAGCGATTATCAGAAATCTGTAGCAGCCTTCTGCTGATTACACATGATATATAGTTGACTTCCTGTCTGGGCAGGAAGTTCGGCTTGATCGTTGTTTAAAAACAAGTAGCGAGTGCTGACTTCCTGGGCTGAGAGGACCGGCTTGGCTCTGTGTGATCCTCCCCCCAGATAATCCCTCACTGTTTGGGGATTTGTTTTTTCCTGTTTGTCCTTGGTGGGATAAGGCAGGCATGTAGGTCGCCGCCAACCGGGGCCGTGTCGATCGCATGCCGCAGGTAGAAGCAGACGGAGGAGGAGCGAGGGACGAGGTGAATGCTGGGTAACAGGTTTGCCAAAAGCGAGGGATTTGTGGCGTTAATGAAGCAGCTTTCTGTGCTTTGAGGCAGCACTGTTTGGATCTTTGGGCTTGCCGCTAAGCCAGATTAGTGTAAATAGTGAGGCGTATTACTGCAAAGGTGCTGAATACACAGGTCGGCTCTGTGTAGCGATAGCATCGGGTCACCACATGGGGCAGTTGTGGTTTTTTCTCAAAAGGCCCCGCTGTTTTAGAGAAAAAGTGATTGCCTTTTACTACTGGGGAATGTTGGAGATTTTTACACAGGTAGTTTTTTTTTTTACACATTCAGCACAAACAACTTGTGCTAGCAACTAATTAGGAGAAAATAGGGGCAAACATTTGTCCAAGCTATAACATTGATACAGAACTATTTCTTGGGTACTTTTGAAAACAACTAGCCTTATATTTGTTGTTGAGACAAAACAAAAAAAAACTGGACAGTGAATTATTATAAGAAAGTTTTGTAGATTTTCTGTAGGGTCCAAATGTGAGATTTCTGGCTCTAAGAGAAGAACTTGTGTAAGACAGAAAAGATGTTAGCAGACGTCACCCCTACAGTCAAACATAGTGGTGGTAGCTTAATGTTTTGGGGTTGTTTTGGGGTGCAGGGAAGGTTGGAGACTTTTTCCCGGTTGAAAAAAACCAACATGGCAACCATTCCATACCTCAACACCATACAATTCATAATTCATCAGAACCAGC
Organism: Silurus aristotelis; assembly: GCF_946808225.1. Taxonomy (NCBI): domain Eukaryota; kingdom Metazoa; phylum Chordata; class Actinopteri; order Siluriformes; family Siluridae; genus Silurus; species Silurus aristotelis. The sequence goes on along the minus strand of NC_139577.1, from coordinate 31,151,515 downwards.
TTCACCGTACAACAAGAAAATGAGCCAAAGTGTACAACAAGCTCAGTAAGCTATATTTAGAAAGCAAACAGTCGTCTGGAGGGATATCTATCATGAAACATCCTGCCTAGTCATTGCATCTAAATCCTATTAAACTGCTCTGGGATGAACTGGATCACAAGGTCAGAAAAAGGTCATCCTATTCAGCTTTGAGTTAAAAGTTAGGAAAAGTCAGGTTTTTCCCCAAATGTGAAACGTAAATATATGCTATGTGTAATATGTATGAACATCCGATGCTACGTTACCTAGAAGTGGTGAAATGAACTATAATTAAATCCTTTTTCCAGGATATATGAGATTACTACCAAACGTTTTAGCATTTATACAGTAGGTTACGAGCAAAGAACATCTTATTTCTATGTTTATATTAGCGGTTATGGAAGGCTAATAATTGCACTACTTCATTTAAAAACTAAAAATACGTAATTATATATCGTTATTATATTGATGACTTAAAGATTTTCTCAAAAGGAAAATGTTTATGCATGAAATCCTTGGTGCACAGCTGAGAGATACTGTGGCTGTAATTATAAAGACTGTCCTACTTCTCATCCGCTCGTACTGAACATCCTGTAAACACATGTATCATTTGAGTTTAGTTTTCTACATCTGTACACTGTAATGATTTACAATTCCACTATAGAAGAAGAGGACCGGGTCTGTTTTTATTTAGTGTGATATCAGAGAATTTCATTTATCAGATCAGTCGAATGATAGAAGTTTTACTCACGCTAATGAGTGTTGTTGAAAGCTGTTTAAAACAATCTCAATTATTTACACCATTGTGCAATTTTGCATCTGAGATGAATCAAAGTTACAAACGTCATCATCATGATGTTCAACAACGAAGACTGTAATCTTCTGTAGAGAATTCATAAGAAGGCATACTGAAAGACAGAGTGCTACTTTGTCACAAGTGGTCTGACTTCTCGGCCCGTTTTCGCGTTAAGACTGACTTCGGTGTTCGCAGGATGCCTCGGTTTTGATCTAGCATCTTCTGAAATGTAAACCTTCATCCCCCGCACATCCTGTTACAGCTATCAGCTCACTGATTTTTCCAGGAAATACAGTATGCCCTATAGATGCATAAACTTTGCACTAATGCTAAGCTAAACACACACACACACACACACACACACACACACACACACACACACACACACACACACACACACACAAACTCAAAACATCACATAAATAGGTATTGTCCTGCAGGCTACTAGTACCTTATTTCTATTATATATCTATCTATTTCTTTATTTGTATTTTTTTTTTTAGTTTCTGTGCTTAATTAAGATGCCTGGTTTGTCATAGTTACCAAATTCATGCGCAAATAGCACAGAGTCAGGCCGGAAAATCAGCAACGACCGCAAAAGATCATTATCGCTTATTAAAAGAAAGGAAGCAAACTCCAAAATAAGCAGGAAAACACAAAACACCTGGGTTCACTATCGGTGACCTAAATACCATGAAGATTATGGGGTCCGCCATTGGACGCTGCATTGTTTTGCTTTAATTTTGGTGAGTTTAATTGACTGATAGAAAGAGGACGATGCAGATAAACATTTGCTACATGTTGGATGTACATGAGGCTTGTTGTTTTAGATGATTAGCTGCTCCTGGCACTAGTTAGCCTTTTATGACAAAAAGTGTAAACCAAACTAAAAAAAAAAACATATACAGCAGAATGAACGAAACAGATTAATTCGCAATCTGTATAGACAAAAGTATTGGGACACTTGACCTTTCTTCCCATATGTGGTTCTTCTCCAAACTTTTACCACAGAGCTCGAGGCACACAGTTGTACAGGATGTTTTTGGATGCAGTACAATAAAAAAATTGTGTTCACTTGAACTTAGCATGGTAATACCTCTGTGCACAAAGACAGTTTCATGAAGATATGGTTTATATGGTTTGTAGTGGAAGGCTGATCCCAACCCAACTGAACACTATTAGGATTAATTTGAACACTTACTTCACCCCAGGCCTCCTCACCTCACCTACATCAGTACCTGCCTTAACACCCTTGTGGTTAAGTAACACAAATGTCCACATACAGACTCCAAAATCTAGTGGAACAGCTTCCCAGAAGAGTGGAGGGAACTATAAGAGCAAATTGGGACTAAATGTGGAATTGGATGCTCAAAAAGAACATAATTATGACCAGGTGTCCGCTGACTTTTGGCAATATAGTGTATAATTATAAGTGAAGAATACAATTCGTGAAACAAATACAATGTAAATCAACATTTAAACCGGATAATTTGTGTATTCATGTGTAATAAATGCAAACACTTGGGTGTGTGCTGTTATATAAACAGGTTTGTGTAATTGAGTCATTCTTACCACATCAAAGTATAATTAGATTGGTGTTTTTTTTTTTCCTCTTATGAGAGTTACCATTTAATTATTCATTTCATAATTTTTATTTCATTTATTAACAATCTACACATTCTGCGTTTTTCATAGTTATCTCAATATGAGATATGTGAGGAAATCTTACGGGTTGATTGTTCCTGAAAGGAGCTTTAGCCACAAAAATAACATTTGTTGGTACCCAGAAATCCAGAAACCTCTAGATTTTTTAATCTTAAATGAAAGGAATCTAAAATGTCCAACAACAGGTCAATGCAATGCTGCATATTATACTGTCTGATACCAATTTTCCAACAAATACCAGATTTTTATGAAACAGTCACACATTTTTCTTACATTTACCTCAGGAACTCATAACAGGAAGTTTTACTAAGGCACTTGATTATTTTGCTGAAAGGTGTGTTAGTCATTAATTCGATTATTTAAAAGTAAACGTCCATCAAGAGGTTGGTGTGAAGGTGCTGAATTACTGTTACCACTTCTTCTTTTTCTTCTTTTTCTTTCGGCTGCTCCCATTAGGGGTCGCCACAGCGGATCATCCGTCTCCATACCACCCTGTCCTCTATATCTGCCTCTTTTACACCAACTACCTGCATGTCTTCCCTCACCACATCCATGAACCTCCTCCTTGGCCTTCCTCTTTTCCTCCTACCTGGTGGCTCCATCTTCAGCATTTTTCTACCAATATAATTCATGTCCCTTCTCTGCACATGTCCAAACCATCTCAATCTCGCCTCCCTCACCTTGTCACCACAACATCCTACATGTGCTGTCCCTCTAATAAACTCATTTCTAATCTTGTCCATCCTCGTCACTCCCAACGAAAACTGTTACCACACTGAAGTATATTTATTGTGTTTCGTTTTTAATTTACTAAACATTTACGCAATTGACTCTCAAGACTTTCTGTCCAATCGGAATCGAGAATGCAGCGGTAATGTGGTTTAATTAAATATAAGAACGCACCAGTTTCACCTTTATGTCATATAGAAAAAGGTAAGAGATATCTGACTTTTATCCACCATCTTTGGTTCCTCCACACTTCCCCAAATTGCAAAGTTGGAGATATAGGATGTCTGGATATGGTAGATTTTGTTGGTTTTTTCGAACTAGGAGACCCAAACCTGTTCCAGCATGACAATGCCCACTGTATACAAAGCCAGCTCCATGAAGATCTGTTTCGGCTCTATTGAACACCTTCGGGATGAATTGAAATTCCCAGTAAACTCACCTCACCTACATCAGTACCTGATTTTACTAACACACACATGGCTGAATGAGTACAAATCTTATGGTTAACTGTCCATAAACTTTCTTTCATATATGTCAATGTTTAGAAATGAGTTTTGGCCTCAGATATTATATTTCACACTTCCATTTAAAATTAAGTACATATTCTTGTATTTAAAACCACCAAGAGGTGAAATTGTAGTTAGCTTCTGTACAGGCTAGTCATCATTCTTGCTAATTAATAACATTGACTACCAGCTATGACTGCTAAGGTGCTAATCAAATGTGATCGAATAGAAATCAGCGTCACAAGCCAACACTGAGGGTCATGCTGATTTTATCCACAAAGTCTTTTTGTTTTGTTTTTTGTGCAAGAGCCAAGCAAACCCTCATGCTATCTTCCTGAGCTCCATATTTTAATTATGCGGCGCGAAGTTCATCCAAACAACTGCATTCTGTCAGTCAGACTCTCGCTCTTGTTCTTGAGAGCGATGGGACTAGTCTGTCTGGTTCCACCGCACATTTCCTTGTCTTGTTTCTCTGCATGCAGAGGTGTGTGCAGGCGGGATGCAGGTGAGAGGAGATGTGTGAAGGTGATATAGTGAAGCGTGTTTTTTTTTTTTTTTTTTTTTAAGTTTTTTTTCTTTTTTTTTTTTGCATACCTAGAGGCCATTCTTCTTCTTCTCCATCCGAACATGTTTCACTCGCTTGGCTCGGTGCCTCACAGAGAAGAATAGAAATATGTGAAAGAGTCAGGTGGATTCTGTAGGCTAGAAAAAGTCAGGAAAAGTGATGGAGCGAAGAGATCGATAAATGTAGGCTTTGCGGAATTGCAACTTTTTGTGTGTTAGTTTTTCCACAAATTAAAGACAGCAGGATTCGAAGAATGCAGCACGGTGTGTGTGTGTGTGTGTGTGTGTGTGTGTGTGTGTGTGTGTGTGTGTGTGTGTGTGTGTGTGTGTATGTGTGTTGTGTTATTGTAATAAGTGATATTTTGTGATACGACGTGCAGCCGAACAGAGAACATAATTCAATTCATTTCATCACATTTATAACCATACACAGTACGACATGCAGTGAAATGCTTCTTATGACTGATCTGTAACATGAAAAGGATAGGTGTAAGAATAACATTTTTTTTTATATTTAATTAACATGATTTCTGTATAGCGCTTTTAACAATGGACATTATCTCAAAGAAGCTTTACAGAATGTAAAAATTATAGAGTGAATTTCACTTATATTAAAATGTATGTGTATTTATCCCCGATGAGCAAACCCGGAGCAACCCTTTAGACGGTATGAGGAAGAAACCTCGAGACTCCAATGGGGAACCCATCCTCATTTGAGTGGCACCAAGAGTGTGATTATGAATCATTAAAACATTACATACACCGGAGAGTGAGAAATATCATGAGAGCTCAAGTGTGTGATTATGAGTAATGTCTTTTTTACAGTCTCATACAGATTGTAAGAGCCAAACATTGAAGTTTATTTAATTATCTATGGTTTATCCTTTTTATAGAAGCAATTTAGTAAGTGAATTTAATGCTTAGTTAAATATTGATTGTATACTTTTGTTATGCAAAATGAAGCTCCAATTCCAGTTTGTATTCTTTGTTAGACGTCATATTAGACATGGGACTTTTTAGTTAGTTATTTACATTTATTATTTACATCCATATTCTGTTCATGTAAATTTGTGATTCAAATACTTGATTTGATGATCAGTATTTGATCTGCTCATTGTGCCGTTTTCAGCTCCTCAACCAATTTCCTGTCATCGCGCGGCTTTTTCAATCTACCGCTGGCGTATCATTTCCTGGCTCTCACCCACCACAGACGTAGACTAGTTTACGAAGCGAACAACGAACAAAGCAGAAGGCAACAAGAAGTCTGGGGTTAAAGTGGATGAGACAGAGGAAGTCAGTGATGTAAACATGACTGATCACCTGATTATCACCATCTTTTCTCTGCTTGTGTTCTATATGGTAGATGTTCAGCCTGGATACGTTCATTAAATAACATTTTGAATTCTTATATCAGTATATTAATATGGTGAGGTTCAGTTACCAGTGTGACACTAAAATAGTGAGTAGTAAAGGCTACTTTTTTTTACTAAAAAACATGTCAGTGCCCAAACTTCTTTACTTAAACTTTCAGTACTTTTACTTCTTCTTATACTTTTACCTGAGTCTATTAAAGCACGAGTATCTGCACTTCTACTTGAGTGAACGATGTGTGCACTTTTGGCATCTCTGAGTGTAACCCGCTTTGTGAATTCATACTGTATACTCAAGATTTTTCAATAGAAAGTCCAGTATCACACACGGCACCTTTACGGTCTGAACATAAAGGAACTGCTTTAGCAGATTTTATCAGCAGGCAGACGATTATCCTATTGTCTCTCACAGGCTGACAGAAAGCACTAAGTGGCTGAGAATCCTGATCCAATCAGGGAAAACGGCTCCCCAGTCAGCTGTAGAGAGAAAAAAGAAACCAGCGTCCACCTTTTTCCCCTCAGAAGTGGCCTCTTCACTATCAAGCATTTATATGACGTTCGTCAAGGAAGCAAAGAAAAACGACTTCAGCCCAAATGTTATGACCTTGTACAGCACAGGATTGTGGGAAAAAGTTCTGTCTGTAGAAGAAAGTGTATGTGGGGTGTAAGGAATACATCACATGCTGTTATATTATCAACAGCCAGGTGGTGAGATGTTTAGTAGGGTGAAGATCATTTATTTGTGGCTACATTTAATGCTCATGATGTCTGTGAAACAAGTTACTTCCTGCAACAATTATGCTATAACAGCTAAGAATCATTCTCACTTTTTATTGGATGAAAAACAAAAAACATTTCGATACCATCAAAATTCGTGAATATATCCTGTCACAAACAGTATACAACCCCAATTGGGACTAAAATGTAAATAAAAAAACAAAATGCAGTGATTTGCTAATGCATATTTTATTCACATTAGAACATAGAAAACAATTGTTAAAACTGTGAGAGGAAAAATTTGGTCATTTTAAATTGATTGGCAGCAACTCTGTCTCAAAAAGTGGTGCTAACAAGGAAGAGCTGGAAGAAGGTCACTGTTTTGATTGTGATTGTGTGTAAACATTGATAAATAAAGTACTTTATTATGTACTACCACATCCTAACAGTTAGACATTTTAAATGTGAATCCATGTCTGTATTATCTGGCCCTGAAATTAACCCCGCCTTCTTCCTGAACATATCTGCTCAACTGGGCCTATTTTCAAATCTTCTTTTTCTTTCGGATGCTCCCATTAGGGGGCGCCACACCGGATCATCCGTCTCCATACCCCCCTGTCCTCTACATCTGCCTCTTTCACACCAACTACCTGCATGTCTTCCCTCACCACATCCATAAACCTCCTCCTTGGTCTTCCTCTTTTCCTCCTTCCTGGTGGCTCCATCCTCAGCATTCTCCTACTGATATACCCCATGTCCCTCCTCTGCACATGTCCAAACCATCTCAATCTCACCTCCCTCACCTTGTCACCAAAACATCCTACATGCTCTGTCCCTCTAATAAACTCATTTCTGATCCTGTCCATCATCATCACTTCCAACGAAAACCTCAACATCTTCAGCTCTGCTACCTCCAGCTCCACCTCCTGTCTTTTACTCAATGCCACTGTCTCTAAACCATACAACATCTCAGGTCTCACCACAGTCCTATAAACTTTCCCTTTCATTTTTGCAGATACCCTACTATCACAAATCATGGGAATATTTTTAAATATAATGTCAATTAAGACGGCATGTGGTTTGAGCGGAGGAGTCGTGCCTGCTCCGAGACAGGAAGAAGAAATCTCTGCCAGTGTTTTTATTCCAATTTCACACGGAGCACTCTAAAAATTACAGGCTGCCCCTTTAAGCGTCACACTTCCTACAGCTCCGGCAGAGTTCCTAGAGCAGCATTCAGTTCAACAGTTCACCCGACAAGAGGGGTTTTTTTCTTTTTTTTTCAGGCACCAGGCCAAATACACACTCTCTAAACAGCCACTGGAAAAAAAAGAGCTCCGTGCAGAAGATTGACACCTGACAACCCCAACATGCGTCGCAGTGAACAGGGTTAGCTCGTAGGTTGTGTCTTTTCGCAGTCGATCTGTCAGTCTCGCGTCAATCGCGAAGCCTCGGCGCCGAGTTGCTGCGGATCTCAGCTGACTCCAGGCTCCTTAAAGAGCCGTAAAGTATGCAGAATCCAAACAATCCTGGGAATGCTCGTGCCGCCGTGTCTAACGCGGTCTCCTATCAGTTCCCATCGATTCCACATTTATCTTCAACATCTGCTGTAGAGCGGAACGGAGTTACGTTTATATCAAGCTTTTTTTTTTGTGTGTGTGCTAAAACATTTACACTTCTGTGTGCTCGTAAAAGGATAGAGCTCGATTTATTGGGCAAAACCATATGGGAAGTGTGAGGAGTAAAATTTCAAAAATGTAAAATATTTAAAATAATTCATATGAAATTTAAATCTTCAGATAAAATGTAATAGTGTTTCAAAAAAAAATGTAAGAGGAACAACAGAATATAGAAAAATAGTTAGATTAAAATAGTTATTTATTGTTTTAGTTGAAAGTTTTTTAAACATGTTGTTAAATTACACATAAATTTATACATGAAATAACTTCCACCTTTATTGAATTAATGATCAAAGTCTCAACTACACACCTTTAACCGCTGTAATTACAATTATCTCAATTATTCAGTTGCATAATCGAGTTCAACGGAGTGATTGTTGGCCGATTACGCATCACGCTCCACTTGTTAGTAAAGCTAAAGAGCTGATGTTAGCATAGACACCGATTAGCGTGACGATTAGCGAGGCTGAAGGTATCTTTTTTCGACGTTTTGGAAAGGAAATGCTTTTCTTTTTCTGATTTATTACTAGTTATCAGGGTTGAATTGTTGCTCTGTCAGCGACTGAAGGGTGAGAAAAAGGAGACCTGAAGAAAAAAAAATATTTCAAAATGTGAAAGTACAAAAACGTACCTGTTTGTACCACCCCTATTTATTCAATAAATTATTATTAATTTGTGAAATTTATTTACACAGCATATTACTCTAAATTACACTTAGACAAATGCTTCACTTTATTCTCTTGTTGTATTGTAAAGTCGGTTCTAATGAGTCCCAGTCCCGACAGAACTGCCTGGTGCTGAAGTTAAAGAGGTAGAGGTGAAAGTTTTTTTTATATTTTTTTCCCGGGAAAAAAAAGAAGCTTTTTTTGTCCACAGACACAAAATCGGCGCATCAGCCGATTTTCACAAATAGATTTTTCAGCCAGTTGCAGCTGCTTTCAGGCCGCATTTCTAAACATTGCAGCTAATTCAGCTAATCTGTGCGTGTTGTTCGTCATGTCATACTGCATTAGTTTAATGGAGTGTTATTATCTCAAATTTAGCACACGGCCTGATGTTTTTCTCACAACACCGCCACACTTTCGCCCTCCGCACGTCAGCGCTTTCAGAACACCGGACACTGACCTGCTGCCTTTCGCACGAGGACTCACGTTGTCTCATCTCCCTGTGATTTTTTTCTGCTTTCACTTCAACACAAGGCTTTTAGAGTGTAAAAAAAAAACTTTTGTAAACAAAATTTGATTTTAACGCAGTCGGGCTCCTTTTAATCACGCGTGCCAAGTGCCCACGGCGATCGGCTCTTCGGGGCCTTCGAATCGTCTGACTCGCCAAGGGGGCGAGCTAAAGCCACTAACAAATTGAATGCGTGTTTAGACTGGTGCGATAGAATTAGATCAGCTCCCCTGATTGTGTCAGGGAGCCTCTGCAAGTTCTCGCTCGAAGCCGAGTGTGCCTTCGAGAGCAGACGGCTCGTTAGGACGCGATGATGTTGTCAGAATGTTAAGCGGACAATTACCATGCACTATTGATTGTGATGGGAGGGAGCTCATTAGCGACGTGGAAGGAGTGAGAGCGAGAGGAGGAAAAAAAAGGGAGGAACTGGTTCTCTGTCAATTTTATAAAATTGCAGAAAATGGGAAAAAAGCAGGTCTGGTAACCCATTTCTGCTAAGAATAAATACCTTAGAGGCATGCTGTTATAAAAAATAATCAGTGATGGACCAGGATGATGGGAATAGATCACTGGAATTGATTATTTTTCTTTTTCACCTTAAAGTGTTTTATTTCCTTTTTTGCCACACCAATTTGCAATAATTCCAATTGAAGTCTATGTGAAGTGGCTTGAAATGGACATTAATTTTTTATTATTCATTATTAACTTCCAATGATGACTTGGTGGGACATATAGATTAGCTCCTCCCCATTTTTAACTAGCCAATAGGATTTGGGCTAAGCCATACTTAACATTGAATGTTAAGCTAAATTTTAAAAAAGCTGAACGTTGTCATCAAATGCGTTGCCCCGGATTGGGGTAAAAATTTGTCTGGGTTTTGGAAGCCCACTAACTTATAGATCAACTTTACGGCAGATTCATATGTGCTTTTTGTTCATCCCGCTCCATTTAGTCTCTATTTAATCTCTATTATAATTTCCTCCACTCTTCTGGGGAGATGTTCCACTAGATTTTGGAGTGCAACATTTATGTTCATCGGACACAAGAGTGTTAGTAGGCAGGTACTGGTGCAGGTGAGGAGACCTGGGGTGCAATCAGAGTTTCATCCCAAAGGTGTTCAGTAGGGTTGAGATCAGAGCTCTATAGCAGGAGATCTTCCACTATAATACAAACGATGTAAACCATATCTTCATGGAGTTGGCTTTGTGCACGAGGGTATTGTCATGCTGGAACAGGTTTGGTTTTCCATTTTAAAGTGGACGCAAAATCGTATTATACCGCATCCAATCGAGTGCCCTCAGCTTTGTGGTAACAGTTCGGAGAAGAACCGCGTATGGCAGAAAAGGTCAGGTGTCCCAATACTTTTGTCCATATAGCATGTAAGTTATCAGTTTTAATGTCGAATTAGTGCATGATATGGAACATCAGCTGGAAAACGCTGCTAGAGCTGCTGTTACAGAAAATTAATCAACACTTTGTTCTGACCAATCAGATTTGAGAATTCAACTCAATAAAAAGCATTAATCTAATAATACAGTGTCGGATTAATCACAGCAGAGAAGCGAATAAATTAACATTCATGCTGAGTTACTAATATATATCTCGTTCATACAACTAAGTAGCTAAAGGGCCTTGCTCAGGGGCTCAGGGGCAGCAGCATGGTGTGGCAGCCTGAGATTTGAACTCATGACCTTCACGTCCGAAGTCCAATGCATTAACCTCTACCTCACGACAGAGGAATTCAATGCTCTCGTTAGTCATTTCCGTGAGATGCGAGTTGATTAGGTCGCTGTGTCTCTGAGAGGGAGAGAGAGAGAGGGAGGGGGTGACTTTGAGCTCGGAGGCGATGCCACACTTCTGCACGCTCACGCTTATGTCAGGTTTCTCTCCCAGACTAAATCGGATTTCTGCCGAGTCAGCCCGACTATTTGGAGTGCACGCCTCGGGTTTTTTTTCTCCTTTTGACTGTTTCGATTGCATTTGGAGGGCATAGGATGAAAACCTTCCCCCTTTCTTTCTTTCTTTCTTTCTTTCTTTCTTTCTTTCTTTCTTTCTTTCTCTCTCTCTCTCTCTCTCTCTCTCTCTCTCTCTCTCTCTCTCTCTCTCTCTCGCTCTCGCTCTCTTTCTCACACTACCTCTGTAGCTGTTTTGTCATTCCACGTCCTTCTCTATGCGCCTGTCCCAAACGGCTGGGCTGCTTGGCCTTTGTCGTGGGATGTAACTCGAGCGTTTGTACGGGCGAAAGGGTAGCGCTGGGAGCTGTTGTTCACTTTCAGAGCCCATCTCAGGAGACCACCTCTGAACAAGCTCCTGATCTGGAGCAAAATGACAAAGCATACGTTTGTGAGTCACTGACATATGCTGCACTCTTTCGGGTGCCTGGAAACGGCAGGAGAAGCGCATAACATCCACACACACAAACACACACTTCACAGAGCACAGAACAGGCCATAATTTCTCCATGGGTGGGGATTCAAATGGTATGCGATAAATAATTAATAAGCTGCTTACCGAATGTGTGTTCTGTAGTCAGGATCGAGGTGAACAACCATCAGCCATCGCTCTGATAGTCAGTGCTCATAGATTTCCTCTCGTGTCTTTCAGCGTTTCCTGTTTCCTTCCCACATCAGATTGTGACTAAGTCATATTTTAGGTCAAACCCAAAGTGCAACTCTTCAGCCATGAGGTCAGCAGGAAGGAATCATAGATTTGTGGGTGGAATTGAAAAAAGTGTTTTATTTTACTTATACCTCAATACTTTACTTCTAATACGCCTCTCTCTCTCTCTCTCTCTCTCTCTCTCTCTCTCTCTCTCTCTCTCTCTCTCTCTCTCTCTCTCTCTCTCTCTCTCTCTAAATTTTGTGGAGCAGGTAAATATTGCCGAAGGGAAAAAGGAAAGGGGGAAAAAACATCAGAATAATTAAATTAAAATGTAAAGAGCAAATAAAGGCAAATAAAATACTAATATTTTTAGATAAACAGGAAATAGTGCAATGTACTATCTCTCTCTCTGTCTCTCTGTCTCTCTGTCTCTCTCTCTCTCTCTCTCTCTCTCTCTCTCTCTCTCTCTCTCTCTCTCTCTCTCTCTCTCCTTTCACAATCCATTTTCACTCATATGTTAAAAAACATTTGCCAGTCAGTCCACAAATGATATTTTGGATCTGATGCCTAAAAGAGTTATTATTTATTTTTCTTTAAAAAAACTTCACTAAATCTGTGCATCTGTATACTGAATTCTGTCTCTAATTATTTTCAAAAGAACATAGTTAACATTTACGGTATTTGGCAGACGCTCTTATCCAGAGCAACTTACAATCATATCATTCGCAAACTGAGCAGTTGAGGTTTAAGGGCCTCGCTTAAGGGCCCAACAGTGGCAGCTTGGTGGGGGTGGAATTTGAACTCACAACCTTCTGAGCAGAAGTCCAACACCTTTACCACTAAACTACCCTTCCAGTCAAACTTCTTAACAGAAGATCATCAGTTGAAATCCCAGCACCACCAAGTTGCCGCTGCTGGGCCCTTGAGCAGGGCCCTCGAGCAAGACCCTTAACCCTCAACTGCTCAGGTGTAGAAATTGAAAAAAGTGGGGAAAGATGTCCGCTAAGCACCATAAATGGTAACAGTTTGGGGAAGAACCACATGTGGATGGAAAAGGCAGTAGTCTCAATACGTTTTCTCTGAAAAGTGTACATATATATAAAGTTTATTTGGAGCGAATGATCTGTTACCAGATACTCGATAATGTATCAAAAAACGAGCGAACAAACGCAACTCAGTGACGTAAAAGTCAGCACTTAATTTTTTTAAGAATGATTTGACACCTTCTAGCCTGATAATTACCAATTTGCAACTCAGCACCGTGGTCATTAGTGACGCTGTTATTGGTTTTATTACGACTAAATAAAGTGTGTGTGTGTGTGTGTGTGTGTGTGTGTGTGTGTTCTTATCACAGCGCTCCACTCAGACACTCATCCTCGACTGCTAAAGTGTGTTTGGTGTGCGGGGACGAGGCGTCCGGGTGCCACTACGGTGTCGTCACGTGTGGGAGCTGCAAAGTCTTCTTCAAGAGAGCGGTGGAAGGTACGACACTCGTCTCAACACTCGTCTCTCTCATACCAACTTCACATCCTGTTTTTCTATCTTTTGCTGCTGCTTTTATTCAGTCGCTGTTTTCCGTAAGTCGATGATTGGGGATATTTTCACACGTTTCACCGATTTGTAGTAAAACGCATCATTTGAACTGATATTGTCTGGTTTCGATGCAAAGGGACGAATCGGTCAAGTCGAATCAAGTCGAGTGGCTTTGATTGTAATTTTAAATATCTACAGCTGATCTACAGCACACAGTGAAACCAAATAATGTTCCTCTGAGATTCTCTTCATGAAACAACAAGACAAAAGGACTAACTAGGACAATGATACGGTAAAGCAACAAGTACCATTGACCTTTGACCTTCAGTCCAGTCAAACTGCATTTTTATATTTTTAATTTAGAATTAAACTCGTTTTTATTTGTGGAGTGCTTATAACAATGGACATTGATTTGAAGAAGATTTACAGAGAAAATGCAGTATTAAAGAATGTATACGTTTTTTTTTTCTTTATAATTGCAAGTTTGAAAAAACCCTAAGATGGCATGAGGCAGAAACCTTGAGAAGAACCAGACTTAAAAGGGAACTCCTCCTTATCTTGGTGGCAGCGAATGTCCATTTATTACAGTTTATCATTGTTCAGGTGCGCAGTGATGGTGATTAAATTCAACTGGTGGTCGTGAGCCATTGTAGCAGACTGTTGATATTAAAAACCAGTCCAGATCCACACTCAAAGCTCCTGTGTTGCTTTGTAATTTGATAGATCCCCAGGACGTTGATACGAAACCATCTTCATCTGCACACAGTGGCCACTAAAGTGGACTCCTTTTTTTTTTCATTTAGAACAGAATTATTGATCCCACAGCAAAATTTTTGTTTCTTTTGGATATCCCAAAGAAAGAGTGCAGTGTCACCCATGATACAGCACCCCTCCAACACAGAGGGTTAGGGGCCTTGATTAAGGGCCCCAAGAGTGACTTTCTGATCAGTCACCCAGAGCCTTAACCACTGAGCTACGACTAATATGTTCGATTTAGTACCTACTTTTAGTACGAACTGAAATGATTATTTAATTATAAATGCAGTTATTTTGTTCCTACATTTTTAGTACTGCTTTAGTACTTTTTTACTGTCCGACACGCAAATAATTCGCTCTTCTCTACAACCTGCTTGCTCATACCGACTTTCTCTTTTTTCTTCTGCTGTCATTTAGTCTCTGATTATATATGATTTGAATCAGGTTTTGGTGGAAAGTGGTAGCTCAGTGGCTAAGGTTCTGGGCTACTGATCAGAAAATCAGGAAGTTCAACCCCCAGTATTGGCAATCTGTCACTTTGGGGCCCTTGAGTAAGGCTCCGACCCCCTACGTGCTCCAGAAGTGCTGTATCACGCTTGACCATCGTTTAGATATGCGCAGAAAGAATGACATTGTGCTGTACACGTGAGAAATATAGTAGGTTTTGAAATAAGCCAATAACTGTAGTTACTGTATTTCAGCACACTTCAGGAGTTTGCAGTGGAGCTGTCACGTAGTGTGTTTACATATAAAACCCGGGTGGCCATGAAGAAGCAGCATTGATTCTCTAAACAGCTCTGTGTCCGATAGCAGCATCTCATTATCGAGTCTCGGCAGTCAGGCGTAGTATTTTCCCCTTTTTTTTTTTTTTTTTTTTTTTTTAAATCTAATGACCTGTGTAGACTTCGAAATTCGTCTGAGTAGGTTGAACAACTCGATTCGAATAGCCTGATTTTACACTTAAATAATACCAGGTCTAGAAACGTATTTCATTTTCTTTTAGTACATAAGTTTTTTTTTTTGTTTTTTTGGTTTTATTGTAGTCTTTATTTTTGGGTGCTAAAGTCTTCCTACATGAACAACATCCTATTTAGGATTTCAAATTTTTTGTTTTAAAACCACTGATTGGACAAAGAAACTACCATTAGATTGTTTCTTTAATCCGCCAATATAGTGTAGTATAAATGTAGTATAAAGCCAAGCACATTACGTGTAACCAAAATTATTAGACTTAGGAGCATTTTCTTCTCGGCTACTAGTATTGAAAAAAAAAATTCGAGCAACATGCCTTTTTTTGTTTATCAAGCTTTCAAAAAAAAAACTCAACTAAATAGCAGTGCAAAAGTTTCCATTGCCTAAGAAGTTTATAATGAATTCCAAGACTGCCTTTTTTAAATCAGGTCTGGAAAACAAATTAGAGAAAAAGAAAAACATCTTCTTCCTCTTCTTCTTCTACAATTCATTTTGTTTAAATGTTTGTATTTTATTTGTAAAATTATCATTCATTTGTTTGTTTGTTTGTTTCATTTTGTACAATTATTCTTATCATTTGTTTTGCAATAATGTACCACATATTTTTATTTCTTGGATTTTAATTTCTATTTTATACTAATTTTAATAAAAGAAAAATCTCAAATCTCAAAACTACACCAGAGAAAAACCTCTGGATTGTTTCAGTCTTAGAAGGAGAAAAAAAAAAAAGTAAGAAAGAAAGTCCAGACAAAAAAATAGCTGACTCAGCATTTAGAGCAGGCCCAAGCTGCACAGAGCAGAAACTCCCAACAAAAGAGTTTCAAAATCAATAGCCAAAAAAACAGCCGAAAGCATTTCAAACAAGAAATATACTGTATATACATTATTTGGACGAATGTTTGTGGAGACTTGACCATAAAATTTGTATGCGCGTGTTGAATATCACATTTAGTCATTAGCCGTCATAATAATCTCCACTCTTGTGAGAAGATGTTCTAGATTTTGGAGTGTGCTTGCAGAGATGCTCATTCAGCCACCAGGGTGTTAGTAAAGTCAGGTAATGGTGTGGGTGAGGAGACCTGGGATGCAGTTCACATTAATCCCAAAGCTTTTCAGTAGGTTTGAAGCTTTATAGTGATCCACTCATGATCTTCCACTCCATCTTATGGACAGCATACTTTCAGGTTTTTGGTCGGTTCACACGAGCTCTTCGAAAATTGAAATTCGGTCGCGATTCTCACAGCTTTACTTTTTCACTCGTTGTTCCTAACAAACACGTCCCACAGCTTGACACATTTGTTTATTCTGTTACATTTTCGTCTTCTTCTTCTTTTTTTTAAGTGTAGCAAATTTACAGTAACTACATTAGCTCTTAAACCCGCTAGAGATGTGTCGCAGCAGCCTGCTGTCGCGGCTCCTGGTTTCGCCCGCAGATTTTTTCAGTTTTCCTGGTGTTGCCTCGGGTACCGGATCGCGACCGCGCATGTGGTGCGCCTTTCAGTGTTTTCTTCGCTCTAACACACCCACGTCGACGCAGTACGATCCTGCTAATGAGCTGCTCGGCTGGATTGTTGATGTTAGTTTACTTTTGTTTGCTGCAAAGAATTAATACGCGTCGTTCCCAAATTAGGCTCATTTAATAGCGGAAGTCGCGAGATACACCGGAGCTCAGACATATTCCGAAACATGAATGTGTGGAATTAGTTTTTAGCTCTTATTTGTTTTGTTTTTCCCTTTAAGACCTAATTCGATCACAGATGCGTGCGGTGTTAATGTAGAGCCTGTAGCTTTCTCCATGCTAAGGCCATTTCTCTTCCCTTCTGTTTCTATTTTAAACATTGAGGTTAGTGCTGCTTTAGGCTCTGTATCATGACTCTACATAATCATGTAGGGCACATTACATAACAGCACAGTTAATCACTATAGATGTACAGCTAAAAATACACTAAATAGACGTCTAAATCCGTCTCAAAACAAAGGCTAAGTCCAATCCAATAGTAGTAGCTCAGGGGTTAAGGTGCTGGGTTACTGATTGGGAGGTCAAGCCCCGATATCACCCAGCTGACACTTTTGGGCCCTTGAGTAAGGCCCTTAACCCTCTGTGCTCCAGGGGCGCCGTATCATGGCCGACCCTGCACTCTGACCTCAGCTTCTAAGCAAGTTGGTATATGTGAAGAACGAATTTCATTGTGCTGTAACGTATATTTGACGAATAAAGACTATTCTATTCTAATGATATTTGGTCAAAAGTATTTGGATGCCTGACTTTTCCAGCCAAATGTGGCTCGTCTTAAAAAAAAACCCACATAGTTTGACCTACACAGTTTTATACGATGTCTTTGGATGCAGCATTACATTTTTTCTTCATTTGGAGACCCAAAGCCTGTTCCAGCAGGACATTGCACCAGTGCACACAACCAGCTCCATGTAAATATGCTTTACATGGGTTGGAGTGGAAAATCTCCTGCTACAGAGCTTTGAACTCAACCCTATTGAACACCTTTGAGCGAATTGGAACTCTATTCATCTCAAAAACACACCCCAGGCCTCCTCACCTCACCTACATCAGTAACTTTTGTGGCACAAATCTCCACACAATCTAGTGGAACATTTTTTCCAGAAGAGTGGAGGCTACTATACCAGTAAATCGGGACTAAAAGTGGAATAGGATGTTCATATTTATGAGTATACCAATATATTTTGATCATACACTGTGCAGCCAAAAGTATGTGGACGCCAAACTTCACTCTTGTGCACGGTTCTTCTCCAAGCTCTAACCACAAAGTGTGCAGAATGTCTTTGTTTGTGCATAAAGCAAGCTCCATAAGTGCATAAAGACAAGGTTTGGACCTTTGTACAGACATTTGAATGGTTCCTTTGATGGAAAAAGGCAACAAATATAAAATGAGGCATGCAAACAGACACACTCTAATGCATCTGTGGCAAAACAAAAAAGTGCATGAGAAGACAGAAGGTTTGCAATGCATGCGAAAGCTCAGCAAGGTGTTAAACGGATGTTCCTTATCGTTAAATGTGACTAAGAACGAATAAAATGGCGTTCTTTTTTGATAAATAAAATAAATAAATAAATAAATAACAACATTGCTGTGGAATAAAAAATAAATAAATCAATACAAGACTGCCAGACTCGCTGTTTTTTCAGCTCCAGACCTGTGGTAAAAGCCTGGTCTCATCTTCTCACCTGGTCTTTGATTATTAAGTCATAACAAGCACAGCAATGTCTAAAAGCACATATCCTGCTTTTCACTGAGGCGTAGCTCTGACCTACAACACTGCATGCACTTTACTCCTCAGAGATAAGCCTGCGCAACCTGAATTTTTGAACACGCCCCCAAAGCCGTCGGCGGATCGTCGACTCGTTCCATTATTCCCCAAAGCGATGCACCATAACATAGCTAATACAGGCAATGCAAACTGTAGCTAACATAGCTATAGCATAGTGTTAGCAGGGTGCACTAATTTATGATCGTTTCAGTTGAAGTATGTCTTTAAGAGGAAGCGCAGAGGCTTTCGCATGCTGTAGTGTAGGCGGAGGAGACATAGTTCAGAGTGTGTGTGTGTGTGTGTGTGTGTGTGTGTGTGTGTGTGTGTGTGTGTGTGTGTGTTTGAGAGAGAAAGAGAGAGAGAGAGAGAGAGAGAGAGAGAGAGAGAGAGAGAGAGAGAGAGAGAGTGAGTGAGTGTACGTGTATGTTTCCCTACCTTACCTGACCCCAGCCTAGTTACAGAAAGATAGAGCAGAAGAGAGATGGAGAGAAAGGAGGAGAGACAGAACTAAAAGCAGAGGGAGGAGACTGTGAGGGGAAAATGGAAGTAAAAGAGATGTGTGGTGGTGGTGGTGGTCATGGTGGTGGTGGTGCGGGGGGGGGGGGGTCGTGTGGAGGACGAAGCAGATGATAGACAGATCGTACGAAATAGAGAGAGAAAGAGAAGAGAACAGAGCAGTAGGAGAAGAAAGGGACACGGGGAGAGCGTTAATACAGCAGGGAAATAACACAGCACGGCACTTCGTTTGTGTCTGACGTGGCCTCGTTCCATAGCGGAAAGAAAGAGCGGGAGCGAGAGAGAGAGAAATAAAGAAGGAATGAAAAAAAGAAAGAAAGTGCAAGAGAGAGAGAGTTTTCGCTGCCCCAGAGGCAAACGCGCCTCTCCTCATTAAGCACTCCTGGCCTAGACACAGTGGAAAAGCAGACATTGAAAAAGATCTGTTCCTTTTTGTTTATGTACGTTTAACGCAATTACACCCAGGGGAGGAAATAGCAGCTCGCCCTGAATTTCTGAATCTCTAGAATAAGACGCAGTTTGTTCAACTGCTGAGTAAGATTATTTAAAAACGACGCACGACTCTGACAAAGTTCGCAATTTGCTTTCGAGTCACAAAATTATGGAAAACGGGGTAGCTACTCATGTTATGCTAGCTGCACACTATTCAGAGACTTGTGTTGCCATATTGTGAATAGATACCCCTTTTTCAAATTATCATATAATAATGGCTGTATGGACAGTTATGCATTAGATAGATAGATAGACAGACAGACAGACAGACAGACAGACAGACAGACAGACAGACAGACAGACAGACAGACGGACGGACGGAATATTGATTAAATTGAGTAATCAATTAAATTGGCACAAAGTTAATTAATTAAATAAAAAAACATTTGTTAGTCCCTATTTCGGTAATACAGATGTATGTGTGTGTGTGTGTGTGTGTGTGTGTGTGTGTGTGTGTGTGTGTGTGTGTGTGTGTGTGTTTTACATTTAATATAAGAAAGATTTGATCTACTTAACTGTTCTAATTTTTACAGCATACTTTAACAAATGTCTCCATACTGCATTCATTCAATCTCTCGATATGCAGAAAGGATTTTCTCCTTTCAAGAGAAATTTTTAAAGCTTGACATTAAAGAAGCCATAGCCGCTAACCAGGAAGATTTTAACAGCTAACGCTAGCACTATAGATTCTTAAGCGTTTTCATGCATGCGCAAAACAAATCATATTTCCTGTACGAAGTGAGTAGCCACAATCACACACTTTCTTTTTTATACCTTTGGCATTGTCGTGTATGTTTTCACGTTTAATAACACTGAAAAAATGCTTTCAACGTGTGAACCTGAGACTAAACGAACTCATATTTTATTGCATTATGACATTAGGTCTATAGTGTGCATGTTACAGTATTATGGATTATTGCATTATTAGTATGCATTGTCACATTGTGTCATTGTGGAGAGCTCAGTGCTGTCAATGCCATATCATTATGGGGACATTCAAGACATCGGTATTACGGGATGAGCTACATTTAGTGATCTACATTACATCAAAATGTATCGCTCCATATTTAAATGCTGACATTCTGGACATTTATATTACAGTAATCCCCCGTTTAAACCCCTGTTTAAGCCCGCGATAAACGAACTGCAATTATACAGATGCCCCCCCAAAAATTATTTATTTTTTATTGTTT
Organism: Silurus aristotelis; assembly: GCF_946808225.1. NCBI lineage: Eukaryota > Metazoa > Chordata > Actinopteri > Siluriformes > Siluridae > Silurus > Silurus aristotelis. The sequence continues at coordinate 31,130,953 of NC_139577.1, read as the reverse complement.
AAGCCGAAAATCATCCTTCCACACACTTTAAACGCACATAAAAAACTTTGGCAAGAATATAGCGAGATAGATTTTGTGTAAATTGGTAGAAATACAGTACACTGTATCACATTTATGGTGAGCACATGTACTGTACGGTATACAGTTCTGTAGTAGCGTAGCTTGTGCGTAAGTTCTCTGCTTGTTTATTGGTTGAAGTGTCCTATGAAGTCACAAAAGACAAATTAGCTATTAGCTTCCGCGATAAACCGGGGGGATGAGATTCAAATGGAGGGTCGCTCCATGTCATTCACATTACTGTATTACTCTAAGGTCTTCATCATCCACGGTATGCCTCTCTGTGTTCTCCATGTTATGGCTTCATACCACATCATTCATGTGTTTCCATTATTCTGTGCACCATCATGTTATGATGTTATATTTAGCTCTGAGTCGTCTACATCATTTCAGCTCTCTGTATTTAGCATTAGGTCATGCATGTTATAGGGCTACGCTTAGCTCTGTGTCACTGTGTCATTCGTGTTGCTGAACTACATTGAGCACTATGTCATCCATGTAATAGAGCTCTGTGATATATGCTACATGTTATGAAGCTCTATGTCATCCTTGTCATTGCATCAATCCAAGTAGTACACATTTTTCCATTATGCTTATGTCTCCATTATGTCATCCACGTCGGGGTTATGCTTAGCTCTGTCTAATCCATTTTACGGGGTTATGCTTAGCTCTTTGTCATACACGTTATGAGGTTATGCTAAGCTCAGTCTCATCCATGTTACGGGTTTATGCTAAGCTCTTTGTCATACATGTTACATGGTTATGCTAAGCTCTGTCTCATCCACATTACGGGGTTATGCTAAGGTCTGTCTCATCCATGTTACGGGGTTATGCTAAGCTTTGTCTCATCCATGTTACGGGGTTATGCTTAGCTCTGTCTCATCTATGTTACAGGGTTATGCTTAGCTCTTTGTCATCCATGTTAAGGGTTTATGCTTAGCTTTGTCTCATCCACGTTACAGGGTTATGCTAAGCTCTGTCTCATCCACGTTACGGGGTTATGCTTAGCTCTGTCTCATTCATGTTACGGGGTTATGCTTAGCTCTTTGTCATCCACATTACGGGGTTATGCTAAGCTTTGTCTCATCCATGTTATGGGGTTTTGCTTAGTTCTTTGTCATCCACGTTACGGGGTTATGCTTAACTCTGTCTCATCCACGTTACGGGGTTATGCTAAGCTCTCTTATTCATGTTACAGGGTTATGCTTAGCTCTGTCATTTACGTTACAGGGCTTTACTTAGCTTTGTCTCATCCACGTTACGGGGTTCACTTAGCTCCGTCATCCATGTTATAGGGTTATGCTTAGATTTATCTTGTCCATATTATGTGGTTATTCTTAGCTCTGGGTCATCTACGTTAAGAGGTTATGCTTAGCGTTGTTTCATCCACTTTATAGGGTTATGCTTAACTTGGTCTCATCCACACTACAGGTTTATGCTTAGGTCTGTCTCATCCATGTAACAGGGGTATGTTTAGATCTGTCTCATCCACATTATGGCGTTAAGTGCCACAGTAATTACATTATGTGTTTGTGGATAGTTGTTGTTATGTTATATTGTACTCACCACAGATGAATCCTTAGTGGGGTGGCTGATAGTACACTCCAGTTCCTGTGTGTGTGTGTGTGTGTGTGTGTGTGTGTGTGTGTGTGTGTGTGTGTGTGTGTGTGTGTGTGTGTGTGTGTGTGTGTGTGTGTGTGTGTGTGTGTGGAATGGGATGTTCGTGTTTTAGTGAAGTGTATACTGAATGGTCTTTCTGTGCTGCTGTACAGCTGTAGACGAAAATAGCATCCGTTCCTTCATAATGACAAAGCTTTATGGAATTTGGCTGCCGCTGTAGACAAGGCATTTCAAACCGAGCAAGCTTTCGCTGTACGGCTTTAGCTCTTATTAGGATTTATCGAGCGGACGGAGAAAGAAATGTCCGAAAACCTTGTACATTTTAGGTTACAAATCATTCTTTAGTCAAACACATGGTCAGCTTTAAGCGCCGGACTTTTTTCCACGGCTGTTTTAAGACTGCAGTATATGTGTGTGTGTGTGTGTGTGTGTGTGTGTGTGTGTGTGTGTGTGTGTGTGTGTGTGTGTGTGTGTGTGGTAAGGTCATATAATGGTACAGTACATGATGGGATCTTTACGATCCTCGAGGTTTGGTGTGGGTGCTGTGGATGAGCCGAGCCTTTTCACAGCCTTTCTCCTGCATCAACAGACTTCCAACTCCTCGCCAGGCTCTGCCTCCAGCCCGGGTCCTAAACCACATATATCTAGTTTATTTGATATAAAGCAGCTTAGCCCTGTAAAACATCCCATATGGTTTGTGGTGGAGATTTTATTCCCTTTTTTTTTTTTTTTTTTGCATGCGTATAATTGAAAAATACTGTCATTATCAAGAGCTTAGCGTGGCACAGCGCTTAATGATATTCAGTGTCAGTTTTAATGAGGGCGATTGAAAAAAGGGCTTTTACTGAGCACGCACTGGCAGCAAGGAAAAGCCTGTTTTACCGGAGGTGTGGTAGGGCTGACACATCGCCAGGGAAAGGTAACCAAAATACTGATAAAAATCTCTCCGCTCCAGCAGAGTCGTTTAAGGACAAAGCCTTCTCTATTACAGCACGACAGACAGCTTTCTCGACCAATCAGACGCTCACGTCTGAGTTCAATAAAAGAACTTTGTTCAACAAAAAAAAAAAAAGGAAGTTGTCAAAGATCTTCTCTTTTTTATTTACACCCTAATACAATCCGAAGGTCTTTAATACGTTTTATAGCCAAGTGGATTTTCCAATGTAGCTAGCGACCGGAGCATATTATGAAGGTAAAGCTGATGTGAAACACTACACGCATCACGGCCGAGCCTATCCTCAGCTGACCTCTGTGTTTGCTCTCAGCACCGGGCGCTTTAAATATCTGCCATCTCTTTCCGCCTTCTGGGTGAGGCCTTTGTTCTAATGCAAAATGCTTGGAGGATGCAACTTTTGCAGCTAAGCAAATGCCGCAGGTGAGTATCAGATCTGCCCTTCCACCGGTAGTACTTTTTTTTCACTGGGACGTGGGCAGGTCGCCTGGACGTGTTTATAGTGTTCGATAAAATGGCTTTTGTCTGGACTTGTTGATAGACTGTCCCGAAGCCATATCATTCCATCTGAGTAACCACAGCAACCCATTTTTGGATATCGAGCTGGAAGATCAAGCCCAGTTACGGCCAGAAGAAGGCGGTATTTAAAAAAAAATATATATATTTTTTATATTTTTTTTATATAACAAGAAAAATCACCAAGGGAACGTGTCCATGTGTATGGAAAAGTGGGTTCTGCTTTCTAAAGTGGTGTTTACGACACGGATGACACGTGACGTCGTTTATTTTTCAGTCACAAATTTGTCTTTGGGTAATGTAAATGGAAAAAAAGGTGCAGAATGGAAGTCAGACCGAGGCCGTATATTAAATATATAACTATGACATGAAATAATTAATGCTATAAATCATTCTAAAAAAACCCGGAAAGGCCAGGAAAAGATTTCTCGCTATCTGAACTGGAGGGAATTCATCTCCCAGGGAACAGAATTGTACGGCATAGTTATTTATTTCACCCAAACTTCACACTTCCTGGTGTTGTCAGAGATTAGAAGAGAAATCTTATAGCCAATTAATGTGGATGGAACACCAACACCAACAAAAAATAAACTCTGGAGATGACCTTGATACCTCGGATTATACATAAATACCAACCTGTTAGCGTGATTCCTGAATACCGATACGTTTTTCTTTTATTTATTTTTGTTTTTTAACCTATATAGGTATATAGCTGTATATTCACTCTGCACCCCTGATGCCTGATGACCCCTTATCTGAGTTCCATTATTGTTGAAGTTATGAACTGTTCACTAACATATGAGTGCAAAACTGTTCATTGCAACTGAGCAGTCGTAGCAGACTGTTTAGATTAATTACAATCCAAATACATCTGCATGGTTCCTGAGTTTAACCCATTACAGTAATCTTATGTGCTGTATATCAATGGAAATTTTGGTACATTCAGCTTTTTCCAGCCATACGAGGTGATATCCAAAGATTTCGAGACTAGCTCTGTTTACAAGAAAGCACTTTATTTATTTATGTTTTCTTACAATCACCTCCAAAATAGTCCCCAATGCGCAGTAATACAGCACTCCCAGCGTTCCTGCCACCTCTAGAATGTGTCCTGGAAGTCTTCTTTTGAAGCGTGTCAAACACCTTCTGCGATTCATGCTGGATCTCCGCAGTGGGGTCAAAAAAACGGCAGCCTTGCAGCAGGATCTTCATCTTCAGGAAGAGGCAGAGTCCGCAGGAGTCAAATCTGGAGAGTAGGGTGGGTGCAGAAGTGTGATCATGTTTCCGGCGAAAAAACTCACGTGTGAGGAGGGGTTCGGTGACAGGAAGCGCACATGGTCAGAATAGCACCAGTTGCACAGCTCCCCATGTACGCAGGCCAATGTCTTTTGGCTCACTGACTTATAAAATTCGGTGCTCCCTGTGACTGTGCATGCAGCTTTGTGCTGCCATCTGTTGGCGTGTTACAAAACTAGACTCGAAACTTTTTGATACCACCTCGTATTTGATGCCGAAATTCAGATGCACTAAGGTGTCTAGGATGTCTTTGGATTGCAGTCGCATTCATTTATTTGTTTCAATTAATCTTCTTTCACTTTCACATACTCTTTTTTTCTCAATTTGAAGTCATGGCCCGAATGTATAAAGCATTTCACTGCATGCTGTGGTTGTGTGTGGTTGGGTTTCGTATGTGACGAATGAAATTTGAAGTTGCTGATGTGTAAAATGAGGTGAGTAATAAAACAATCCACAGAAAGTTGAAAACTGCTGGAAACTTTCAGCATTCATCTTTCATTTCTAGTATTTCACCAGTGGCACAAATGTCCTTTAAACTATAGCCTTTGAACAACAATTAACACCTATAAAAAGAAGTGAAACTAAATAAAGTCGTGTAGGGTTTGTAACCGAGCTTGTAGCATGTTTTTGCGAACGCTTCTACTTTTCAGAAGAGGCTTCATGTGCAAGTCGTTACAAAGCCACGACGGGAGCTTCTGCAGCCCGGTCCAACAACAACATTGATTAGAGTGAGCTGCCATGACTCAGCTGGAAGACTACTTGATCGATCTAACATATGCGGTTTAGGAAACAATCACAAGCCCATTCACGTGTCCTCGTGGTCCAGCTGATGCGTTGTCATGTTGATGTGGCCTGCCACTGCTAAAGGCTAATGCTAATCTGGGGAAGGCCGTGTGCTTGCCAGAGGAATCGAGGACAAAAATGCAGCACTGCTAGCATGAAAATAGTCTCTGCAGCACTGATCATTGATGAAAATGTTGTTCTGAAAGGTTTTCTATCTTAAGTTTGGGCAGGAACCCCAGCCTGGACACGTGTGCGAATAAAAAATAATGATCAAATGATATTTAGATTCTTTTTTAATCTGAATATCTGCTGTTAGGAGATTTGTTGATTTGACTAATTAGCTAATATTATTGTTGTGGCTGGCATTCTTGAATAACATATAGCTAGCTACCTGGCATTAATTACTAGCTAACTTTTTTGTTGTTTGCTAACTAGCTAAGCTAGCCAAGTTGTGTACGATGCTAATACTAGTGAGTTAGCAAACATTTCGTATATAGACAAAAGTTTGTGGAGCCCTGACCATAAGATTAGTATGTGCTTTTTGAACATCCCCTTCCACACTCAGTCTCGATTTGCTTGTACAATAGCCTTCACTCTTCAGGGAAGATGTTCCACTAGATTTTGGAGTGTGCTTCAGCATTCATCTATAAGGGTGTTTGTAGAGTCAGGTACTGATGTAAGTGAGGTGAGGAGACCTGGGGTGCATTCAGTATTGTAAATCATAACAAAAGTGTTCAGTAGGGTTGAGGTTAAAACTCTATAGCAGGAGATCTTCACTCCAACCCATGGAAACTAGATCTTCATAGAGCTGGCTTTGTGCACAGAAGCAGTTTCATGTTTGGGTCTCCTAGTTTAAGTAAAGGGACAAGGGCATGCTACCACATATGAAGATGTCATATATAATTGTGTGGATCCAAGGTTGTGCTAAAGGTTTAAGGCTGGAAAAGTCAGGCGTCCCAATACTTTTGTCCATTACAGTGTAGATATTAGCGAGATGGTTTGTGAAAATGTTTAATGAATCGTCTTTTAAACAATTAGACCTAAATTATCTAATATCTTAGTCATTTTTCTAATTGGTTGATTCATTTTTTGAGAGAATGTAGCGTCTTGGGAGAAATAAATAGCAGGCAATTAAAAATTCGGGAAATAACAAAAAAATATATTGTTCAGCTCCTGTAAATGTCGGTTATTTTACCCTTAATTCTTCATTTTGACTTGTTTCTTTTGGGTCTGAATTATTATCTAGTTAAGAAAGTAAGTAAATAAGTAAGTAAATAAATCAATTTATTTATTTATTTATTTATTTATTTTTTTATTTTTTTATTTTTTATTTTTTTTATTTATTGAATTTATTAAAAAGAAAATCCTATCTAAAATAAAGAAACATTATAAAAAACAATAATAATTTTGACAATATTTTATTTCAGGTTCATTATCAAACAAACAAACGAAAAACAAAAGGCAGTGAAAAAAAGAAGAATTTGATTTGGTTTCACTTTCAATAAAAAAATAAAAACAATGGCAGTTACAGTACATTCTTACACGTGAGCATATCTTTGCCCTGCTGGAAGATGGAGGGCGAGTTGTTACGGGGGCAGGAAGGGGTGGAAATAACCGCGATGTTGTGAGGAGTGATGTGTGATGAGGCACTGTGCTCTGCAGTGTTGGGGGTCTCCCATGGGGATCTCTGATTAATGTCAGAGCTGACATCCTGAGTTCTGCACCTGAGTGTGTCCCTTCATGCAGTGACATAACCGGGCTAAAAGTAGGCGCTGAGTCGCTCAGTAATTCTCACACGCACACACACACACACACACACACACACACACACACACACGGCCAAGTCAGTATAATGGAACACAACACATGCCATGCAACAGATTATGAACCCGTGTGTGTGTGTGTGTTGTGAGAGTAGGTGTGGCAGAAATGGTTTTGTTGTTTTTATGACCATCGGCACAGGCGGTCGCATGGTACAAAGCGGTGCGGTTGTTAAAAAAATGGAGTTATGTGGAATGAATGCATGAGTAGATGTGGTGGTGTCCAAACCGAAGGGTGTGACACTGACATTTATTCAAGAAGGAAACACTTAGAGGCACGAGGTTACCGAATAATAATCAACAAGGTGTTTTGTATCAACCTGGAGTTGATTTGTTTCTAATAACACCATGCCCTGAAGTGTTTCGCTTCTTTTATACTACATTTACTTTTATGGTATTTGGCAGATACCAACTTACATTTATCTCATCAGCTATGGGGTTCAGGGTTAAGGGGGCTTGCTCAAAAGGCTCAGGAGTGGTAGCTTGGTGTGGCTGGGTTTTGAACTCACAACCTGTCGGATCCAAACTCTAATCCCCAAAACCACTGATTCACCGGAGCTCCAGTTATGCTTCTAGCACTTTCTTTCTATTTATTTGTAGTTATGTTCAATGTAACAATAGCAACACTGTTGGATTGCTAGCTAGTATCAGCTTACTAACTACCTGAGTTTACATTCTAGATGATTTATTATCAGGAATCGAGATCGGATTGAAGCTTCACTGAATGCTGCAACAGTCGAAGCAGGACTCGAAGTGCATCACATAAACATTAAAATTAGGCAATAGAATAAAAGCATGTATTTGTCACATGTACATTACAGCACAGTGAAATGCTTTATTTTTCGCATATCTCAGTGATGTTAGGAAGCTGGGGTCAGAGCACAGGGTCAGCCATGATACAGCACCCCTGGAGTACAGAGAGTTAAGGGCCTTGCTCAAGGGCCCCAAGAATGCCAGCTTTGTGATACCAAGTCTTGAATCCTCAACCAATATAAATAAATATTTTTGGTTAAAACATATGCTATAAAACCAAAAGTCTGTGGAACCCAAAAGTCTGAACATCCCATTGCACATTTAGTCCCCATTTGCTTTTAGAATAACCTCCACTCTTCTGGAAAGATGTTCCACTGGATTTTTGAGATTTTTGTTCATTCAGCCACAAGGGTGTTAGAAATGCTGTAAGTGAGGTGATTAGGCCTGGGGTGCAGTTAGCATTCCAATTCATCGCAAAGGTGTTCAATAGGGTGGAGGTCAGCGCTCTAAGGCAGGAGATCTTCCGCCCCAACCCGTAAGCACATCTTCACGTAGCTTGCTTTGGGCACTTTCCTATGCTGGCACATGTGTCTTCTAGTTCCATCCAAAGATATCCTATATATGGCTGGAAAAATCAGTTGTCCCAATACTTTTGTCTGTATAGTAAATCTCTTCATATCTCCTGACGGAGAAAACCAGCACTTTGTCCTCCATGTTTGTTTTTCCTCACAGGCCTTTAAATTTTTGCGATCTAAACGGTTAAAAAAAGCGCTCTGCATTTTTTTTCTTTTTGAATATCATCCGTAAAAATTGTCGACATCAGCACTAAAACTGCAGCTTCTCGTAGGATTCAATGTAGAGCATTTAATGGCGGCTGAATAATAAATAAGAGTGAAAGTCAATAAAAGTAGTGTTTATAATGAATATGAGATCATAAGAGGCAGCAAAGCTCTGGACATTAGGCTCAAGTGCAGTGCGGTGTGAATGTTAGATGTCATATGTATTCGGATGTACAGTGTGAAGGACAGTCTCAGTATGTTCTGTGCAACCACGGGGTGCACGGTGGTAAACACACACACCGTATTTGCATTCATTTCTTCAGGGCAATGATTAACAGGATTCGTGGGAGAAGCTCGGCACAGCGGGTGAAGAGGTGTGTGAACGGATTTCAGGTCTGATCTGCATCAGTGTTGAAGCGATGAAAAAAGGTGGGGGAGGTTACATGGAGGAGGACGAGCAGGAGGAAAAAAAAACACAGGGGGTTATGGTGGTTGGTAGAAATAGAGGGAAAGGGAAAGACGGGTAGGAGGTATAGGGGCTGGGGGGGGTGTTGTATTTCCTGTGTCGCAGTTTACTGTTTTTTAGAGCAAGAAAAATGGGCTTATGTAACGAGTCATGTGACCGAGCCAGAAATAGTGGCAGAGCTACAGCTGCCTTTGCTCTTCCAAGCAGATCCCGGGCTTTTCTGGCAGCCTCGACATGAACGCGTTCCTCGTCGCCAAAAAAACCCGAGCGTCACAGCGAGACCCGGCCTGAGCACAGATTTCTTTTTGGGGGGGGGTTAGGTTTGAGGAGAGGAACCAAGCAGATGCTCGGAGTGCAGGAGAGAAGGAGAGATTGAGGGAGAGAGGGATCTAGTGGGAAGCAGGAAATAGCAAGAAAGAGAAGAGCGAGTGAAGCACACACACACACACACACACACACACACACACACACACACACACACACACACACACTCTAAGCGGTGTGCAACCTTGCAGCGCGGCTTGAGGCCGGGAAAGCGGCATGCGGGAGATTTCGAAGGACATACTTTTGTACACATGCGTATGTACACAAACTTACATAAGTGGGCAATGGCATGTATTTACAGTGACAAAACGCCACGTCACACCTTTTCCTGAGAAAATGCTTGCACCATTAAATTACCTCCATCGATTTGCATACGGATTTATTTAAACAAAGTACAAAGAACACACATTAAACACACATTCTGGGCTACAAAACTGATATTTTGGGTGAATTTTATACAAATGCTTGGGAAACGTGTAAGTTGCTGCAGTGTGACGAAGCACAAAAGATCAATTCAAATCAATTTTATTTGCACTTTTAACAAAAAAAATGTCATTGTCACAAAGCGACTTTACAAGAATTACTAGGCGGAGAATATTCATAAAGTTCATAAAATTGTATAGGTCTTTATTAGTTTCAACGAGGATGATGGTCCTGAGGGAAGAAATCGAGATGATAAACCCTGAGAGGAACCTAGAACCATCTCATCTAGACATCAAATATCTATTGATTATAGTTTCTTATGTCAGCATTGTTAATTGTATTAACTGTTCACTGACTTGACTGCAGAGCTGTTTTTATGTAATTGTAGTCCTACACCAAGAACTTCTCGTATTAATTGCAGTGCAAAAACCATCTTCGTGGTTCCCAAGTGTTTACGACAATCCCTTTTTTTTCCTCTCTTTTTTCACCTGTTACGTTGGTCGGCCATCTTGGTTATTTTCTGTCACACAACATTTTCATGTACTTCAAAACAAAAACAAATAAACTCTTCATTCATGTCAGAGCAGGATCACTGGTGTAAAAAAAAAAAAAGAGGTTCAAGTTACCAAAATCTTTCCATCAGCTTGACGCAATCTTAGCTTTTAAGATCTATTTTCATATTTATAAACTTTATATTCTCTTTTTCACATTGAGGCGAGTGGTTTTTAGTTGTAAAGTTGGGATGTTGTATTGGGGCTTCTGTAATTTTATACATCTGATAGGTCTGGCTTTTACCAACCAGGGTGGAACTTCCTGTAATACAGCTTTTGAGATGGGTGATAAACACTTCCTGTTCATATTTCAGCCGAAAAAGTGTTTAACTGAAGTAGGCTTGTGGTAATGATGTGTTTTTATCTCAGCGTGAATTTCCAAACAAATATATATATATATGGACAAAGGTTTGTAGACACCTGAGCATAAGATTTATATGTGCTTTTAAACATTCAATTTTACATTTAGGTGGGGTAAGGAGGCTTAAATCAGCAGTCAGCGCTCCAATTTATCCCAAATGTGTTCAGGGGGGTTGAGGTCAGAGCTCTATAGCAGGAGATCCTCCACTCCACCTCATGTAAATCTTACATATTTATAAAACTGGCTTTGTTCACAGGGCCACTGTTATGCTTGGACATCATATAGACATCATATAAAATTGTGGGTCTATAACTTTGTGGTTTGGGGAAGAGTCCAGTGTCCAAATAGTTTATAGTGAATAGTGTACAAATATTTGTAACACACACACACACACACACACACACACACATTGCAAGCTAAATTTATCTAAAGCGATTTGTACCGTGCATGAAATACTAAAATTTTCAAATCTCTTGTTCTCTGTCTCCATCCACAGGTCAGCACAACTACCTGTGTGCCGGGAGGAACGACTGCATCATCGACAAAATCCGACGGAAGAACTGTCCCGCTTGCCGAGTACGGAAGTGTCTGCAGGCAGGGATGAATCTCGGAGGTAATCTCCAGCGAGAATAAACACACAATCGAACTATATACCAAGCAATCCCTCTGAAAGAAACTTTCCACACGTGAGCTCTATTATTAGAAAAAAAGTCACACGGCTCAAAGTTAAACGAGTGGAAAACGTTCATTCAACCGCCGCGATTAAACAGAAGGATCACCTAATAACTGACTGCTAAACCATCGCTCTGTACATAAACACGCGCTTTTATGGGAACGAAAACGAAGTGACAGCAATGTTGTGTTAACTCCAAGGTCACCCTGTTCACATCGTGACAGAGGCCCGCATGTATTTCAATTAGATGAAATTTTTTCCAATGCTGGTTACAAGAAAAAAAGGAGAAAGATCTCATTCTAAACGGAGCAGTGAGGACATTATCAAAGTCAGTATGCAGTTCGGAAATGAAAATTGTGCAGCAATGTGTGCGGAAATGGTATATAGCTAGCAGGCTTTTCAACATCTTGAAGCACACAGACTATGACTCAATTCTGGCAAAACAAAACCAAAAGTCAGCCAAAGTCTAACTCATGAAACTATAGATTCGTATCTAGAGACAAACAGAGAAATGACAATGGAAATTCATATATCAGTTATAAAATAGATCTGTGTGTAGATGTTTGCTGTTATAATAACCTCCACTCCTCTGGGAGGATGTTCCACTAGATTCCTGAGTGTGCATGTGGAGATCTGTGCTCATTCAGCCAAATGTAGGTGAGAAGACCTGGGGTGGTGTTTTATTTCATCCCAAAGGTGTTCAATAGGGTTGACATTAGAGCGCTGTAGCAGGAGATCTTCCACTCAAACCATATCAAGCAGATATTTATGGAGCTCATTTTGTGCTGGAACAGTTTTGGGTCTCCTAATTCAAGTAAAAGGAAAATGTATTGCTACTGCAACTAGTGACATCATATTCAATTGTGTGCCTCCAACTTGGTTACGGTTTGAGGAACACATATGGCGGGAAAAGGCAGGTGTCTCAATACTTTTTTCCATACAGCGTATACATCCTGACAGATTTACAGAATTTTCATTCTTTCTGTTTATCTTCACACTCATGTGCAGTTGTTAATTATTCCCAATAACCTGTAAAGTTTAATTCAGTGATGCAAATGCTGCAGATGCTTCATAAACTCCATAAAAGTTTAAGGAACTCTTGTTGAATATGAAAAGGATTTTCTTGAATAAAACCAAAATATACACCGTATTTTCCGGACTATAAGCCGCTACTTTTTCCCGAGACTTTGAACCCGCGGCTTATACAATGAAGCGGCTAATTTATGGATTTTTCCTGGGTTATTCCTCGGTCTTGCACACATGCAGTAATACCCGTAAATGCAGGCTATTCCCAAAATAACATATTTCACCCGTTACACCGTGTAACAGACACTGTCTTTCGTTAAAGCCTGTGTAAAGTAGACATTACGGCTTATAGACAGGTGCGGCTTATTTATGTTCAAAATAAAAATCTTTGTAAAATTCAGTGGGTGCGGCTTATATTTGGGTGCGCTTAATAGTCCAGAAATTACGGTTCATGTAGTTCCCGAGTTACGATGGTTCCACTTAAGTTTTTTCATCTTACGATGTTGATAGCGGAAACTTTTACACATACTTATGTTTTTGCGTGAAAATCTTTGAACAATACATTGGGACCCTGCCAGGATGTACGCATCTCCTGCCTCGTGAGTTCAGATGACTCAGTGTAAAAACTCTGTTTTGTTTCTGTTTTTGGTGTTTCAAAGCCCAATTTTAGATCCTGTCTTTACTCTTTAGTCTTTTAGCTCACCTTTTTTTTTATCTGCCCTCCACTAGCGAACCGGCCCTTGTCCCCATGCCCGCTGCCACATACATGTATATATTATATAGTTTATACATCATAGTAGTGTAAATTGCTCTGTTTTTACTAAATTATGTCCTGTAATTTGTTAAAATATTATTACTACAGTATACTACCCCAAACTGATCAACATTCTTGGGAATCCTAGGTAGGCTAGGCCATGTCTCGACGATATTTTCAAGTTACGATGGGTGTCATTTCTAAGTCAGGGACTACCTGTATAAAGTATTTATATATTTTTTTCCACCAAAATACTTTAATAGAAAAATAGGATTTATTTAAAATTGAATTAAAAACCCCACAGTATGTGTATTTATAATTTGTTTGCCCTTGTTAAGCAAACATTACCTACATGTTCTTCAGCTGAAAGCCGGCACACACCCCGGGCTCCATCTGATTTCACATCTGATCCATATCTACTATGTTTCTCTGAGCAAACCCAGCAATGCAGGGCTCAGTATTTTGGTGGAGGAGGATGTGCTCTAGCGTCTGATTCACCCGCTTTTGATTCCAAAAACAGCGTCCTTATTCAGGATTTCCAGGCAACACGACCGAACCTTGGTGTGTGAATGACACACTTCTTATTTAAAAGGCACTCAGACAGACATTAAGTGGTTTCCTCTGTGAGTGTGTTTACAGAATGACTGTGGACCAATTTCGAGAATTCTTGCCTAATACACTTGAAAATGACTGTTAAACAGTCGGCGGGATATGGCTACTACGTGAGATGGACGCAGCGGATGTGTAAAGCGTTATGGAGTTTGACTGGCCCAGTGTTTTCTCATGCCAGGCCGTTTGATTGATGACTTTTTCAGGGCAATTTTCTACTTATATGCATCGTTGAACGTGAAACTAACATTGTTCCTCTCCAATCAGGATTCTTGGGTCCTGCTAAAAACAACTGCTTAATTGCAGTTTCTTATTGTGTCGGCTCTTATCAGTCGTGTTTATGTGGGTCCATACAAAATGCTTGGGATTATGGATTTGTTTTGGATTTGGATTTTCTTGAGAAACTGTGCGTTATAAAAAACCTATTACAAAAGCTTAATCATCACAACTGGCTTTGCTGATGTGACTGTTTGCATAAAGGTCCAGAATAAAGCTAACACAAGGAATGTAGCACCCCATATTCCTTCAAATCTTAGAAGTTTCCTGTAGCATCCTTGAACCTCCAAATAGAAGCTTATGGAAACCTGGGTGACACAACAGCACACTATTACAAGAAAGATTAATTGTAGAACCTTTCTGGTCTCTTGTTTCCGTAGGGCAACTCTTTTTGCTTTTGTGCTGTTTTTCTGACAAACAAGGTTTTTAATGTCCATTAGACATATTAGCTGCTCAATATAAACCCCAAAGATGCAACTTATTATAAATGTGTAGCATGCGGTATTGCCTAAATTATATAATTTAATATAAAACATTTCTGTTTGTTCTTTGCTCTTGTTCCATAAAGGAACTCCAAGGTTCTGTGTTGAGCCCTGCAAAAGAGGGTTTTTCTGATATTTCTTTTCTTAACTAGCCTATAAACATTTCATATCGTACTGTATAAGCCTTTGGTTTGATTCTGCAACAGTCAGAAGGAATCCTTCAAGTACCCTTTCTCTTAGAGGATAAGATTTAGTGATACCTAAACATAATATAGAACTTTTGTTCTAGATGAAGGGCCTTTACGCTTCTGAGTGACCACGCTCTGAATTACATGTTTAATCTGTCCAACGGAATGGCAGGACATCACCGGCGGGGTTATGTCATGACCAGGAAGCTATAAGAACACATGCGATGAAAATGGCGTAGCTTCTGTTTGTTCAGGAAGCGCTTTGTGTGTCTGTTCTACAGGAAAAAAAGGTGTGGTAAAATGTAAAAAAAACATTTAATAAGAATGAATAGCAAGCAATCTTACTGCTGTGCGTTACTCCTTGCCCCGGCTTTAACACAGGGGGATACGCACAGTTTGTGTGTCGCTTGCTTGCGAGCGGAGCATGCTCAGCTGGCTGCTCTCATTGCTGCCACATGCCCGTGCAGATGATCCTCTACTGTAGAGGTCATTGGGCTTGCATTTGGATCTGGCAAAGGGTTTGCAGACGGGCCTGTCCCTTTCTTCTGCCTCACATGCCAGATTTAGCGCTCTCTCCCAGGGTTCCGAAGCATGCCTTTCAGGGGTTTCTTCTTCCTGTGCAGAGAGCACAGCACTCCACCTCTCTTCCTCCAAGAAGGGGGAGGGTATGGACGCCAGCGATCCTGTGGAGGACATGCCTCCCTGCCAGTTCAGTTTGAGGAGCTGTTTTAGGTAGTGACTCATGCTGTAGCCAAGCTGGACATCACCTGGACAGCTAATACGCAGAAACAATATCCCCTAAGTAGGCTGGATGGGAGTTTCTTGCAACCAACATTGCTACCTTCACATCAGGGTCTGCCTTTTTTCCCCAGGCCTGCACACTGAGGTAACCAGGTCCTGGAATAATCCTTTAGGCCCCGGTCCTGCATCTGAGCACAACCTTGGCTTTTGGTGGGCAAGGCTGCCTGCACACCATGGCTGTGTTACAGGCTCATCAGGCCAACCTGCTGCAAGAGTTCGATGAGGGAGTGCCTACGGGCAGTGACAGGGTTAAAGAGCTGCATCGTGCAACAGACCTGGCTCTTAGGGCCACAAAAAAGAGATCGCCTGGGCCATTGGCCGGTCTATGTCTACCCTGGTCACTTCAGAGACAACTTTGGCTTACCCTGGATAGAGCCTTTCTGCTATAAAGTTCCCGTGTGGTGAGCACTAGCCTGTTCGACTATGCTGTGAATAAGGTTGTTTCTAGGAGGCCAAGAAACAGTCGGAGGCGTTCCAGCAGTTCCTCCCGTATATGAAGGCTTTGGCCAGAAAGTCAGATGAGTCAGGACTTTTTGGGGACTTCATTGGGGTGGGGTGACGTGCACCTAAGTACACAGGGCCCGACCCTCCTTGGTGCCCTCATGGGATTAGCTTGTTAACCCTGCCTCAAGTAGTGCTTTAGGGCTCAACCGTCTTTAGTGAGTACCCCCTCAACCTCCACCCGAAAATTTAGCTGATGGGGGCTGCTCCCATTTTAGATCTATGTCAGCTGAACCACTCACTTTTGAGACTCAGGTTCAAGATTCTTACCCTGAAACAAGTCAAGTCCTAAATAAGGTCCAAAGACTGGTTTGTCACAATAGATCTGAAGGACGATTACTTTTGCGTATTTATCCTACCTTTACACCTTTACACTTACTTTTACTTTGGGGCATCTGCATACTGAACTATATCAATGACTGGTTGACATTAGTTCGATCAGAGCATCTAGTGATTCATCATCGAGATGTCGTTCTAGCCCATATGAAGAAATTGGGGTTAAGACTGAACGCCGAGAAAAGTGTACTTTCTCCGGTACAGAGAACCACCTGTCTTGGTGTAGTGTGGGATTCGGTTGTTATGCGGGTGCAGCTGTTTCCTGCATGAGTCGAGTCTATCCTCACGGCCGTCAAGAGAGTGAAAGAAGGCCAGCTACTCACTGTGAAGCAGTTTCAAAAACTGCTGGGTCTGATGGCAGCTGCATCCAATGTGGTGCCACTTGGCCTCCTATACGAAATAGGCAACCCACTACACACAATCAAGGTCATGCGGCGAGCCTTAGACATGTGGAAAGACCCCAGGTTCCTGTTACAGGGCCCCATGTTGGGGCTCCATGTCGTCACATAATGTTAATGATGGATACCTACCTAATAGTTTGGGGGGGGTGGTCATGAGTGGCCACTCTGCCCAAGGTCTATGGAAAGGGTACTTCCTGGACGTAATGTCACACTGCCGGTGAGGTTGTGCCATTCCGTAGGAGAGATTGAACACGTGATTTGTTGACGCAGCATCTCGTTCCCTCAGGGAACCAGGGTTACATACGTAACCTAAAGATGTTCTTCATAGGACCCTTTATAGGATCTAGTCAAACTCTACAGTTGGTAAATTCTAATAGTTTTAAAACAAAATCTATTTAGAAAGCTTGGACCTTTAAAAATAAACAAATAAACTTTCAGGAATGCTTTTTTTAGTGTACAATGTTTAAGATAACATTCAGTATTACATTTGTGTATTACAGTCTTGAAATAATTACAATCTAGAACCCTTGCCTCGAAAAGTCTTTTATTTTTTGTTCCAGACAAAGTTTGTTGTAAAATCTGCTAATATTCCTTTCCAAACCCTCTAAACTTTCTGAAACCTCCCAGTCCTCTGTCACTGCATTTTCAGACTAATATTTGAAAAATGTTCCTTTTTTATAAGGATTAAAAAGTTGACTCAACCCATTGTTAATGCTGACTTCATTTCACTCCTTCAGCACGGAAGTCCAAGAAGCTGGGCAAGCTGAAGAGTGTGAGCGAGGACTCGTCTCTTCAGAACTCAGAGAAAGAGCTGAGCTCGAACATGGCTCTGGTTCCTCACGGTGCCTCCGTAGCTCCCTTCCTCTCACCATCTGTATGCAGCGTGCTGGAGCTCATTGAGCCCGAGGTGGTGTTTGCAGGATTTGATAACACACAGCCTGACACCACCGATCACCTTCTCACCAGCCTCAACAAACTTGCCGGCAAGCAGATGGTGCGCGTTGTCAAGTGGGCCAAAGTACTTCCAGGTATGTTTCACACTTTTCAGGCTCTGAATGAAACTGTTTCAATATACAAGATTGAAGCCATGGATCTCAAGCTCAGGAGTAGATTTTATGGGGCAGCAAACTTCTTAGTTTTGTGTGGTTCAGCAAACTTTCAGGAAAGTTTGGTATCTCTATATATATAATATGAGGTGGTATATACAGTATAATACATATATATATATATATATATATATATATATATATATATATATATATATATATATATATATATATATATATAAAATACGAGGTGGTATCAATAGTGCTACCTGGTGCTATTCTGATCATGTGTGTTACCATGTCTGCGATTTCATCATGGACAGCAAGGTAAATGTGAAATACTGCATGAAACTGAATAAAATCTGCCACAGAGACGTTTGGTATAATACAAGTTTGACATACGACGATGCTGTAACGAGTCACACTTGATGATCATTGGAGAATAATCCACATGATCTCACTTCCGCACCCACCCAACTCAACAGATTTAGCTCCTGCGGACTTCCTTTTTCCCCGAAGATGCAGATCCAGGTAGCCGTTTTGACACCAATGTGGAGATCCGGAGCTAATCACACAAGGTGCTTGACACGCTTTGAAAAGAAGACGTCCAGAAGACATTACAGAAGTGGCAGGAATGCATTATTGTACTGTTACAACATGGAAAAAAAAGATGTCATTAAGGTTTTATTAGGTGATGTTGTCAGGGTTTGGTTATAAAAAAGTCATAAATCTGTTAATAAAAATTGAGACCATCAATCACAAGATTTGAAGAGGCCTAGGTAACTCTTAGCATGATGCTACCACCACCATGCTTCACTATTGCACTGTTTGCAGAGTGATGAGCTGCATTCGATCAAACATAGTGTCAAGGCCAAAAAAAAGTTTTGGTCTCATTTAGGTCTCAGAGAACAGATAACTTTTATTAAACCCCAATCATGAAGCTCCAACATCGTGAAGTGTCTAGCCTTTGTTTGTGCTATAAATAGATTTCCTCCACCCCCTTTTGTGTTTGGCTTATTGGTTGCTCGGTTCTATGACTAATCTCCTTCTATACCTGGCTACTGATCACTGAGTCATGTGATGGGTTTGCCATATTCTTTCTATTTTAAATAATAGAGTCAGTGAGACAATGTGGGATTTTCAATACCCAAACCCCATTTAATGTCTGGAACTTGCTTTGAAAGCGCTTTGGTCTTCATGGTGCTGTTTGTTTGGCTATGGTCTGTAAGAAAATTTCTGTTTATCCAGGAACAGGTGTACGTTGGGATCATGTGACACTTTAATTACACACAGGCCAACTCCATTCGGCTAATTCTGTGACTTCTGATGGTATCCGGTTGCACCAGAACTTAATTTAGAGGTTTTACAACAGCATCAATGCCAACAACAAGGGGTTGTGCAGTCACTCAATGGATTACAACAATACCTATAGCTGTACTTAGCTGTATGGTGAAGCAAACATTATTATTTTCCCCACCACAAACAGAAAGCCAGATGTATTGTGGTGTATCCAAGTAAATTATAGCGAATGTGGTGTGAGTACAGTTTCGAATCGTTGCAGTTCGCACTGTAGTCGTTAAACTCACCCCCTCTGAGAAGCCATTTGTTGTATTGCAATTATTTGATACCAGGGTGTCTGCTCACTTTTTTCCAGATGTAAAAATAGAAGTCAGGCAGACATGGAGAGGAAAGCGGTCCTCTCTGACTTCCAGACTCACGCTGAGGCCAAGGGCGCCTCGATTCAAATCGAGCATAGCTGCTTATTCAGCGTTATCAAGATAGCAGGATCGTAATGCTTAATGTGTTAATGAGGCACCGTTCATTAAATAATAAAACCAAAAACAGAATTTTTAGTTGAACAGATCATTATTAAAAATGAATGGTTTTTAGCCTTTAAATTAGCCCTCCTGCTGGTTAATATAAGAACTAACAACACAGATTTGCAGAATTCTCTATTCTGATTGGTCAGAAGGTAATTATTTATCTCATTTAGACACAGTAGTAACTGTTACGCTAAGGTGGATACTCCACAAAAAACATTTAAAACGTGTGTGTAATTATTTAGTGTCAGGAAGAGTCAGGCTTTCAATGAGAATATGACTTACAAATGCCATGTGTGTAATATGTGGAGATATGTATGCAATTACTATGGAGATTAAATTTAATAACACACACACACACACACACACACACACACACACACACACACACACACACACATACACACACACACACACACACAACTATGAGGTAGTCCAGTAAAGTAGTCCAGTTCGTGATGTACAAATGATTGGACTCCCTGATTTCCCAAAATAAATGAGATATGCAGTAGATGCAGTGCATAGGGGCACCACACATTAGGGGATTGGGGGGGCACCATTGCAGGTAGTGTATTTATTCTTGTATTTACCCCTCTATTTTAGGAGAGGTGCCAACCATGATCGTTCTTACCCCTCAGCAAATGTGCAGTTACACCCCTGTTTCCATGGCAGGTGCCAGAATCCAAAACAGATAGTTTAGAAATAATATAACAAACATTTAGGAAATGATTTGCGTACCCTTGTTTTTATGACGAGTCGTCCTTATGACAAGTCAACCAGTTAAGGGTTAGTGAAGTATTAAATATTCACCAATTTAATTTATGATGTCATGCACTTCAGCGTGTGGCCATGTTTTTTTTTTTTTTTAAACTCCCAGTGGGAAGTGTACCGACAAATGCTTCGCATTCGAGTGGAAGAGTAAGGGCCTACTTTTATTGAGGACTGTTTTTACGAGACGCTTGCAGCCCTGCTGAGACGTTAAAACCCATCCAAGAGCTTTGAAGTCATGTCAGTGTGAAACCCACACATGCCTCGCTGACTAGTAGTTGTTTTCTACCGGTAATGTGCCGATACTGGTTCTGGTGCTGGTTTTGGTTCCAGAGCCTGAGCCAAAACCTTGAACAATCCACAAAAGAGTCATTTCCATCAACACTTGGTTCAGTTTCAGAATGAAAACTCTGCTGTTTTGGAACCAGCGTATTCTTAATGGCCTTGGAGGGCGGTGTCATTTTCATCACCATGAAATGACACTTTTTAATGACACCGTGGCATTAAAACCAGATGAGGCACATTATCGCCATTGTATATATTTTAGAAGTGGTGCACGTTGGCTTAGTAACTGTAGTAACAAAATCACATTTTTTTCCACCGATATATCAACAAATGCTTTTGCCAGCGCTATTTTACTAATTTGCCAGTCTGGTTTTCCAATTCTCCAAACACAAAACTTTTTGTTGATTTTTTTTTTTCTTTCTGGTGAAGGAGTCATCGACTGGGGCCAGATGTGGATCCAAGAAAGTATTTTAGTGGAAGAAAAGAGGTTTAGAATACTCTCAATTCTCAACTCTCAATTAGTTACGGAATGAAAATTTATATTGCCAATCGGTTTATTTCAGTACAGCTGCTGTCCATTGCTAAACAGCTATACAAAAACAACTGAAATAAATTGAGAATTAAGTGACACCAGTTCTCTAAACAGCACTCATGGGTTTTGTACCAGATCCTTTGTTCGTCTAGTGACATGTGATTGTGTAGATTATTTGGCTAAAGGCAGCTCATCAGACTACATACTAGCTACAGAGCCAGATACTATAGAAGTCATAGATTTTTACATTTTATTAAGCTTCTCTAGTGTGATATTGCAAAGCAGTTTGCACTGTTGCACAAATACGACTCAAGAACAGCTCTTTCCCTTCAGTTGTACTGATGCTGAACTCATACATTAAGGGCTATTCTTCTAGCTTTCACTCAAAAACATACACCTGCATTTATTTATTTATTTTTTTACTGTTTATATTGGATTCTTGCTTGCACATTTTCGCCATTCACAAGAATAGGGGAAGTGGTAGCTCAATGGATAACATGTTGGACCTCTGATCACAAGGTAATGGATTGAAATCCCGGATCCACCCAACTTTCACTTCTGGGCCCTTGAGCAAGGCCCTTAACCTTTAGCTGTATTACTGAGATAACTCTAAGTCCCTCTGAATAAGGGCATCTGCAAAATAATGTAAAGGTAAATTTGCAAGTCTCCATTTACTTGTACAGTGGTGTGAAAAAGTGTTTGAAAGTGTTTCCTGATTTCTTCTTTTTTTGCATGTTTGTCACACTTTAATGTTTCGGATCAAACTAATTTAAATATTAGTAAAAGATACACAAGTGAGCACAACATGCAGTTTTCAAATGAAGTTTTTTATTATTAAGGAAAAACAAAATCCAAAACTACACGGCCCTGTGTAGAAAAAGTGTTAAAACTGTGGTTTATCACACCTGAGTTTAGTTCCTCTCGCCATTCCCAGGCCTGATTACTGCCACACCTGTTCGCATAGAAATCTCTTAAATAGGAACTTCCTAACAAAGTGAAGTAGACCAAAAGATCCTCAAAAGCTAGACATCATGCTGAGATTCAAAGAAACCCAGAAACAAATGAGAAAGAAAATAATTGAGATCTATCAGTCTGGAAAAAGGTTATAAAGACATTTCTTAAGCTTTGGGACTCCGCAGCGAACCGCAGTGAGAGCCATTATTCACAAATGTCAAAAACATGGAACAGTGGAGTTGCCTCAGTTAAGGTCAGTGTTTATGACTCCACCATAAGAAAGAGACGGCAAAAATGGTCTGCATGGCAGAGTTCCAAGACCAAAACTGCTGCTGAGCAGAAAGAACATAAACATCTCAGTTTTGCCAGAAAACTTCCTTATGATCCCCAATACTTTTGGGAAAATACTCTGTGGACTGACAAAAAGAGACAAAAGTTGAAATTTTTGGAAGGTGTGTGTCCCGTTACATCTGGCGTAAAAGTAACATAGTATTTCAGAAAAATAACATCATACCATCAGTATAATATGGTGGTGGTAGAGTGATGGTCTGGGGCTGTTTTGCTGCTTCAGGACCTGGAAGACCTTCTGTGATAAATGGAACCATAAATTCTGCTGTTTAGCAAAAAATCCTGAAGGGGAATGTCCGAACATCTGTTCATGACCTCAGGCTGAAGCGAACTTTGGTTCTGCAGCAGGACAATGATCCAGAACACACCAGCAAGTCCACCTCTGAATGGCTAAAGAAAAACAAAACAAAGACTTTGGCGTGGCCTAGTCAAAGTCCTGACCTGAATCCTATTGAGATGCTGTGGCATGACCTTGAAAAGGTGGTTCATGCTCAAAAACCCCTTCAATGTGTCTGAATTACCACAATTCTGCATAGATGAGTGGAGCAAAATTCCTCCACAGCGCTGTAACGGACTCAGTGCAGGTTTTTGCAAACGTGAAAGTTGTTGCTGCTAAGGGTGGTCCAAAACTGCATGTTGTGTTCAATTGTATTATCTTTTACTAATATTTAATATAGTTTGATGATCTGACAAACATGCAAAAAAATAAGAAGGAAGAGGGCAAACACTTTTTCAGACCACTGTACGTTTTTACCGCATTATATTGCACACACTGTACTCTCACCTCAGCGTCAATCTTCTGCACCATCATTTTTATTAATTATTATTATTATTCTGATAAAATAAAATTTTATTCGTCACATACACATTCATACAGAATACGACAGCGAAACGCTTTCCACGACTGTCCAACATATAAATAGAAATAAAATAAAAAAAAATATAAAGTTTAAAAAGTATAATTAAAGTATAAAGTATAACTGTAAGTATAAAAATAGGGATAAATGTTTTTTATTTTATATATATATATATATATATAGTGAGGAAAATAAGTTCTCCCACTTAGAAATCATGGAGGGGTCTGAAATTGTCATCGTAGGTGCATGTCCACTGTGAGAGACATAATCTAAAAAAAAAATAATCCAGGCCATGCCAGAACCTTGATATGCTTCTTACAGAGCCACTCCTTGGTTATCCTGGCTGTGTGCTTAGGGTCATTGTCATGTTGGAAGACCCAGCCTCGACCCATCTTCAATGCTCTAACTGAGGGAAGGAGGTTGTTCTCCAAAATATCGCAATACATGTCCCCGGTCATCCTCTCCTTAATACAGTGCAGTCGCCCTGTCCCATGTGCAGAAAAACACCCCCAAAGCATGATGCTACCACCCCCATGCTTCACAGTAGGGATGGTGTTCTTGGGATGGTACTCATAATTTTTCTTCCTCCAAACACGTTTAGTGGAATTATGACCCAAAAGTTCTATTTTGGTCTCATCTGACCACATGACTTTCTCCCATGACTCCTCTGGATCATCCAAATGGTCATTGGCAAACTTTAGACGTGCCTGGACATGTGCTGGTTTAAGCAGGGGAACCTTCCGTGCCATGCATGATTTCAAACCATGACGTCTTAGTGTATTACCAACAGTAACCTTGGAAACGGTGGTCCCAGCTCTTTTCAGGTCATTGACCAGCTCCTCCCGTGTAGTTCTGGGCTGATTTCTCACCTTCCTTAGGATCATTGAGACCCCACGAGGTAAATTCTTGCATGGAGCCCCAGTCCGAGGGAGATTGACAGTCATGTTTAGCTTCTTCCATTTTCTAATGATTGTTTCAACAGTGGACCTTTTTTCACCAAGCTGCTTGGCAATTTCCCCTTAGCCCTTTCCAGCCTTGTGGAGGTGTACAATTTTGTCTCTAGTGTCTTTGGACAGCTCTTTGGTCTTGGCCATGTTAGTAGTTGGATTCTTACTGATTGTATGGGGTGGACAGGTGTCTTTATGCAGCTAACGACCTCAAACAGGTGCATCTAATTTAGGATAATAAATGTAGTGGAGGTGGACATTTTAAAGGCAGACTAACAGGTCTTTGAGGGTCAGAATTCTAGCTGATAGACAGGTGTTTAAATACTTATTTGCAGCTGTATCATACAAATAAATAGTTTAAAAATCATATATTGTGATTTCTGGATTTTTTTAGATTATGTCTCTCACAGTGGACATGCACCTACGATGACAATTTCAGACCCCTCCATGATTTCTAAGTGGGAGAACTTGCAAAATAGCAGGGTGTTCGAATACTTATTTTCCTCACTGTATATATATATATATATATATATATATATATATATATATATATATATATATATATATATATATATAATTATTATAATAATAATAATTATTATTATTATTATTATTATTATAGATCTGATAATTATAGTTAGTTTTTTGTATTTATTTTTGTTATTTTATGTAGCTTTGGTCAGCACTTTGGTCCTGTAGGAACTTCATTTCGCTGTGTACTCTACTGCATGTGGTTTAAATGACAATAAAATCCTCTTAATATAAACCTTATTGTCATTTGCACTACTGACATGCTCCATATTTTTTTTACCTGTACAATGGTACACAATAATTGCGCAATGACCTTACTATCTTGTTTAGTGTACTTAATATCTGCAGTTCTGGAAGTGTATTCCATTGTCTCTGTACTTGTATCCTGATAGTGGCAATAAAGTTGAACCAAAACTAACCTAACCCTAATACTGAACTGAAGACTTGCTTTATCTTGTGTAAATCCATAAACAAATCATAAAGCATTAAAAAGAAACTTGGCTGCATACTCAGAGTATTATAAGGAATGAATTGACATACAGAGATCGGGAAAAACAGAGTTTAGTTGAATACTAAATCGCTTCTAAACAGGGTTCAGTCAAACAGGCAGTGAATGAAAAGATGGGCACATTTAATACAGTTTGTGTCATAAGTTTGGAAACACCTAGCTTTTTATTGCTTTTCAGAGACACATGAATGTTCCTTTGGTTTATATGCAACAAACTAGACCACATTAACCAAACAAATATATAAATGTACAGAAGTTTATTTCCATCAAAACATTCTCCCTTAGCATTAAGAAAAGCTTTACACACACATGGCATCCGGACACTTTGTTTCTCCAAACATTTAGCTAAAATTCTTTGCCGTGCCTCGTGCAAAAAAAGTTCTTCACTAGTTGGAGATTTCTTTCTGACCTTGTGACCTAGTTCATCCCAGAGCAGTTCAACAGGACTTCAATTTAATTCAACTTATTTTTATTTGTATAGCGCTTTTAACAATGAACATTGTCTCAAAGCAGCTTTACACAGATAATGTGGTGATAAAAATGAATATGTTCTTTATAAGTGTAAGTTTGTCCCTGATGAGTGAGCCGGTGGCGACAGTGGTGAAGGAAAAACTCCCCAAGACGGCATAAGGAAGAAACCTTGAGAGGAACCAGACTCAAGAGGGAACCCATCCTCATCTGGGTTGCACCGAATGTTTATTTATTGCAGATAAGCGATGTTGTGGGGTGCAGTGATGGTGATCAGAAGCAAACTGTAGTCCTGAGTCAGTGTAGCAGACTGTTGACATTAACTACACCTCAACGCTCCCGTTCTAACTCCAGAATTTCATGGAACCACCCAAGGCGTTGATGAGAAACCATCCTCAGCTGCACAGAGTGGCCTCCAAACAAAGAGAACACTATCCAGAGGCAGGCCTGGATGAAGTAGGAAGATCTGTGGAGGGAAGAGGGGCAGGAACAGTTGTCAGTGGACTTAGGTGCAGTAACTGGGTGGGACGTTCCATGATAGATTTCACTCCAAATGAATGTTTGCTCTCTAAATGTCACATGATGTTACAGAGCTTGAACGCACGCTTCAACTTCAACTTCAACTCGCACCCTTCAATTCCATCTGGACTGCGGCTCATTGGAAACAACTTCACCATGCAACAAGACAATGAGCTGCAGTAAAGATGGAATTGCAGGGGGTGAGTTGAAGTATGGAATGGTAGACATGTTGATTCAGATTCCTTTCACCCAGAATTAGTCTCCAACCTTCCCTGCTCCCAAACAACCCCAAACCGCCATGTTTGACTGTGGGGGTGGGGCAGTCTGATCACATCTTCTCTCCTGTTCTAAGTCGTACACATGTTTGTCTGTTAGATCCAGACATGTCACATTTAGACTCCTCATAACTTTCAATCATTCACTGTGACAATTCTTGTGTGTTTAAACAAAAAGGATGTATCAATAAATGACTAGGTGTTTACAAACTTCTGGCTGCCACTGTACAATCGAATAATTTTTCTAAAGCAGTAGCACTTTGCTTAAAAAAAACAAAACACAACAAAAAAAAAAAGTTTGAACTAAAAGCGTCTCATCTTTGTGTCTGACTCATGATTTGCACGTGAGCTAATGTGGTATAAAACAGTTCCCCCTAAACAACAAGGTAATAAAGCAAGGCCTTGGGCTTTTCGCGTAATGCTAATTCTAGTGATAGAGCGCAACAGTTTATTGCGTCTAGACAAATATTAGCATGGGTAAACATCCAGCCACGGTACACGAAAAACAGCCTGACTTTATCTACCCGTGTGTACACAATGTTGTTTACCTGCTTGTACATGTATCACAGAGCTAATTCTTAACACACAGAGAAACAAAGGCCGAGTCTCGGCTCAATAAGCAGACGCTAGCTTCTGGGTTTTTTCTCAAACACTGCCTGTATGATTAAGTGTGGAAATTGCTGATTGGTTAAGACATTGGATTTGATCATGAATTTAAATCTTAGCAATACCAAAAACTGCCACTGCTTGGCCCCTGAGCAAGACCCTTAACCCTCAACTGCTCGGTTGTATAAATGAGATAATTATAATCACTCTGGATTAAGACGTCTGACAAATGCTACAAATGGAAATGAAAAATCTAGTGTCCGTTTAACACATAGCGATGCTCTTGCTCTCTGCAGGTTTCCGCACGTTGCCCATCGAGGACCAAATCACACTGATCCAGTACTCATGGATGTGTCTCTCCTCGTTCTCGCTCAGCTGGCGATCCTACAAACACACCAATGCTCAGATGCTGTACTTTGCCCCGGACCTTGTCTTTAATGAGTAAGTGATCCTGTTTCATATTACATTACTGTATTGTTAGTGTTAATGGGAGCAGATATTTGGCATTAGTGATAAGGTTGAATTAATAAAATTAAAACATAACTTATGAAGTTTCATTGTCCTGTTTCCATTTGCAAATATTTTGCATATCCTTATATGTTATTATTACGACCTCCGAAAGTTCAAAATGAGCAACTTATACTGTGATCCAATGAGTCCGTTTTTTTTTTTTTTTGAGGCCGAACCAGTTTTTCAAAACAGAAACATTTCTACTGTTCATGTCCAATTCCAACTCGGAAATTTTTGAAAGGGAAACGAGAAAGTGATGCAATGAAAAGATGAACTCTGTCTGTTTTTGTGGTCGAGTTTGCAATGCTGGGATAAAAAAGCCTCTGAGAAGATGTCTGATTGTGAATTGAGCACCAGGTTTGGGTGATTGTAGAAATGTAACAAAAAATGTTCTATTGTTTTCTAACTTTCAGTTTGAAGAAAACGGGTTTTAAACATTCTCCATCATGTTTCCTCGCTTCAGACATGTCAAATTCTTAACATACTAATACTAGCATACACACTAATGCTGTGAGGAGCTTAAGGACATTTGAACTATTCAATTCCAATAATATTTAATGAATCATTTTGCTGTCAATCTAATGCACAATTAAAAAAAACGGCTTTATACTTTCAAAGTGGCGTCAACAGTCAATATATTTTCATTCTGTTTAATTCAATTTGTAAATTTTTAACAATGGACATTAAAACAAAAGGTTTTTAAGTTTATCCCTAATATGCGAGTCGGTGGCAACAAGGGCAAAACGAAACTCCTTGAGATTGTATGAAGAAGGAACTTTCAGAGGAACCAGACTCAAAAGTGAACCTCTTGTAGGAGACACCATTCATTACAGTTTCATTGTTGCGGTTATGAGCTGTTTCCTGATGGACACTTGAATGCAAAAATGTTCGTGGTAACTGTAGCCCACATCCACAGAAGAAGTTTATTACAACCTCATGGTTCTTAAGTTCCACAGTAACTTCAGGGATCTTTAGACTGTTCATCTGAAAGCATCTTTAGCTACAGCGGGAGACCTTCATCCAGAGGTACAGTAGGGTGTCGGGATAGATCAGGCAGGTCCAGACAAAAGAAAGTGACAGGGTTAGTGGTACCTCAGGGGCATTTTTAGGGCATAATGTGCTCAGACTATACAGCACACACGCAAGTTGGTTTGCATCACCGCCATCCCAGAAGGAGCCTCTTCTGAATTTGGCTCACAAGAAAGCCTGCAGTTTGCTAAAGACAGTCTAGAACCATGTCCTGTGATCTGATGAGACTAAAATAAACGTGTTTGGCTCCGATGATTTCCAGTGTCTTGCCTACAGTCAAGCGTGGTGGTGGTAGCATCATGGTCTGGGGCTGCATGAGTGGTGCTGGTGCTGGGGAGCTGCGTTCATTGAGTAAAACATGGATTCCAACATGTACTGTGAGATTGCAACATGCACTTTAAGCAGAACATGACGCCCTCCATTCATAGACAGTTTACAACATAATAACGACCCCATACACACCGCCATACTGACAGCTGTTTTGCTGAGGAAGGTGAAGGTGATAAAGTGCCCTGGTATGTCTCTAGACCTAAAACCTGTGGGGCATCTTCAAGCGGAAGGTGGAGAAGCGCCATGTGTTTAACATCCAGGTTGTTGCTGGGAAGAGGATCTCAGCAACAACCTGTGCAGCTCTGGTGGATTCCATGCCCAGGAGGATTAAGGCAGTGCTGGATAACAATGGTGTTTACATGAAATATTGACACTTTGGACACAGTTTTGACATGTTGACTTAGGGTGTACTCACTTTTGTTGCCAGTTATTTAGACAGTAATGGCTGTATAATGATTTATTTTTAGAGGACAGTAAATCTGTACTGTTCTCTAAAAAGATATATGTGAGTATATGGGCACATTTTAGTCACCGTGTTATAGGATATGAGAGCTGTTTGCCTAATAAACCACACAGGTTGTGTTTTAAAGAACTTTACTTACTTTTTTACTTACATACATTTGTAATTGTAATTGCTCTTTGCCTGTCCGTCTATCAGATTAAGCAAAATGATAGACTCACGCCCATGGATGTACAGTACATAAAGCCATGTGAACATAGTGGAAAGTGGAAAGTCGAAACTCAGGCCTTAAACAGGCTTCATTATAAAAAATTTCCCATTGAAGTGTAGCGACTGGGAGCAGACTGAATTGTTCTGGCAGAGCAGAAAGCACGTTTTCTCCATAAGCACCCCCTTGATCACATCAATGGAGTCGGATAGTGAGGTCAATGGGGCATGTGATTCAGCAAGATAGACACGAGATTACAAGAAACCCCGGGAGTTGAGCACGGCCGGTGTTGGCCTGCTGTTTCTGATGACTAATGTGACGAGGGAACGGAGCGGCCCCTACAGGACGGCTTCGAAATTGCATCTTGCATACAGGACATGGTGGTGAACATGAACCGATATGGGACAAAAAATAATATTTGAAAATAACTTTGATTGTTTTGCTGTATGATTTGATTTCAATCTCAAAATCCGAAACACCATGTTGACACATGGACCTTCTGTTACAGATATTGATATAAAAGAATTAAAAATGAATGAATGTATCCAGGCTGAACACCCACCATATAGAACACAAGCAGAGAAAAGATTATGATCACTGACTCGCTCTGTCTCATTCACTTTAACCCCGGACTTCTTGTTGTCATCTGCCTGCTTGTTGTTAGCTTGTAGGCAAGCCTAGGTCTGTGGTGCGTGAAAGCCAGGAAATGATACAGCAGTGGTAGATTGAAGAAGCCATGCCAAGACAAGAAATGGGTTGATGGACTGAAAACCATCTATCTATCTATCTATCTATCTATCTATCTATCTATCTATCTATCTATCTATCTATCTATCTATCTATCTATCTATCTATCTATCTATCTATCTATCTATCTATCTATCTATCTATCTATCTATCTATCTATCTATCTATCTATCTATCTATCTATCTATCCATATATACACACTTACTCAAATAATAACAGCTCATTCATCATTTTTTCAATATTGTATAACGGACACAACCCAGACAGATGGCAGCTCTTGCGTGCTCCTCAGGTAGTTCCCGATTTACAACAGGAACTCTAAATGTTCTCTCGGCTCGTGCTGACGTCCGTGATCAAAGCTGCATCGCTCGG
This sequence comes from Silurus aristotelis, assembly GCF_946808225.1. Classification (NCBI taxonomy): domain Eukaryota; kingdom Metazoa; phylum Chordata; class Actinopteri; order Siluriformes; family Siluridae; genus Silurus; species Silurus aristotelis. Next base: position 31,100,087 of record NC_139577.1, on the reverse strand, counting down.
AAATGTTTCCCACACATCCTGACGTGATACAGGAGAGGAATGACGAACGTGGCCTGGGTATCTGTGCAATCCTGGCACACTGATACACCGTCCCGATACAAGCCCGTCGCGCAATGCAGATCATTTACTGCCCTCCCCCTCAGCCCCCGGAATGCCCGGCAGTGTGCCAGGACAGTTACGATACGATACGATGACTCGCACGGCACTTCTGGTCCACAGCAGATACACATACGTGTGAAAGTTACTGCAGGCCAAGGTTTCAGTATGATGCGGTACATTTTGCTTTATCATCACCTCGACCGTACAAAGAGATCAAGCTACAGCCAACAATGTGATGTCATGTGTTTTTATTCACAGTATTCCACTAAAACGTAACTTTCTTTTTTTTTTTTTTCTTCTTAAAAATGCATTTCATCCATTAAAAAAACATCTCTGTATGCTATGTACAAATATATTAAATCTGTATAAAGAATACCAAATTATGGTTTTCTCAATGTCTCAATTATGAAGTTATTATGACCTCATAAAAAAGGTTGCAATTAAACACAGTGGACATTTATTAGTAATGATGTCATAATTAAATACAGTCGACATTTCCTGATTATGATTTATTAGATATCATCAATGATCATTTATTCACTGATATCACAATTGAAGCAGAAATGCAGTATACAATTATCAATTATGATGTCGCAGTTAATAAACACAGTAGCCATTACCCAATGATGATGTCACAATTAATAGTTAGAGTAGACATGAATCATGAATCATGCTTAATTAAGAAATATTCTAGAAAATAATGAATGATGATGTCACAATTAGGAAATATAGCAGACATTTATCAATGATGATGTCATAATTATAAAAGACAGATTGTTATGATACATTGACAAATGTGAGCTCTATTTATAGATTTTCTTTTGTCATTATGGCTACTCACAAAAAAAAAACCTAACCTGGGCTGTTTTTGTTAAAAGTTTGGCCGTATTGTGTCATAATATTGCACTCGAGACTCTACAGATCTTATTGTACAGTATAAAAGTAGAGCACAGTGGCCTTAAAGTTATTGATTTAGCACAGAAGATGAAGTGAAGCCCTATTTCTATCAAGTGTTCTATCGATACAAGTGAATATTTCTTTTAATAAATAAACGTCTCTGGAAGTTTTTTCGTTTGTTGTTGTTTTAATATGTTCGTGTTCCAGTTGAGAAGGTACATTTCGCATTTCTCTGTTCAAAACCACAAAAGAAAGTATAATGTGTTTTCCAAGTGGGTTGTTTGAGGGGTTTGAGATGTTTGTGACTTGTTGTGACTTGTATTTACCCACATGAGAGAGTCACGATAGTGTGTTTTTGAAGGGAATTATGAACATATATGTATCTTATGGACCACCGAGTGATTGGACACCAGTCATATGTACTTTTTTCCTCAAACTCTTAGCAAAAGGTTTGAGGTATATAGGATTAAATTATGAATTGTACAGGTTTAATTTATATTATAGCATGGAATTTTCCTTTCACTTAGACTAGGAGACCCAAACCTGTTCCAGTATGACAATACCTCTGTGCACAAATCCAGTTCCATAAAAATATGCTTTACATGGGTTGAAGTGGAAGATTTTCTGCTATAGAGATCTGATCTCAACCCTATTGAACACCTCTGGGATTAGCGTGAACGTTGTCTGCACCTCAGGCCTCCTCACCTTCTCACCTACATCAGTATCTGACTTTACTCACACCCTTGTGACTGAATGTGCTCAAATCTCCACAAAATCTAGTGGAACATAGAGGAATGGGATGTTCAAAAATCCGTGTATCACAGATTTATAGCAGATGGTTCATAAGAATTTGGCCAGTCACACTTGTTCAATCCTTTTGATTTGAGATTTGATATGAAGCAATCAAGATATGACTTTCAGCTTGAATTCAAGAGTGCAGTAAAGGTAAAAACAGCATTTGTTGTTATTCATTGGCTTTCAGATTTCAGTCAGTCATTAAACTGCATCAAATTTGCATCCAAATATTAGAAATAGTTATTTGCTGTTTGCCTGATTTGCAGTACATTCAGACATATACATCCTAATAGAATCAGAATCAAAGGTAAATTGGTTCCAGCTGTTGGTGACTCTCAAATGTACAGAGATAAAAAAACATGACATAAATAATAGTTGTAATTATGGTCATTTGTCCAATTACTTTTGAGCTGGTTTAACATAAAACGGCTGTAATTGCAGTGTTTTTGTTTTTGTGGTGTTAAGAGGCAAGAAACTATAGTGTCGGAGTCCAAAAACTTGACCAGAGCGTAATTTCTAAAACGATCCAATAACGATTACAACATAATTGACAAAGAGCAGAGATGTTTTTACGAAGGTTCGTGTGAATGGACGCAGCATGTGATTCGAACACAGCCAGAGCACTGTAGTTGTGCAATATGACTTCAGTGAGAGATCCCTCCAGCACTGCTGTGTGTGTGTGTGTGTGTGTGTGTGTGTGTGTGTGTGTGTGTGTGTGTGTGTGTGTGTGTGTGTGGACTGCTAAGTGTCCGCTGTATTTCTAAGGACTCCAGGTTTCACACCTCCTTCTTCGAACAAATCATTACCATTGCCTCCATAGCAACTGAGAGCCTGGTAGTGAGAAGCCATGGTCAGTGCTCCTTCTACTCTCCCTCTTTTCCCCTCTCTCTCTCTCTCCTTCTCTCCCTCTCTCTCTCTCTCTCTCTCTCTCTCTCTCTCTCTCTCTCTCTCTCTCAGACTCGGGTGCAGTGCCGAGTTTGAGCAATGAGTCTGCACAATCGGAGCTCTTGCTCCAACAAACTTCACGTAATCTTTCCCTAACAGACGCGAGGAGAATAAACGAGGGATCGTAATTGAAGATGAGGACGATTCTGTGACAGGAAACCGAAACGCTTTCTGGTCATCTGTAAAATCTGTCATCTTTCAGGTTTTTTTCCCCCCCCAGCGTCTGTCTATCTTTAATGTCGTTGTAGCCCCTTATTCATGCCCTTGTTTACTGCTTGATTGAATGAGACTCTTGCTGACTGGAAAAGAGGAGGAGGGGAGAGGGAGGAGGGCGAATAAACGCCACTGAAGGATTGACCGCTCACAGTTCCGAGTCAGTGATGAAGGAGAAAGACAGAGACGGAGAGAAATCCGAGCCAGTTGGCATTGCAGATCGGAACTTATAAACAGCTGGCGGTGAGCATTAAAGATGCTTTCAGGAGATTTTTGAGTGGAAACTAGATGGAAGCAAAGCGAAGCACCTTGACTTGTGGTGTACATTTATAGAGGTTTAACAGTGCATCCAACAGCATTAACCACTTTTTCCTTTATAAAAGTGGCACAATGGAATTGCGTTTGCTTTTGAAAAAAAAAAAAAAAAAAAAAAGGTTGCGTCCAGCACCAAGTCGAGTCAAGTCAAGTCAAGTCAAGTCAAATCAAGTCAAGTCAAGTCAAGTTTATTTCTATTGCGCTTTTCACAACAGACATTGTCTCAAAGCAGCTTTACAGAAATCAACAGTTAAGGTGAATGGTGTGTATTTACTCCTGATGAGCAAGCCGTGGCGACTGTGGCAAGGAAAAAACTCCCTTAGATGTTATGAGGAAGAAACCTTGAGAGGAACCAGACTCAAAAGGGAACCCATCCTCATTTGGGTGACATCAAGAGTTTGATCATAAATCTTTCAACAATACAGAACACTGGAGAGTGAGAACTAAGATTAGAGTTTCTGCGTGACAGCTCTAGGATCTCCACCTTAATCCTGATTTATTGGGGAATCTGGTAGCTCAGGGGTTAAGGCTCTGGATTGGTGATCAGAAAGCCCTTGAGCAAGGCCCGTAACCATATGTGCTCCAGAGGTCCTGTATCATGGATGACCCTGTGCTTTGACCCCAGCTTCCTAATATTCCTCGGATATGTGATGAAATTCTGTCAGGGTTCTCTTCACATTCTCTGGTTTTCTCTAAATTCTCAAAAACATGGCAGTATGTTGATTGATCATTGTAAATCTAAATGTGCATGGTGTCCCATCTATCAATTCTACGTCATAAAGTATTCCTGGGATTTACACGAATATATCATCACAGGATCTTGATGAAGTGATTCCTAAGGAAAGATGACTGAAGTATTCCAGAGGTTCATACAATGTTCTGGTCTAATACTGGTTTTCTTCTTTTTCTTCTTTCTCTTCATCTTAATAAAGACTCTTTTGAAATCGAATGCTTGAGAGCTTCCACAATTGGAACCATAATCCCGGTCTGCTTGTCCCAATAGCAAGACAAAATGGATAACATAAATAAGTAAATAAAGCGTAAATACAATCCCATTTGACTTCCTTCTGCTGAGTGCAGCGGTGCTTTCATCCTTCTGTCTGATCAGCTTTTTATCTGTATCCTCTGGTTAAAACACACATGGAGAGGGTTTCCTTCATAACGCTAAACACGTTATAAATATTTCAATATAAACACATTTCGTTTCACAATTCAAACATGGCAGCTTGGGCTGGTGTTTAAACCCTTTCTCATGGCTGTATGTTTGGCGACAGCTATATTAAAGCCTCAGGGTTTTCTCAGAGTGGTTTGTGGTATACAGTGAAGGTTCTCAGACTACTGGTCGGAAGGTCGTACATTTCAATCCCAGCATTGCTCAAATGCCTTGATCAAGACCCCTTAACCCTGGACTGGTGGAAAAGCTCAAAAGAAAATGATTCTTTGATGATTGACTCACTCTCTGGGATAAAGCTCTGGCTTTCCTATACAAGTTTAAATCAGATCCACCATTTAGCATTTTCTTCGGTTGTAGTAGTTAACTGTAAGGAAATGAGACCATGTCATTTTCAAAGTTCATATCCAACCACCGTCACTGCCCCCGAGCGACGCCCATAACCGAAATCTCCCGGAGATGCCAATCCTGCTCCCTGACCCTGCACTTCCTTTTTCTGTGTTCAAATACGGGTCAGGATATGAAATAGGAAAAGGTTTGACAGCCACAATGCAAGAAAGGTTCAATGTCTTGGCTGTGTGAAAATCTGCACAGACGTGTTGGAAGTAATAAAGTTACTGAAAGAGATTAGTCCTTTAGAGAAGATTAAATAGCCACTTAATAATTGCAAACCAGTGAGTGCATTTTCAAAACAATGTCTACAAACTGCACAACACATTGGATTTCTTGCAGAAGCCTGTAGTTTTTTTTTTTAATCCTTATTTCATCTCTTAAATGTAAGTATTGTGTCAATGAACATATAATTGCTATCAGAAAAACAAGTCATTTTGTCATTATTTACAAACAAGATCCTCAAAACGTTCAGTCACGTTGTCAGTATGACGGCACACAGTTTCAGAATTTGCTGTAAACTACGGATTTGATTACAGTGATTGAGAAAACTCAAGGCTGAATTTCTTCTTTATGGCATCTATGAACTTCAACAGCACACATGTACACATTACTGTATGTGGAATATTGATTGCAAAAGACCGAACAGGATTCGCACTTTTACTGTACTGTACTAGTGTTCATTCATTTCCTGGTTCTTCATCCCTTTTCAGACATTGTAATTCTGTGTCTGTATTTGCTCACCAATTGAAGGTTCACGAGATTGACCTATTTTAGAGAACTAGTTGGTTGATCTAAATCCATCTATCTGCTTCATCAGTGACATTCAAGATTCTGCACAATTCATCAATTCAAGATTACACGATTTAAACGTTTAATAGAAATTAGAGCTTAAAAGATGTTGACAACCGTTTTACCCATTTTGTATTCAATGACTTTATGACTTTATATTGATGACATTTTAGCAGACGCCCTTACCCAAAATGATTTACAACAGCAGTTGTAAGGGCCTTGCTCAAGGGCCCAACAGTAGCAGCTTGGTGGTGATGGGAGTCCAATGCCTTAACCACTAAGCTACAACCATCTCAACGTTTATGCAATGAACTGATACCTAGATATGTTTGGGGGTTAAGTAGGAGTGTACGGTGTGTATATATACAGTATATCTCCTTCCATTATACCGTAATTGTTGTTTTTACAATTTGCAATTTGACAGTATCGAGTATATCGCAAATACCGCTGTATTCAGGCTATTAAAATGCATTTTTTTCCACAAATATCAGCGACTAAAAAATATTATAAAATGTATATTATATTCTATTTATATCAAATCATAATATTATAAAATACCGATTCAATTTGCTTGGCAACAGCCAAATTGCCTTATTATTTTAAAAGTTGTCAGCGGTCACACACCCTGCGAAATATCGTCTTATTATCGATGTTAATTAAAAAAATCGAAACAAATATCGAGATATAATTTTTTGTCAATATCGCACAGCCCCAGGGTTGAGACTATTCAGGTGAGAACCGGTTTACTATATTGTGATCAACATGACATAAATAATGAATAATGTAGAAAGCAGCAGACAAGTGTACATTATCAATTACATGAATGTACCAAAGCATCAAAGCAGCGAGAAATGATGTAAAGGTTGAACAAGTCATTTAGAGAATTTCATTCCTGATCTAAAAAAAACGCTTCAGAGCGATTTAGAAAAACTGTAATTAGAATGTTCTTGATGTGTTTTAAAGAGTTTTTACCTCCAAAGAAAGAATTCTGTGGTCATCCTGATCACTGTAGTAGCTGAACTTGGCAGAGTGCATTGTTATTATATATTTTTTAAGTCTAATATTTCTGATTCGGCTACTCCTAATGTTTCTGCTACCTTTCTGATAGGTCTGTTTAGTTCATGCAGCCTGATGATAGCTCAGCTACATCGACACATATAATGAGAGTTCCCTAAACACCTATCAAGTGCAAATTCAAACACTGGAATCAACTACGGGTGTATAATCTCTTTAATTCTCTATGCAATAATAAGAAAACATGCCACCTTATTTATTTTGGAACCCGTGGAAATGAATAGACGGAATTTTTAAACAAAAAAAGGCTGTAATTCCTATAAGATCAAAGTGTTGAACGTCTTGATTACTTCGGTTTAAATCCATTTGGTGTAAAAAAAAAAAAAAAAGTAAAAAAACTTATGGACTTGATGGTAACATATAAAGCAATCGTCCTCACGTGGATATAAAGACATACACACACCACACACACACACACGCACACACACACACACCCAGTGAGCATGTGGACTCGCACATGAACGCTGGCGTTTTAAGTCTGGCCTTTGATTATTTTTTGTCAACATGACTCTGATTTAAAAGCGCTGCCACTTCCAAAACCCATAAACTCCCTCCGGTTTCATCTGGCCCGCACATTTCCCTCGCCGCCTCCTTTTCCTCCGTCTCTATTGCCTTTTTCCAAACGTATTTTCTCACACTCAAAAATGTGTGGAGCTGGCGTCGCAAAATACGATTTGCTCGGCGTACACACAGGCGTGCGTGTGGTTAGGTATTAGCGCACCGAATTGTCTTGCAGTGGAATCCAGCTTTTTTTTAAAGGTGATACGGAGCTTCTTTCTTAACGGCGTGATTTGTGTTTGTGTGCATCTGTATTCTAAACAGCTGAATGTGACTTTTATCATTACATAAAACAAAGACACACTATAAGAACTAAAGTTGGTGGACACCTGACCATAGTCCCTTGGTGTAGGTGAGGTGAGGAGGCCTGAGGTGCAGACAGTGTTCACATTCATCCCAAAGGTTTCCAAAAGGGTTTAATAGCTCGATAGCAGAAGATCTACCACTCCAAACCATAAAAGGTGTATCTTCATGGAGCTGGCTTTCTGCACAGGGTCACTGCCATGCTGGAACATGTTCAGGTCTCCAGTTCAAATCTATCTATCTATCTATCTATCTATCTATCTATCTATCTATCTATCTATCTATCTATCTATCTATCTGTCTATCTGTCTGTCTGTCTGTCTGTCTGTCTGTCTGTCTGTCTGTCTGTTGCATGTCTGTCTGTCGCATGTCTGTCTGTCTGTCTGTCTGTCTGTCTGTCTGTCTGTCTGTCTGTCTGTCTGTCTGTCTGTCACATGTCTATCTATCTATCTATCTATCTATCTATCTATCTATCTATCTATCTATCTATCTATCTATCTATCTATCTATCTATCTATCTATCTATCTATCTATCTATCTATCTACTTGCTTTATATTTTAATATAAAAAATTATTAGTTAGGTTTATTAGTTAGTTTTAGTTTAAAACGTTACACTAAATACTGATTTTGGGGCCAACACATTTATTATTATTATTATTGATAAATAATAATAAACAGAAATTAGAGAAGTTGAATATTTTATTATTGGTTCTGACCCTTGAACACAAAACCTGTGTGTTTTTCCGTTATGGGTTTTTTTAGTATAAAGTGATTTTTTTTTTTTAATTGGAGTATTATCTGGCTGTGCTTGACTCTTGCCGGTTTTAGACTGACTGATGAGTTTAGGTGTTTAAAGGAGTGTTCATAAAAAAGAAGCTGATATCAACGTTATTAAGCATTATTAACCAGCTTTACACGCCACATAACACACTAAACCGTGGCGTATTTTTCATCATCATTTATCAGGTTATTTGTCCTAAAAAATAATTTTAAAAACAGATTGAAAATGATTTTATTTGATTATTTTATGTTTGTATTGTAGAAATTCTCATTGCTGCTGTATTGGGTATTAATGCTGATGCTTTTCTCTGTTTAATTTTTCTTCCCTAAAGGGAGCGAATGCAACAGTCGGCCATGTACGATCTGTGTGTGAGCATGAAGCAGGTCAGTCAGGAGTTTGTCCGTCTGCAGCTCACCTACGAGGAGTTCCTGGCCATGAAAGTCCTGCTGCTCCTCAGCACGGGTGAGTGTGTGTGTGTGTGTGTGTGTGTGTGTGTGTGTGTGTGTGTGTGTGTGTGTGTACACTAGACCCCTGGAGCACAGAGGGTTCAGGGCCTTGCAAAAGGGCCCCAGAGAGGGAGCTTTGCAATACAGGGACTTGAACCACAGACCTACCAATCAGTGACCAGCTTTAAATGCTGATCTACCACTCAGTAACCCTAACCCATTCTATTTAGATACAATTGCAGGAAAATGGCTTATATGTTTATTTTCTTTTGTTTTGCTTTTGTTTTTTTAACCATTTTTGCCAACAAATTCAGTCAGAACCAATTGAAATCATGTCAGTGTTTAGTTTGGTTTGGTGCAGATCTTTTTCTTTTTCTGGTAAAGAGACTTTTTTGTAGCCGCTAGACCGCTAGAAGTCATAAAAGAAACTTACTTGCTCCAAAACATTAAAAATAGCTATTATTAATAACGATAGTAAGAATAGGTGCTGGAGCGCTGCCTGAAGTGGCAAAGAGCAATAAACAAGAAAAAGACTTAAACATACACATTGGCAAAGCGTACAACAATGAGACAAAAGAAAGGAAAAGAAATGCAAACAAACCTGAATATATATAAAAAAAAGTATTGTAAACAGGATATATATATATTATTTTCAATTATGGATAGCTAAAAAATAGTCATTGTTTGATTTTTTGCAAATGTCTGTGGAATATGAGGAATATTATTTGGAAATTAGCCACATTACTGCGTGTCTTTCACTTTTACTTAATTCTGCAAACATTATTTTATATCAAGAATTTGAAGAAAAAAAAAAAGACAAAATGAATAGTTCCTCATTTACGCCATTTTGCGGATGCCCTTATTTAGAGCAACGTAGATTTTTTTTTATTATTTTATACAACTGAGCAGTTGAGGGTTAAGGGCCTTACTCAAGGGCCCAGCAGTTTAAAGGTGTGGAACTCAAACATCTTAACCACTGTGCTACCATTTCCCCTACTGAAATACGAATGGGGAATTAGTGTGCACTGTGTATCTACACACATAAAAATGTAAGCTTTAGTCTCATGAAGGGGTTGAACATGCATGGAGGAGAGTGCGACTGTAACTACCCACTCATGTAAAATATGCTTCCAGTAACTGGTTAGTAAAACTCTACATTTACAGGAAGAGATACCCTCTAAGATACAGCGCTGCGAATCAGAGCCTGTAATCAAAACCGAGTCTGTATAGATATCAGTTGAGAGGAATCGGGGAATTTGATGAAACCGGTAAATTCCGCCTGCTAAGTTGGAGTCACGCACTACTGCAAGCACGAGCTGGTGTCAGCGGGTTCATGAGCAGTGTGTACCAGTTCTACGACTTTGTCATGTTATAATGGCACAAAAGCAAAGTGCCAGCAGGTTCACTATTTGAACAGGAAACACACTCTCGGGAATTGGAGTCGCTTTGTTTCGGAGCGAATGCGCTGTACTGCAGGAGTCAGAGTTGCATCATTGAGGATTTACATGCTGCAGAGTGCTTACACACAGGCCCATCTGGTCATGGGTTCAAAGCACCCAGCACCACCAAGCCACCTGAGCAAGGCCCTTAACCCACAATGACTAAGTTGTGTAGATGTAAATTTTTTTCAATATTGTAAACATTGATTGTGGATCATATAACATAGTAAAGGGTGATACGGGCTTCCTCTAAAACTTCACAAGGCTGTGTAACTCACTCAGAGGAAAGGGCCATCAGTAAGTGTCTAAGGGAGTGAGGGAGTGTGTGATGGACTGAATGAGTGAGTAAATGAGTGAGTGAGTGAGTGAGTGAGTGAGTGAGTGAGTGAGTGAGTGAGTGAGTGAGTGAGTGAGTGAGTGAGTGAATAAATGGGTGAGTGAGTGAGTGAGTGAGTGAGTGAGTGAGTGAGTGAGTGAATAAATGGGTGAGTGAGTGAGTGAGTGAGTGAGTGAGTGAGTAAATAAGTGAGTGAATAAATAAGTGAGTGAGTGAGTGAGTGAGGAAATGAGTGAGTGAGTGATTGAGTGAATAAATGGGTGAGCAAATATGTGAGTGAGTGAGTGAGTGAGTGAGTGAGTGAGTGAGTGAGTGAATACATGAGTGAGTGAGTGAATAAATGGGTGAGTAAATGAGTGAGTGGGTGAGTGAGTGAGTGAGTGAGTGAGTGAGTGAGTGAATGAGTGGGTGAGTGAGTAAGTGAGTAAATGAGTGAGTAAATAAGTGAGTGAGTGAGTGAGTGAGTGAGTGAGTGAGTGAGTGAGTGAGTGAGTGAGTAAATGAGTGAGTGAGTGAGTGAGTGAGTGAGTGAGTGAGTGAGTGAGTGAGTGAGTAAATGAGTGAGTGAGTGAGTGAGTGAGTAAGTGAGTAAATGAGTGAGTAAATAAGTGAGTGAGTGAGTGAGTGAGTAAGTAAATGAGTGAGTGAGTGAGTGAGTGAGTGAGTGAGTAAATGAGTGAGTGAGTGAGTGAGTGAGTGAGTGAGTGAGTGAGTGAGTAGGTGAGTAAATGAGTGAGTGAGTGAGTGAGTGAGTGAGTGAGTGAGTGTGAGTGAGTGAATAAATGGTTGAGTAAGTGAGTGAGTGAGTAAATAAGTGAGTGAGTGAGTGAGTGAGTGAGTAAATAAGTGAGTGAGTGAGTGAGTGAGTAAATAAGTGAGTGAGTGAGTGAGTGAGAGTAAATGAGTGAGTAAATATGAGTGAGTGAGTGAGTGAGTGAGTGAGTGAGTGAGTGAGTGAGTAAATGAATGAGTAAGTGAGTGAGAGAGTGAGTGAGTGAGTGAGTGAGTGAGTGAGTGAATAAATGAGTCAGTGAGAGAGTGAGTGAGTAAATGAGTGAGTGAGTGAGTGAGTGAGTGAGTGAGTGAGTGAGTGAATGAATGAGTAAGTGAGTGAGTGAGTGAGTGAGTGAGTGAGTGAGTGAGTGAGTAAATGAATGAGTCAGTGAGTGAGTGAGTGAGTGAGTGAGTGAGTGAGTGAGTGAGTGAGTAAATGGGTGATTAAGTAAGAAGAAAGAGAGTAAATAAGGAAGCAAGAGAGTGAGTGTGGAGGAAAGCAAGAAAAAAGGTAGAAAGAAAGGAAGGAGTCAAGGAAGGAAGGAAAAAGGAACTTTTAAGGTGCAATGGTTTTCGGAACAAATGCATTATTATAAGTTATGAATGTGTTAATGGTCCATTATGGAGTTTTGGAACACAAATGCTTTGAACTACTTCCTGTTTCAAATGAGTGTGTGTGTGAGAGAGAGAGAGAGAGAGAGAGAGAGAGAGAGAGAGAGAGAGAGAGAGAGAGAGAGAGAGAGAGAGAGAGAGACTCAGGTGAAGTTGGAGCTGGAGTTCTCATTGCAGCGTTATTTCTGCTGATCCTCTGAAGCTCTTCCAGAGAGCCCTGCTGTACTTAATAAAATCCAGCCAAGCTTCAGGCCGAGCTCCAACTGCTGCTTTTTTCCTTCACTTCCCTCAAACAGGAGCATTTGTAAGGCAGGAGAGAGAGAGAGAGAGAGAGAGAGAGAGAGAGAGAGAGAGAGAGAGAGAGAGAGGAGGAGGAGTAGGAGGAGGAAAGGCTTCGGAGGTCGGAGTAAGCATGACTCGGCCGTTCAGGCTACGTGCTCCAGACGTAAATAGTTGCTTGAATTGATAGATGTCTCATTCCTGCTCGGGGTTTTTCCCCGTCTATCGTGATTCAACATCAAACATGCAAAAAAAAGGAGATCTGGACCTGCATTCATCGAGCTCTTATCAGATTATTTCACTTGAATTATGTCAGTCATCGTGATAAAAGCTAATATTAGACGAGCAGTCTTACGGTCAGATGGTTTGATAACCGTGGTTAGGAGATGAAAGTTTCCCAGGCACACGCTCGGCCTCGAGAGACGAAGAAAAAAACATTCGCCCCCTGGTGGCAGCTGGGAACTTCAGAGGAGTTACTGTTTTCATCTTGAAGTTGATTGTTTTCTCTAAAGCAGCACGTGAGAAAAAGTGATTCCTTCCTTATATATAAGGACAAATATATTTTTATTTATTGAAAAATGACTGTAACTTTTATCCATTTATAATTTATTTCTTCAAGTGGGGGTAGTTAGGATGGTAGGTTAATGGTGAATGGATCTTTAGTTATTGTGGTAGGTGGGGTCAAGGTGGACAGGTGGCTCTGGTGGGAGGCAGGGTCATGGTGGGTAGGTATAATATTAGGCCGGGTTGAGGTGGTCAGTAGCTATGGTGGTAAGTGAAGTAAGGGTGTGGGGGGTAGTTGTGGGTGGTAGGTGGGATTATAGTGGGTGTCTTTAGTTATGGTGGTAAATAGGGTGAAGGTTGGTAGGGTGGGTGGTTATAGTTGTAAGCAGGGACATAGTGGATAGTGTGGTATGCAGGGTTAAGTGGGTCAGGGTGGGTGTATTGTTATGGTGGTATGTAGGGTCAGAGTGGTTTATTGTAATGGTGGTAGGTGGGGTCAGGGTGGTGTATTGTTATGGTGGTATGTAGGGTCAGAGTGGTTTATTGTAATGGTGGTAGGTGGGGTCAGGGTGGTGTATTGTTATGGTGGTATGTAGGGTCAGAGTGGTTTACAAATGAGAAAAGCTTGTTCGATGCTTCTGTGTGTCTGCATCGCATTCCAGTAATAGAACGATTATATTTTCAGAAAGCAGTAGGACGTTCTTGTGCATATGTGATAAAGCGGTGCACTAATTGAGATCGTATCGCGTGTTAGTCATTAACAGATGACAACAATTAACAACGCATGTCAGGGGTGTACTTCTGCTATCGTTTCTATTCATTATCCCTGTCAGAGGTTTTTCGGAAGAAAAAAATAAGACGAAGCGAATGGCACGAACAGATGTTCAGACATATTTCGAACTTCCTACAAGGATTTCTCAAACATTAAAAAAGTGTATTTATTAGATTGAAGTGTTGTATTAATGAGGTTGATAGCGCGGTGCACATCGGAAGCTCTGACATCTAGGATACTTCATCGTTTCAATAGTAACGATGTGAACAGGGATCAGGGTGGAACACAGTTTAGAGGACAAAGGAGTCTTCATTGTCAGAGTATTTTTTTGGTGAGAAACCCATGCATGAGGAGAGCTTGGTGACTTGCTGTCCATGATGAAATAGCAGATTTGGTCAGAATAGCACAAGTTGCACAGCTCTCGATGTACACAGGATGATGAGTTTTGGCACACTGACATTTGAAGGTCGGTGCTCCCTGTGACTGTGTGTCCATCCTCGTGCTGCCATCTGGCGTGTTACAAAACTAGTGTCCAAACACCACCTCTTGACCCCGCCTTGTAGTTGCTATAATTCAAAAATTAGCATGTGTTGAGGTTTCCTCACTTTAAAGGTAGCTATAAAGAGATAAAAAGTAAACAATTTTGGCAAGAATTAAATGAAGCTTTTTTGACCACACTACACTATTTCGTTTTCCGCCTAAATCCCCAGTCTTTACTACAATATTAGAAAAGATCATGAATTAAAGATGCCATGCTGTGGAGTCTGAGGCAGAGTCACAGTGAGTCACAGCTTCACACTTATCTCATTTTTAAATAAGAATTCTCTAGTAGAGCTCTGACAGAAACGAGAAGCGTACATGAAATAAATAACCACCTTTATAACTCCTTATGACGGCTACAAAGTTTAGCGGCTCATAATCACTTTGCTTTTTATCCGCCTGAGCTTTAAGTGCCAGCTGGACGCTAACGATGCCACGAGCTGTGGGTCAGCATGAAGGAATTAAGCAGAGCGAGTGGGAGAGGAGAGGAGAGGAGAGGAAAGGAGAGGAGAGGAGAGGAGAGGAGAGGAGAGGAGAGGAGAGAAGAGGAGAGGAGAGGAGAGGAGAGACGAGGAGAGGAGAGACGAGGAGAGGAGAGGAGAGGAGAGACGAGATGAGAGGAGAGGAGAGACGAGGAGAGGAGAGGAGAGTAGGGGAGAGTAGGGGAGAGGAGAGGAGAGACGAGGAGAGGAGAGACGAGGAGAGTAGGGGAGAGGAGAGGAGAGATGAGACAAGGAGAGTAGGGGAGAGGAGAGGAGAGACGAGGAGAGGAAAGGAGAGGAGAGACGAGGAGAGGAGAGGAGAGACGAGGAGAGGAGAGGAAAGGAGAGGAGAGACTAGGAGAGGAGAGGAGACAAAAGGAGAGGAAAGAAGAGGAAAGGAAAGAAAAGAAAAGAAAAGAAAAGAAAAGAAAAGAAAAGAAAAGAAAAGAAAAGAAAAGAAAAGGAAAGGAATGGAAAGGAGAGGAGAGGAGAGGAGAGGACAGGACAGGAGAACCGAGGAGAGGATAGAAGAGGAGAGGAGGGCAGAGGAGAGAAGAGACGAGGAGAGGAGAGATGAGGAGAGGAGAGAAGAGAAGAGGAGAGACGAGGAGCAGAGAAGAGAGGAGAGGAGATGAAAGACGAGATAAGGAGAGGAGAGGAAAGGAAAGGAAAGGAAAGGAAAGGAAAGGAAAGGAAAGGAAAGGAAAGGAAAGGAAAGGAAAGGAAAGGAAAGGAAAGGAGGGCTTTAACACATTCCTGTCAATCAGCAGAAGGAACACTTGTGCAATCTCGTCCTTACAGGAAACACATCCCACACACACACACACACACACACACACACACACACACACACACACAGTGGTGTAGGTTTAGCACAGAGATAAGATTTAAAATACATGTGGAACTTTAAACCAATTCTTCAGGGATTTGAACACAGCATGGAACGAGGCATGTGTGTTTGATGTAAAGCATCAGACACTGATGTGACAATTTCCAAAACGGAAAAAAAGTCCTCTAAGTCAGTGGTGCCTAACCCCCGGGTCGTGGACCGGCACCGGTCCGTGGGTCAATTGGTACCGGGCCGCACAGAAAGAATACATAACTTACATTATTTCCGTTTTATTTATTATCTGATTCTGAACATCTCCACATCTGTCTATGACTCACTCTTGATGCATGTCATGATGCCTCGGTCACATGTCTTACCTCCATCCTCTACCTTCTTAAAGGGGCTCCGGCCGCTAACACATCATACATTACTGCTAAACTCAAACCCCCAAGCGAGCAAAATAAACAAAATACAACACAGTGGATTCACGTTTATTATTATTTTAGAAAATACCAGTTTTTATGGTCGTATCATTTTATTTTGTTGTATTTATCCATCACACCTTACAGGCCGCTCCGTGAAAATATTGTCCAACATTAAACCGGGATTTAATGCATAAATTACAAAAAGAAAACTGCTAGCTACAGTAACAGCTATGAAATGTTCACGTTTCACAACAGCAACTACGTTACAGAAGAGCATTTCAGCCGTCCGAATCGAGAACCAGAAAAAAGAATACTTTCGCAGATGATAAACTTATTCAGAACTGTCTTTTTGTCTTTTGTTTACATCTGGTCGCATGTAAACTATGTAATCATCAGACCAGAAACTAGCTACAAAGGGACGGATACGTTACATAAGACAGTTCTCTGTTTGGAACTGATTAGCCAATAACTTTACATCGAAAAAGAAAAGAAAAACATGACATAAATAACAGAACAAGGAAGTGTTTTTATTCCCTGGACCCAATAAAAAAACAAAAACAAACAACAACAACAACGGATGACTGATAGCAACTTAAAACGCCCGTATGACGCTAAATATAACCACATTTTCGCCACATGTCTCTTATCTGGGTTTGTTTGTGCAATAACCAACGTAACTGCATGTTTTACAAATGGATTTAAATACCTTTTTTAGTGCACCGTTAAAGCTGGACACCTGAGCGTGTGATTGGTTTGTGTTTTTTGAACAGCCCATTCCACATTCAGTCCCCATTTGCTGTTTAAATAACTTCCACTCTTCTGGGAAGGTGTTCCACTAGATTTTAAAGTGTGCTTGTGGAGTTTTGTGTGAGATTCATTCAGCCAAAAGAGTGTTAGTAAATTCAGGTACTGATGGAGGTGAGGTGAGGAGGCCTGGGGTGTAATCAGCATTTCAATTAATCTCAAAGGTGTTCAATAGGGTTTATAGCTCTATAGCAGGCCACTCATGATCCTCCACTTCAAACCACATAAAGCATATCTTCATGGAGTTTTCTTCATGCTGAGACAGGTGTGGGTCTTCCAGTCAAAGTGAAAGGAAGTCAAGGAAAAATGTCATGCAACCGAATGCATCCAAAGCATTTGTGGGAACAGTTTGAGGAAGAACCAGGATATGATTGGAAAAGTCAGGTGTCCAAATACTTAGGAAAATACTTATAAAATATAGTGGATCTCGTTCAGAAAAATTCAGGTCACTCCGTTGTTCAGCTCAACTTCAGCATCAGTAAGAGCAACAAACAAAAAAAAGAAGCTCTTCTGTGCTGCATTTCATCTCGTCAACAGCACTGGCACACGAATATGAAGGTCGGTGCTCCGTGTGACTGTGCGTGCAGCTTTGTGCTGCCATCTATTCAATTGTTATTATACTGCCTTTATGATACCACCCCGTATTCATGTATTAGAGGAGCTTCCCCCTTAGAAATATGGATAATGCCGTGCATTAATGGCTTCATGTGCTGTTTTAACAGTGCCCAAGGACGGCCTGAAGAACCAGGCTGCGTTCGAGGAGATGAGGGTGAACTACATTAAAGAGCTGCGGCGATCCGTGGGCAAAGCAACCAACAACTCGGGGCAGACATGGCAGCGTTTCTTCCAGCTCACCAAGCTTCTGGACGCCATGCACGATGTAAGCAGGAAAAACACAAACATCTACAGCAGCTACACCAACAATGGCCAACTTCACTGATCAGCACGATAAAACAGGTTCCAGGAAGCAGTTTGTGAAGGGCGAAAGATTTCAGTGTTAATGAGATAACCTGTGATTGTTCACATCAAGCAGACACATTGTACATTCGCACCAATACAAAACAAAAGACAGAAATCAAACACCAGGCATGTCTTGTCTATTCAGTATATCTTAAATTAAATTAAATTAAATTAAATTAAATTAAATTAAATTAAATTAAATTAAATTAAATTAAATTAAATTAAATTAAATTAAAAATTTTTTTATTTAATTTAATTTTATATATTGTATTTATTTATTTGTATTAATTAATTTATTTATATTTTTATTTATTTATTTGGTCAGATGTTTTTTTTTTCATGCAAAATAAAAAAAAATATTATAAAATATATTAAAATGTTTAGATGTTTTTAACAAACCAACATAGCATGAAAAAGAATTTTGACTTTTTTTTTAAGAATCAATTAACCAGTCAATTAATTAATCAATATATCACAGTATATTTAAATCTAACTGAAATTAGCTGAAAGTAATATATATATATATATATATATATATATATATATATATATATATATATATATATATATATATAGATTAAAACATATCTAATTAAAAATTATTCGAAGATTTAAATAAAATTTATTAGATAGATGGATGTAGGTCTAAATATGAATATAAAAAAATCTTTTGTGACAAGGATTTTTGTATTAAATTTTTTGGAGGATGAATTTCTTTCTTTCTACAAATATGCATAAAATGATTACAAGCATAAGAATATTTAAAGCTTGAAATTGTTTTTAAAATGTCTAGAAATAAGTTGAATTATTATATGTTTGATTTTATATAAAAAATAATAGGAAATACTAAATAAATGAGACAATATTCTCGATTTTCTTAGGCTTTTTTTTCCATTAGCAATATAAATGATATACACACCATCTATGAACATAATGTAAGATTTTTTTCAATAAAGACAGTTATTATATATATAATATTTATGATACAATATAACATATACTGTTTGGGCAAAAGTTTGTGGACACCCCTCCATCAGCTTTTTAGCACATACCACTTTCTAAAAAAAAGATTTTTCAATTCATCCCAAAGGTGTTCATTAGGGTTTATAACTCTATAGCAGGCCACTAAAGATCTTCCACTATAACCCATGTAAAGCATATCTTCATGGCGCTGACTTTGTGCACAGGGGCATAGTCATGGTGGAACAGTTTCAGGTCTTCTAGTGGTATCAGTTTGTAGAGAACCTTATATGGCTGGAAAAGTCAGGTGTCGTAATACTTTTGTCCATATAGTGTATATAAGACCAGGAAGTGTATTTCTTGGCATGTTGTTTTATTCGTATGCTACAATTTCATTCATCTTCCTTCTAGAAATAAATGGGTCAATTATGGTTTGCGGTGTAGAAGGTTCAAACCAAAATGTTTTGAGTCGTGCTGCATCTGTCACCGTGCGCCATGTTGGATTGCGAAAAGCAACACTTACTGGAGTAATAAATATCAGGATAATGATGTGTATAACTCCAGAGCACTTTTGGGATGATTTACATCGAATGTATTTCTTAAAACAGCCCTAAATAAACTATCTGTAAAAGTGTTAACTCCATCCAAACAAATTCCATTTTCATATCATCATCATCATCATCAGTAAATCCAATGCATTTATCCTCTTGTCTTTTTTTTTTTGCGTCACCGCAGCTGGTGGGAAACCTGCTGGACTTCTGCTTCTACACCTTCCGCGAGTCTCAGGCTCTGAAGGTAGAGTTTCCCGAGATGCTGGTGGAGATCATCAGCGACCAGATACCAAAGGTGGAATCGGGCCTCACACACATCCTTTACTTTCACAAGAAGTGACTGGAGATGGAGGGGAAAGAAAAAAACAAGCCAACAAAACAAGCGATGAAATGACAAAGGAACGAATAAGAAGAGGGAAGAGAAGACGACAAACCCCTCGGAAAGGAAGAAGGAAAGAAAGAAAGACACAATGAAAGAAAGCGAAAAGAAAGAGAGGGAAACGTGGGCCAGGCCAGCTTGCTATGCACAATGTCAGGCACGAGTGGAGGCTCGGATGTACGTACGGCAACCTACACAGACGGACAGAGTCGACTCGTCTGTCGCCAGCCAGTGAACTTTACAGTTCATTAACCCCCACCCCCCAAAATCAACCCACTCCCCAAACTGCCCCCTTTCCTCACCCAATGACAATGCTGACTATCTATGGATATGAAGCCATATGTTTCTTTGGTAAAGCTGTAGTGCACAGGTACAAGTGTATAAATAATACTAAAACAGCTCAGTTGTATACAGAGACACGGTCTTTGCCTCTACCCTCGACATACAACCTGCAATGAAATATCGAGGCATTTCTATTAGTTAACTCATCTCATCTCAACACTACACACTACACATACTTAACCCTTTGGATTTACAATTTACAGAAAAGAAAAGAAAAAAATTACTTACCAAAAAAAAATACTGTCTATAATATATTTCTGTAGCAACTTTCATCATTAACAGGTTTTATTTATGTTTTTTTTTTTTTTTTTTTTTTTTTGGGGGGGGGGGGGGGGGTTGAACTAAAGAGGCAAAGCAAGGACATTTTCCAAGGGCTACACTACCTAACATCTAAACAAGTGTGTCTAATGCGTGTGTGTATCGAACCACGAAGCGAAGCATGCGACCGCTTTTACCCTCATTTCAACGTCCAGAACAATCAAACACCGAGATAATATGCAAATGTATACCCCGTTTTTATTTCTATAAAAAAAAAAAAAAAACACGTAAACAGCGAGAACTATTTTGTAGTAGAAATGAGGGACCGCGCCATCGCAGCCCTGACGTAGCGCTCTGAAAAATAAAGGAAGAAGAAGGAAATAAATGAGAAATGTAAGGAAGGAGAAAGCACAGAAAGGGCTTTGTTTTTAGGAGCTCGAAGTAAGCGAGATGCTCACGACACAACTCCAGGAAAGGAATTTCTGTTTCACTACACACACGATGCAAAACAATCATCAAGACCGTCTGCTTTTTGGTGTGTGGGGGGGTGTGTGTGTGTGTGTGTGTGTGTGTGTGTGTGTGTGTGTGTGTATGTGTGTTTGTGTGTGTGTGTGTGTGTGTGTGTGTGTGTGTGTGTGTGTGTATATATATGTATATATACACACACACACACACACACACACACACACACACACACACACACACACACACACACTCACACTCACACTCACACACACTTATATATATTCATTGGTCTGTTTGAGTGATCAGCTGTCCTTATATTCTCTGTAGAATCTTTTGCTCCAGATATCAACAGGATGTCAAACCGAATAAGTTCAAGGAAAATTCCACCGTCGCTTCAAAACAAAACTCTGATCCACTGGATCTGTAGCACATCTGTGATTACCAAACACAAGAATGTAGACCGAGAACAAATAAACGAAGCATCGAAGGTCACTCAAGGCTCAGTCATTACAGAAGTTCAAAGCCATGATTTTGTGGCATTCATTCGTGTTTAAGTTCATTTACCAAACATGTTTTTTGTAGAACGCTTGACTGAAAATGTAGTCACTTTTATACAGTGATGTGTGAAGTTTTCGGAGACCATAAAACCTTTTTTTATGGGGGAGATAGCACAATGCCCCGCCCACCTAGTAGACACACCCAGTTTTGCTCTCTTGACTCTTTTGACTTGCAATCAAACTCGAAAAATGTACATTCTTATTCGATCACATTTATGCTACAGCTGAAAAGATCAATATGAAATTATGATAAAAGATTAGTTAAAAAAATGTGCTGAAATCAGAAATGATATGAACCAGAAACATTGATATACATATAAATGACCTAAGCCCCACCCACCAGTTATAGGGACCAATCAGAATGGCCAGTGTTTTTTTTTTTTTTTTTTTATCATGTAATCAAACACATTACAGACAGTTAATTAACCAGCTCTGTTGTGATAATTAAATAAAAAAAAAAATTTGGTTAATAATATTAATAATTATAATACATAAATAAACAAATAAATAAATAAAAGCATTACACGTGTTATAATTTTTTATTTTTTTGGGTTTGAACACGATGCTTTTATTATTTAAAATAAAAATAAAAAAAAAAACACTATATATCCGATTTGCAGTAGCTGCACCTGCACATTTAGATGTAGAAGAACTTTTCATGCCTGCAGCTCTCATATGGAAAACACTAACA
>NC_139577.1:31070847-31075847 GCF_946808225.1 Silurus aristotelis | reverse complement strand
CAAACTATAAAATACAAAAAAGAATGACATAGTCGAAACCTGAAAAGTTTGTAATTCAGTGTTGGCGTTCGAAACAGCACACACCCATGTACTGTCCGGGTCTCAGACCCACCCGGGAACATGATGATCTTTCTTCTGTTTCATTTGAAATTTGATTTCATCTTGCACAGAGGTAGCGCTTAACTGTTTTGTACATCTTCTTTTCTATAATATTGATACTATGCATTTGTATAAAAGCATTTCCGCGTCTTTCTGCGACGTAAGGGCAAAGTGTGATTCCTGTCTCAGACCACCACGTTAAACACACACACAGCTTCTTCTCCTTCTTCTTCTCCTTCATGTCTCTGTGCAGGACTGTTAATGAAGGACAGTCAGAAAGCTCCCTTTTTCTTTTTTGTTTATTTTGTCCAGTGTGTCAGATGTAGATTTTTTGGGTAAAAAAACCCCTAATGCTGGATAATAAATCCAGATCCAAGAGACAAAGCCATATCTCCTTCTCCTGTTTGTGATGAAAACTCCATTTCCTGTTCATATTGGACTTTCTATTATTTTATTTTTTTCCTGACAGACTTTTGGATTCTAATGCTTTGTACACTACCGGTTAGCGAAACTCACACGACCGTATGGAAATATTCAACATCAGCAAACAACAGATGCAACTAGTTCCTCTAAACTGTATATCTCGATTCAGATCTTGCCATAACTGTGTTTGGAGAAATATCAAGGGATTCCAATAAATCCACTAACACCTGCATTGCGTGTGAGATGGTATTTTTGTTTAAAACGCTGATAATCATGTGCGCTTTAACAGTGTTGCTGTGAGGCCAAAATAATCAGGGCAAGTTCAAGACAGATCTGATAGATACCCAGGGCAGATTCACAAGAGGACCAGGGAAGAACCAAGGCAGAACCAGGAAAAATCCTAAGCAAATAAAAGCAGACCTGTACCAGAAGAAATCCAGGACAGCCCCAAAAGCAGATCTAAAGCATCTGCAGACCAATGACAAAACTAGAGTAGACCCAGGAGAGAACCAAAGGAAGTACAGAATGGAAAAAGGGAAGATCCAGGAACAGACCCAAAACAAAATCAGCAAAGAACCAGAGAAGGCCCAGAACAGAACCAGAGCAGAACCTGGTTTAATACAAACCCAAGACAGATCTAAGACGGACCCAGGACAGACCCAGTGCAGAACCAGAGTAGACCAAGGATATATTTAAGACCTATTATTAAAAACGAATATAATTTATGCTGTTCACTAAATTATGTTGCAACCAAAAGCAAACAAACAAAAAAATTCATAAATTAATTTTCATGCCTATTATGCTGACCCTAAAGGTGGTAGCTCAGTGGTTAAGGCATTGAGATCAGTTGATAACCTCAACAATGCTGGAAATCTAATGAATGGATTTTTAGGGGGTCGGGTCTCTTTTGAGTCTGGTTTCTCTCAAGGTTTTTTCTATCATTATCTGAGGGAGGGTTTTTTCACCTTATAACTCTAACCTCAGGATCATTTTTTAGGGATAAACTTATAGGGATAAATTATAAATTTTAAATGTAAACACTATTTATTTATGTGCAATGTTAAAAGCACTATACAATAAAAAATGGAATGGGATTGAAGATGCAGATACAGGGTTCTTTCTGTGTATAGAAATACACTACCCTGCATAGACAAAAGATTTGTGTGTGTTTTTGAACATCTCATTTTACATTTCTTTCCATCTACTGTTATAATAACCTCCACTCTTCTGGAAAGATATTGAAGTGTGCTTGTGAAGATTTCAGCCACAGTGACCATAGTGAAGTTGGGTCCTGATGTAGGTTAGGTGAGGAGGATCGGGAGGACTCCAATTTATCCCGGAAAGTCCCTAAATAGGATAAAGTTCAGAGCTCGATAGCAGGCCACTCAGACCATGTCTTAGTTAATGTTAACAGTCTCCTACATTGACTCAGGACTACTTTTCGCTTCTGATCATCATCACTGTACCCTGCAACATTGTATATCTGCTACAAATGGACATTCGGTGCAACCCAGATGAGGATGGGTTCCCTCTTGAGTCTGGTTCCTCTCAAGGTTTCTTCCTATCGCCATCTCGGGGAGTTTTTCCTTCACCACAGTCGCCACCGGCTCGCTCATCAGAGACAAACTTACTTATAAAGAACATTCACTTTTAATCACCACATTATCTGTGTAAAGCTGTTTTAAGTCAATGCTCATTGTTAATAGTGCTATACAAATAAAAATGAATTGAATTGAATTGAATCTTCTACTCCAACCCATGTAAAGTATATCTTCATGTAGCTGGCATTGTGCACTGGGGTATTGTCATGCTGGAACATGTTTGGGTCTAAGGTGAAGGGAAAATCATGCTACTGCTTCCATATACATCCTATGCAATTGTGTACCTCCAACTCCGTGGTAGCAGTTTGGGCAGGAACCACATACGGCTGGAAAGGTCAGGTGTCCGAATACTTTTGTCTATGAATTCTATCTCCAACCAAAATACATTAAGCGACAGTAACAGCTACCTGAAAGCTCAGTGAAGCGAAAGCACTTAGAAATAATATTGTGAACATGAACTCGGTGATAATTTCCTCAGTTAGAAGTCACTGTGTAGGTTTATAATCATTCAGTGTAATTATAGGGACCACCACTGAGCAGAAATCATTCGCACATCAGCACAACACTGACACACATGGCTATGTGTGTGTGTGTGTGTGTGTGTGTGTGTGTGTGTGTTTGTGTGGAGTCCTCTTTATTACACACACCTACCCTGCTGATCGTCACCTTGTCGGTGTTCAGAGATTAAAGCTCATATTTCTTCATGCACACTGTGTGAGAGTGTGTTTGTGTGTTTGTGTGAATGTGTGAGCAAGAGCCTTATTCTTAGACTAATTTACAAGAGGACACGTTTACTATCAATTTGCTGTTATAATAAACTCCACTCTTCTACGATGTTCTATAAGGAGCTGGGAGCTGAGTGGTTAAGATGTTAGACTTCTAAAGAAAAGTTCTACTGGGCAAAGTGGTCTTAATCCTCACCTTCTTAGTTGTTCTGGATAAAGGCATCTTTACCAATGTCTGTAAATGTACAGTAATTTCATGCTTTTCCAACACAATGCATGTGATTTATTTTTATTATTTTTTTTACATACACACTACAGGTGTTCCCCGTTTTGCGATGGAGATCTGATCTCCAGTACTGATGGCACCATCATAGCTTGAAAATAATGTAAGACGAGACATGGCCTAGAGTACTCAAGGGTCTTGGTGATGGTGATCAGTATGGGGTAGTATACTGTAATTTATAAATTGTTATTAAATGACAGTACATGATTAAAATAGCGTATATGTATGTGGCTCCGGGTGCAAACTCCTTACACTGAAACTCTTTCTTTGCATAGTGATGTAAGGAAGCTAAGGTCAGAACGCAGAGACAGCCAGCACCCGCTGGAGCACAGAGAGTTATCAGCCTTTGTTTAAGGGCTTGAACCCCAGACCTTCAGATCAGTAACCCAGAGCCTTAACCACTGAGCTTGAACCACTTGTAGACCATGTGGTTTAATTTATCATAAATTTCTCCTACTATTCTACATGTAGTATATGTATTTTGTTGAGATTTAAGTTAAAGCTTTAGGACACAATATAATGTCAATTATATACCTTTGTCAATATAATATGATATATATATATGTGTGTGTGTGTGTGTGTGTGTGTGTGTGTGTGTGTGTGTGTGTGTGTGTGTGTGTGTGTAGGACAAAGAACCAGGTTTGTTCAGCAGTTCTGCGAGTTGTAGAGTGTGAAATTAAACAGACCTGTACACACCTCCAGATGTTTCTCTTCACACCTTGAACAAAGAATTACCTCCATGATGCACCGGAAGACACAAACCTACACTCGGAGGTAAAGAGGGAGATTGTATATAACAGCCTTTAAGTTTTGTGTTTGTGTGTGTATGTGTGTATGTGTGTGTGGGATTCTGTTGGATCCGAGTGTGGATAATCAGAGGATGATGGCGGATTGGGCTGTAGCGTGATCTGATCCACAGAGACAGCAGTGGAAAAGTCAAAGTGGGTGGTGAGGGGTGAAGGAATAAAGAAGCAGGAGGAGAAGCCAAGAATGAAAAAGCAAGAGAGACTCTGTGTGTGTGTGTGTGTGTGTGTGTGTGTGTGTGTGTGTGTGTGTGTGTGTGTGTGTGTGTGTGTGTGTGTGTGTGTGTGTGAGAGAGAGAGAGAGAGAGAGAGAGAGAGAGAGAGACTGTGTGTGCATGTGTGTGTGAAAAAGAGACAGAAAAATGAGAGGAAGAGTGAGATAGACTTTGTGTGAGAGATAGAGAAAGTGTGTGTGTGTGTGTGTGTGTGTGAGAGAGAGAGATAAAGAAACACAAATAAAAATAAAAATGTAAGTAAATCATCAAAAACATACAGAGAGAGAGAGAGAGAGAGAGAGAGAGAGAGAGAGAGAGAGAGAGAGAGAGAGAGAGAGAGAGAGAGAGAGAGAGAGAGAGAGACCCAGAAAAAGACAAAAGACTAAAAACACCTATTAAAAAATAAATAAATAAATAAATAAAAAACCTGGAAGGGAAAGGAAGAAAAATGTAAGTGACATAGACAGAAACAAAAAAAACGAAAGGAAACACGAAAGACAAAAATTGAGGGAGAGTCAAAGACAGACAGACAGATGTGACAGGAAGGAAAATGAATGAAAGGAAGTACACTGATTGAGTGTATGGAAAAGTGGAGTGGAAAAAATGAAGTAAGATATAGGAGTGTGTGTAGTGCACACAGAGAGAGAGAGAGAGAGAGAGAGAGAGAGAGAGAGAGAGAGAGAGAGAGGGAGAGAGGGAGAGAGGGAGAGAGAGAGAGAGGAGGATATGCTCTGGGTGAGGGAAGACATGCTGATACAAAAACACATGAATAAATGATATGGGGAGATGGAGGAGTAGCTGAAAAGACATAGTAGAGAGACTAAGTAGAAACAGCAGAGACTGAAGAGAGC
>NC_139577.1:31048347-31065847 GCF_946808225.1 Silurus aristotelis | reverse complement strand
CCCACTCCACCCTGCCTGCACTCTTTTCTTTACTTCTCTAACACACTCTCCATTACTTTGCACTGTTGACCCCAGGTACCTGAACTCCTCCACCTTCTCCACCTCTTCTCCCTGCAACCGCATCACTCCACTGCCCTCCCTCTCATTCACACACATGTACTCTGTCTTACTCCTGACTTTCATTCCCCTTCTCTCCAGCGCATATCTCCACCTCTCCAGGCTCTTCTCAACCTGCTCTCTACTCTCACCACAAATCACAATATCATCTGCAAACATCATAGTCCAGGGAGACTCCTGTCTGACCTCGTCCGTCAACCTGTCCATCACCACTGCAAACAGGAAAGGGCTCAGGGCCGATCCTTGATGCAGTCCAACCTTCACCTTGAACCAGTCTGTCGTACCTACTGCACACTTTACTGCCGTCACACTGTCCTCATACATGTCCTGCACCACCCTCACATACTTCTCTGACACACCTGACTTCCTCATACAATACCACAACTCCTCTCTCGGCACCCTGTCGTACGCTTTCTCTAAATCCACAAATACACAATGCAGCTCCTTCTGTCCTTCTCTATACTTCTCCATCAACATCCTCAAAGCAAATAAGGCATCTGTGGTGCTCTTCCTCGGCATGAAACCATACTGTTGCTCACAGATGGTCACCTCTTCTCTCAGCCTGGCTTCCACTACTCTTTCCCATAACTTCATGGTGTGACTGATCAACTTAATTCCCCTGTAGTTACTGCAGGTCTGCACATCTCCCTTATGCTTAAAGATCGGTACCAGCACACTCCTTCTCCATTCCTCAGGCATCCTCTCCCCTTCCAGAATCCTGTTAAACAATCTGGTTAAAAACTCCACTGCCATCTCTCCTAAACATCTCCACGCTTCTACCGGTATGTCATCTGGTCCAACCGACTTTCCATTCTTCATCCTCTTAATCGCTGCTCTCACTTCCTCCTTACTAATCCTATCTACATCCTGCTTCACCAACTCCACATCCTCCAACCTTCTCTCTCTCTGATTTTCCTCATTCATCAGCTGCTCAAAATACTCCCTCCATCTTCTCAACACACTCTCCTCACTAGTCAACACATTTCCCTCTCCATCCTTTATTGCTCTAACTTGCAGTACATCCTTCCCAGCTCGGTCCCTCTGCTTGGCCAATCGGTATAAATCCTTTTCTCCTTCCTTAGTGTCCAACCTCTTATACAGTTCCTCATATGCCTTTTCCTTGGCTTTCGCCACATCCCTCTTTACCTGCTGCTGCATCTCCTTGTACTCCTGCCTACTTTTCTCATCTCTCTGTCGATCCCAATTCTGTTTTGCCAACCTCTTTCTCCTTATGCTTTCCTGCACTTCCTCATTCCACCACGTCTCTTTGTCTTCCTTTCTATTTCCACGTCAGCTTTTGTCTTCCAAGTACCTTTCTAACTGTCTCCCTCATCACTCGTGCAGTAGTTGCTCATTCATCCAGCACCTCTTCACCACCACCAAGCTCCTGTCTGACCTCTTCCCTGAATCTCACATTATAGTCTTCCTCCTTCAGTTTCCATCTTATTCTTCTTTCAGTCTTCACTCTCCTCCTCTTCTTCTTTACCTCCAAAACCATCCTACAAACCACCACCCGATGCTGTCTAGATACACTGTCCCCCACCAACACCTTAGCAAAAGTTGTTGTATGTATACAAAAAAAGAAAGGGACAGGAACACTGGTTACTGCTAACTCAGGAGAATGTAGTTGTTCACAGAGAGCTAGAAGTGAAGAAGGGCGACAGGGAGAAAGAAATAAGGATTATTAAGTATTCTTATTTCTACAGTTAGATGTGTTTATGCCCCACCCTTACTTTTAAAATGACTGCTGTGCTCCTTTGTAAGGTGAGTCTGTTTTATCATGTGTAAGAGAAGGAAACTTTTTTCAAAGCCAGAGCTTTCTATCAGAATGCAAAAAGCATGTAAGGACAAAAATACAAAACCAATTTGTACAATGCTGAATCGAAATGAACCTAAACGTGGCAAATAAAAAGCATAAACAATATATGAAATATTACATATCTAGCGACTTAATTACCACTAGGCATCCTTCACTGTTGCCTTTCGTTGTAAGTGACGGTAAAAATTATGTCACCACCATTTCATTCCATTTAATGGTTTACACCAGGGGTCTTAAGGGGTCTGGGTGGTTTGGGTGTGTACTTGTGTGTATTACAGTTGCGGGTGGTCAGGGGCAGCAAAACCTTCTCTGCTGGCCTAAACACCATCAGAACACTGACCTACATTTAAAACCTAGATTCTATTATTTGTTCCATGAAATTGTATTAATTTATTCCCAACAGTTTATTCTCTTAATTTCATAGCGTTTCTCTCGGCTGCACTGCTTCCAGTACGTGTATGTGGATGTTAGATTTTTTGTCCAATCAGATTTCAGCATCTATGTGCTGCCATGTAAATCTAATTTGCCCAGGGCACTTCATAGTCAGTACTGCTGGCGTTTTTACCATAGTCTCCTCAAGAATTAGCTCCGTTTCTTTAACCAATCCGATTTCAAACTCACCTCACAGGGCAGCTAGCTGGCCCAGAATAGCATCAGCATTTTTCTGTCCTCTGATTGGTTGGTCAGAGGGAAACTGTTACAGACAAGTTCGACTGGCAAAACAAGTGTGTAGCTCTGCACACATTAATACATCTGAGTTAGACTTTTTTATGCCTACGGAGGAAGAGAAATTCATTTGGTGTCGGACATACTTAAAAATAAATTTTGAAGAAAAGCTAGACATCGTAAGGAGGTCTGCCAACCCTGAAGCTAGCTAGCTTGTCTCAGCCTGGGAAAGGGTTCGTTCACCACTTCCAGACCAGTGAATACGAGCGGTACCACTGGAATACAGCCTCTGAGGAGCAGTGCACATTATGAGTCTGCATCTCTGGTGAGTAGGTTGTATTTTATTTACATTTTTATGTTTTTGTCATGTTATTAGACAAATATTGATTCTGAACTGCTCCAGATGTTGTAGGTGCACAGTTGCGGTTGTAGTGTAGAGGTTTGGAGTCTTAACTGGGTTTCTTGCTTTAATTAAATGTTTTTTACCCTCCATATGTGAAATATCTCTCTCTCTCTGTAATGCCACGCACTGTTATATTGCGTTATTGATAAGTATCAATTGTTTCTATAATTGCGACATGATAGTGGTGGTGTTAAGAGGTGGATTAAGTCGGGTAAATCCTTACTGAAGGCCCAGGTACAAAATGCACGCCCCGCCACTGGTGTGTTATATGTGTGTGTGTGTGTGTGTGTGTGTGTGTGTGTGTGCACAATTAAGTTGAGATTAATCACAAGTTAACTCATGACAGTCATGCGACAAATCGCGATTTAAATATTTTATTTGAATGACAACCTTGATATATATATACACACACACGCACGCACGCACGCACACACACACACACACACACACACACACACACACACACACACACACACACACACACACAAAAACATGCACACTCACACATATAATTGCTCATGTATTTGTTATAAAATAATGTTTGTGGCTTATAATGAGATGCATAACAAATGAGTTTTATAGAAAGAATTATTATAAGGACAAAAACCTAACAGATGTATTTGAATAAAATTTCTGAATGTTCTCTTGGGGAATGCGAATTGTGGTATAAATGAAACAACTGGTATCGCATTATTTTAAAACAGTGACGCAGCTACAGTCCTGTGGGACACAATACTCTACACCACTCGGACAAAAAAAATAAATGGAAGGAAAAAACCATTAGTGCTATAGGGGTGGCTGTCTGGGGAAACACAGTACATATGTATGAATGTATGTGTGTGGGAGTGAAGGAAAGAGGCTCATATATTGTAAAATGTAATGTAACGACATGACCCTAGCTTCTGTCTGCATATGGAAGCTGAAAACAGCTGGAGGTGACACTGCTGAGCTACATGCAGAATTGCTCCATGAGGAAAAATAAAAATTGACTTGGAATAACATTATTTTTGAGGCCCTGAGCAGAGGAAACTGAGTTGCATTACACATTTGACCAGAGAATAATAATAATAATAATAATATTAATAATAATAATAATATTAATATATATCGAATATTGTTATTATTATTATTATTATTATTATTATTATTATTATTATTATTGACCCAAGTAATAAATAGTATTGAAAATCAAAGCATAGTATTTTTACATGCTTTGTAATTGTGTGGTATCTAAGGTGCAATTTTCACACACACACACACACACACACACACACACACACACACACACACACACACACACACACACACACACACAGGTTTTTTTGCCACCCTTCTTGTGCATTATATGTTATATAGGTAAATATATTTAGCATTTACATATACATTTACTGCAGTTTATTATATTATTATTATTATTATTATTATTATTATTATTATTATTATTATTATTATTATTTTATTAACATTTGTGAACATCAACAGTTTAGATTTCAAAAGCAATTTTAAATAAAATTCCTGCTTGGGTAAATAATATATACAATAATAAAACAATTAAAATAACAAAACACATAACATTAATTTAAAACACTGTAGGTGCAAATGTGCACCTACAACATCTGGAGCAGTTCAGAATCAATATTTGTCTAATAACATGACAAAAACATTTAAATGTAAAATAAAATACAACCTACTCACCAGAGATGCAGACTCATAATGTGCACTGCTCCTCAGAGGCTGTAATCCAGTGGTACCGCTCGTATTCACTGGTCTGGAAGTGGTGAACGAACCCTTTCCCAGGCTGAGACAGGCTAGCTAGCTTCGGGGTTAGCCGACCTCTTTACGATGTCTAGCTTTTCTTTAGATTTTTAAGTTTGTCTGACACCAAACAAAATTCTCTTCTTTTGTAGGCATAAAAAAAAGTCTAACTCAGATGTATTAATGTGTGCAGAGATTTATTAACGTATTAACGTGTTTTGCCAGTCATACTTGCCTGTAACAGTTTCCCTCTGACCAACCAATCAAAGGACAGAAAAATGCTGATGCTATTCTGGGCCAGCTAGCTGCCCTGTGAGGCGAGTTTAAAATCTGATTGGTTAAAGAAATTCTTAAGGAGACTATGGTAAAAACGCCAGCAGTACTGACTGGCCCTGGGCAGATTAGATTGACATGGCAGCACATAGAGGCTGAAATCTGATTGGACAAAAAATCTAACATCCACATACACGTACTGGAAGCAGTGCAGCCGAGAGAAACGCTATGAAATTAAGAGAATAAACTGTTGGGAATAAATTGATACAATTTCATGGAACAAATAATAGAATTTTGGTTTTAAATGTAGGTAAGAGAAACGCTGAATGGTGAGTTCTCCACACTCTCTGAGATAAAGTTTGGTGTCCCGCAAGGATCTGTCTTAGGCCCTCTGCACAGCTGAGTGTCAACTGCACAGTGTCTTTAATATTTATACAACAATAAGGATACTTAATGACCAATTTTTTTTCACCCTGTCACCCCTCCTCTCTCTCTCTCTCTTGAGTTAAACATTCCCCCGAGGTACAAGTGACCAGTGTCAACATAATTTAGCTGTAATAAACAGACATTCAATGCCACCCACGTAAGGATGGTTTCCTCTTGAGTCTGTTTCCTCTCAAGGTTTCTTCCTTATGCCAGCTTAGGTAGTTTTTCCAGCCATATCCGGTTCTTCTCCAAACTGTTACCACAAAGTTTTCTCCTCTTCGCTCTATAATTTCTCCTTACACTGTAACAATCACCTGATTCCCAAGAAAGTTTTTTGGCACATTGCGGATGTTTACTTAAGTTTAATTGAAATGTGCATAGTGAGGTGAAAATGACCTACAACACAGAAGAGTTATAGCGCGGAGGATAGCAGGTTCCTGTAATATGTGGAGTGGCAGGATTGTGTAAAGGTGATAGTAACACCACTAACGTGAGGAAGCAGCTGAAAAGACAGAATTCACAGGAACACAGCACGTTCACACAGGTCACGTACACCTGCACACGAAGCTGCAAACACTGGAAGAGACGTACAAGCTATGACGGGAGCAGTTTGCAAATATGAGAAGAGGAAAATAAAAAAGAAGGGGAAAATCATGAGACTTTGTAGCCATACAAAAAAAAAACAACAACACTGCACAAGTTTTACTAACAAAACATATTCAATACTTTTGATTAAATTCAATAAGAACATGAATTAAACATTTGATTTCTTTAATTGTACATATAGAATTGGAAGTGGGGGAGAAAAAGTGGTATATTTTGTTAAAAGATTAAAAAACTTGTGTCAATGTGTATTTTAGGGCTCATTTTTTTAACAAGTAAAAACTTTCTCAAAAATACAAACATGTATATGCATGCTGCTTACTGATTATTGTACCAGGACCTGCGTTAGGCTTGACATGGGTTAAGTGGAAGATCTCCTGCTACAGAGCTCTGACCTCAACCCTACTGAACTTCTTTGTGTTGAACGTGACCATTGACTGCTTCTCAGACCTCCTCACCTCACCTACTCCAGTATCAAATTTTACTAAAACCCTTGTGGCTAAATGAACACAAATTTTCCACAAGCACCTGCCAAAATCTAGTGGAACATCTTTCCAGAAAAGCGGAGGTTATTACAGCAAATAGGCATTACAGTAAATGTGGAATGTGATGTTTCAAAAGAACACCAATCTTATGGTCAGTTGTCCACAAACTTCAGTCTGAATATTGTATCTTGTATTGTACACCAAGGCTTTAGACCTCTAAAGATGAATTATACGACTGTGTTATTTGCCTAATAAAGCTTAATTTAGGATTACGTTGCTCATGATGTATTAGTCTTTATGTGTATCTGAACATCTGTTAAGTGAAAATATTTCATCATTGCATTACTGGTTGCCGTATTGTATGGTATAAAATTACAAACCCGTTAGAAATAAGTTAAAAACTCAAAAGACTTTTAGGTTTAACGTTCAGGCCAAGGATATTTTGGCTTCAATTAAGATGAAATTGAAATGACATAAAAAAGTGAAATGCCAAAAAGTTAACAAACAAAAAATCTCAGTTTAAATAAAAAAAAAGTTAAATGTATTGTATTAATTGGTCATTCTATTTTTTGAAAAATTTTACTTTTAACCTATAAAATTAACTTCTGCATGTTAAAATAAAAAATGTTGCTAAAAATATTTTTTAGCAATTTTATATGTAAAAAAAAAAAAAACGACAATGAACAAATCAATTTAAAATTTAAAAAAGCCTAGTTTGGCTGTTTTTAATGGAAACGCTTCGCCCCAGTGTACAGACAAAAATAAAATAAAATACACAACTGTGGAATAAAAAGCTTTTATTTGCGTAATATTAATCGTAATATTAATCTTTTTCCAACTGGACAAAAATCAGGGTGTTGCCCCAAGGCATAAATCACTGCATTAAATTACTGCCATGGTGCTCAGTCACAAATATTAAACAATAGGAAAAAACTCTGTTAGGAAATAAATGAAATAAAGCTGCAGCGTGAGGGACAGAGGGAGTCTCCGCTCTATCGCTTCATAACAATGATAATTATAAAGACAACAAGTGCATGGATGAGACTTGGCAAATACTGCATTCTATAGCCGTGTAGAAATGATTTGGTTTTCTTTAGTACTGAATTTCATTTTAAAGACACACACACACACACACAAATGTCATTTTTTGGCATACAAAATCTTTTTCTGTAAAAACAAGATTCCGTCCAGAACCTTGGACAGCGTCAAAGCCACGATAAAACGGCATGAGATTGAGGCGCAGCATTTAAACTTAAAAAGGACAAAAAAAATAAACATATATATATATATTCATCCGAACAAACACGTGAACTCGAAATTGCAGTGAGGGAGTGCTCTGGACACGACGTCGCTTTAAACAATTAGATTATTGTTATACGTTTTACTTGTATTCAAGTTCAAACACACACACACACACACACACACTCATTAAAGGAACTGCTTTAATTAAATAATATAAAATATTATTATACACCCATGCATTAGATCCAAGATACTTAAAATCCACAAACAACATGCAAAAAAACCCACCCATGAAACACTGTATATTTAATATGTACAGTTTTGAGCTCATGAACCTCAGAAAATCGAAATGTGTAATTCAGGAAGGAGGAGAAGGTCAAAGTCACACCATGGATACCATGTATATTACATTCCTGTTCGCTTGTAGTTTTTTGCTTTTTATAACTTAGTCCATTTGTTGCAGTATTTCCACGTAGTTCTGAGGGATGAGGCCTCTCTTGCCCTCCAGCTCGCCTTCCAACCAGCCGGGTTCTCGAGATGGAGTCACTGCGAGAAGCACAGAGCGAATCACACATTCTGAACTTCACAGAAAATGAATGATGTGCATGATCAGTGTGTAAAATGTGTCAAAAGCAACTGTCCAGGTACCAAAAAGAATATTTACAAATGAACAAAAGTATTGGGACACGTTTTTTTTTTCAGCCTTTTGTTCTTCATAAACTGGTACCACAAGGTTTTCAAATTTTCCCTTCACTTGAACTAACAAATCCAGCTCCAGAAACATGTTTTACACGGGTTGGAGTCAAAGATCTCCTGCTATAGAGCTATAAACCCTATTGAACACCTTTGGGATGAATGAAACCCTGAGACACACACACAGAAAACCTTGTGGAACATCTTCCCTGAGGAGTGGAGGTTAAAAGTAAATGTTGACTGAATGTGGAACCAGATGCTTAAAAAGCACATATGAATCTTATGGTCAGGTGTTCCAATACTTTTGTACATTTTGTTTACATTTTTTAATACAATTTTAAGTCCCTTTAAAAATCAAAGTTGCTATGAGTTCGGGTAAACACTTCTGTCTGGTACTGTATGTCCCACACTATCTTTCTGTTTCAGTGGAAATGACAGAAACACATCAACAACAATCATTTTTCGGAAATAATTAATAATAGACAGATAAATTAATAAAATAATGCACTAGGGCAGAGACTGTATGCTATACTCTGAATTAGCATAAAGAGAATGGCGATAGAAATGTCATGCCACAAGGACTAGAATTTGAAACAGGATGAAAAAGAAGAAAGAGAAGAAGAGTAATCCTATGTGCTAAATTACAATGGTGTGAAACTGCTACTACAAAATATATAACGGCCATTGCTCAAAATCATAGCTACTTTGGTTTAGACAAACAGCAGATAATAAATTTACTTCAGTGCCATCAGACGTCTAACGCATGGCCCTTTCACAAACACGCCTTTATAGTGCAAAAACAACAGAAACAAATAAAAAACCCAAAACATTTCAATAAAGCCAGATGATCTTTTCCTGTTCTGTGTGCAGGAAGTTACAGCTCTACCTCTGCCATGTTAATCTGCATTCTATGCGACTCTCGGTACACGCCTCGGCCTCGGTGTTGAGATACGTCGTATTCACGTAGCAGCAGCGGCGCTGAGAGAACGCACTCGAGAAACGGTTTAGGGACGAGAAATCGATCTACATATTAATTATTGGTCACAAATTACTGGTCACTTTCTAAATAATAGAATAGAACATTTACTAATCATTGTACATAAATAAAACGGTTTCACAAATGGCAACTGATGCGCAATTTTTTGAAATCGATCACATCACACCGTTAACTTTTATGGCGATGCACCAATGCGATTCTGTGGATCTTACCATCCCTAATATATTACATATAAATATATATATATATATATATATATATATATATATATATATATATATATATATATATATATATATATATATATATATATATATATATATAAACAGAAAACAAAAAAAAAAAAAAAGAAAGAAAAGGTTTACACTGATTTTAAGTTTTTACAAAATAATGGGAAAAACATTTACATCCACATGCCTGATCCATTTGATCACAGGAAACATATTTAAAATAGCTTTGGTGTGAAGCTCCATAGCCTACTTATCAGCACTTGCTTTAGTAATAAAGGAAAATAAAGGATGGGTATTAAATATGTGCAGGTTTACACTCGGGGTGTGTTGTGCCAGTAGTAGTAGTTGAAGTAGTGCTTTTAAAATCTTAGAAAGTCGAGAGAAGCTCGAGCCTCTGTGATAAAGCCTGTAAAAACAATAGCTCTGCTGGTCCGAACCAGAGACCTCATTTCCTCTCTGCATGCTTATAACTTTGCCTTGTCCTCTGTGGACTGATTCGGCAGGATTCTCTCTCTCTCTCTCTCTCTCTCTCTCTCTATATGTCAACACCCCCACCCATTTCAGTTTCCGTGGTGATATAAGATCAGATTTTTTGGGTCCTGCCGAATCCAATATCCCGGCAGTTCCGGGTGAATGACCGGGACGGCTGATAACACTCCCACTTACCAGCGTGGAAGATTGCTCCGACCTGGAAGGAGAGTTCGGAATCATGCTCGGCTTCGCAGGGGTACACGGCCTTCGCTTTCATGAGAGTGACACTGAAAAATGGAGGCAATCAGTTAGCACCTTACTCGGGCTTGTCAGTACAGAGAGAGAGAGAGAAAGAAAAGGAATAGGGATTAGGATACAGCTTTTTAATCTGGCAACCTTTCAAACAAGGATTCGGAAAGAAAAGAGGGTGTGGACAGAGTGGATCAAGTGGCTATGAATTAAACTAGTTTCTGTAGTTTGCACTTCGGATGTCACATTTCCAGTTGTTTTCTGGTGTAGAGTTAAAATAATTAACATTTCTGATTGAGATTAAAAAAAAAATAATGTTTTCAAAACTGCGTAAATGTAATGGTTATTTTTATTTTTTTGAAGGTTTCATATATATATATACACACTATATGGACAAAAGTTTGTGGACACCTGATCATAGTATTTGTATATGCATTTTAAACATCCAAGCCCACATTTAGTCTCCATTTACTCTTATAATAACCTCCACTCTTTGGGGAAGATGTTCTAGATTTTGTGGAGATTTGACTCATTCAGCTACAGGAGTAAAGTCAGGTATTTATGCAGTGTTCACATTCATCCCAAAGGTGTTCAATAGGGTTGGAGCTCTTATAGCAGGAGATCTTCCGCTCTAATCCATGTAAAAATGTTGGTTTTGGGTCTCCGTATTCAAGTTAATGGACAATTTACTGCTACAGCATTCAAAGACCTCCAATACAATTGTGTGCCTAAAGATTTGTGGTAACTGTTTGGAAAAGAACCACATATGACTGGAAAAGTCAGGTGTTTCAATACTTGTCCATGTAGTGTATTTATTATTGTAAATATGATCTGCACCCAATGAATTTGTGGTTATAGTTTGGAGAAGGACCAAGGTGTCAGGTGGAAGAATGGAGATTATCATAACAGCAAATGGAGATGAATTGGAGAATGGGATGTTCATAGGAACCGTCTGGTCAGGTGATCTTTCAAAATTCATTTAAATCGATCACTTACATTAGAAGGTATAGAGTGCAGATTGACGTGTCCCAATAATTATGGGCATATAGTGTATTACACACAGGAGCCAAACCGTGTCATTAACGGCGTTAAAATATTAAAATGACTGCAGACATACATAAAATAATATAATTATAATGCTATAATAATATACTGTATACTATATTGTATTTATTTGTATTATTTATTTGATTTCTATATTTCTATATTATTTATAAAATATAAGATAAAGTATTTTCTATCATTTTTGTTCAGTGTTTCATTTATATAATTTTAAAACTAACTTTTTCTCTGTTTTTTTTCAACTCAATATTTCGCTACATATTCCTATAATATTCCGAATATATATAGCGTTTAATTTTCCATAATTAAATAATGAACACATGGAAAAAGGGAACATGCAGAATTGATCAGCGTGTAACTGTGATCCTGTCAGGAATTAAAAAAAATTATTAAAAAAAAAGTGTATTGTTAAATAATTTATTGCAATCACAATGTTTTATAATCACTCATCACTACTCTCACATCATAATGGAGAAGTTCTGCTTTACTTTAATTCATGCTTGAGGATTTTTTCTTCCGTGTGTTTTCAAACCAAAGACCACGATGGAGGTCTGAACTTCGCCCGGTCCTTAATTTTGATTAATTTCTCTAGCACACATCGTTTCTGTTTCTCCTGATGAGAAATAAAAAGCGGAGCGTAATACACCTGGCAACCGGATAAATATTTCACTCATGGAGCAACAGCGGTGGGCTTTAGACAGGGATGCAGTCAAAAAGACCGTGAGCGCGCACACATTTTTCATGAACAAGGGATATTTTTCCAGCTCTAAGACAAGAGAACTCTTTTTTTTTTCCCCCTCTTTTTTTGGGACTTTGCATGAGGGATCACATTAAAGGATTATGAACTGGATGAAATTTGTCCAGCTGCTGATCAGCACCATTCGAGTGGAAAGTGTAACGCAGTAACTTCAATTCTGGAGGATCACATTAATGACTGTGTGTGTGTGTGTGTGTGTGTGTGTGTGTGTGTGTGTGTGTGTGTGTGTGTGTTGTATGAACAATTAAACAAGCGTGAGGTATCGTATAGGAAAAACACGATACTGAATCTGTCAGTTTTACTGTTTAAATAGTATAATAATTAATTTTACTGATTTTATATTAACTAAAAATGTATTATTATTATTATTATTATTATTATTATTATTGTTATTAGTTAGGTAAGTAAATACATTTATGCAAGTAAATAATAGAACTTATAGAAAGTTGGGGGGATGTGAATAAAAATATGGGGATAAATAAAATAAATATATACAAATACGTTTTTTGGAAATTGAAAAATATATATAAAAAATATATAAAGTGTATCCACAGCTCTTCACTGTTTTCCACATTTTATGTTACAGCCTTATTTCAAAATAGAATAAATTCATTATTTTCCGCAAAATTCCACAAAACCCCATAATAACAACATTAAAGAAGTTCGTTTGAAATCTTTGCAAATTTATTACAAATAAAAACCGAAAAAAAAATAAATCTCATGTACATCAGTATTCACAGCCTTTGCTCAATACTTTGTTGAAGCTCCAATTACAGCCTTAAATCTTCTGGAGTTTGATGCTACAAGCTTGACACTGATTTTCTGGGCAGTTTCTCCCATTTTTCTTTGCAGAACCTCCCAAACTCCATCAACACAGCCATTTTCAAATCTCTCCAGAGATGTTCAATCGGGTTCAAGTCTGGGCGCTGGCTGGGCCACTCAGAGACATTCACAGAGTCGTCCTGTAGACATTCCTTTGTTATCTTTGCTGTGTGCTTAGAGTCGTTGTTCTGTTGAAAGATAAACTGTCGCCCCGGTCTGATTTTCAGAGTGCTCCGGAGCAGGTTTTCATCAAGGACGTCTCTGTACATTGCTACATTCATCTTTCCCTCAATTCTGACTAGTCTCCCAGGTCTTGCTGCTGAAAAACATCCCTGCAGCATGACACTGCCACCACCATGCTTCACTGTAGGGATGGTATTGGCCAGGTGATGAGCGGTGCCTAATTTCCTCCAGACATGACGCCTGGCATTCAGGCCAAAGAGTTCAATCTTTGTTTTTCATCGTCTGAGAGTCCTTCAGGTGCCTTTTACTGAGGAGTGGCTTTCGTCTGGCCACTCTACCATACATGCCTGTTTGGTGAAGTGCTGCAAAGATGGTTGTTCTTCTGGAAGGTTCTCCTCTCTCCACAGAGAAATGCTGGAGTTCTTTCAGAGTGACCATCAGGTTCTTGGGCACCTCCCTGACTAAGGCTATTTTCCCCCGATTGCTCAGTTTGTCCAAGCAGCTCCACTCTAGGAAGAGTCCTGGTAGCTCCAAACTTCTTCCATTTATATATAATGGAGGGCACTGTGCTCATTGGAACCTTCAATGCTGCAGAAATCATTCTCTAGATCTTTACCTCGATACAATCCTGTCTGAGGTCTACAGACAATTCCTTGGATTTCATGGCTTGGTTTGTGCTCTGACATGCACTGTTATCTGTGGGACCTCATATAGATCAGGTGTGTCTTTCAAATCATGTTCAATCAAATGAATTTACCACAGGTGGACTCCAATCAAATCGTAGAAACATCTCAAGGATGATCAGTGGAAACAGGATGCACCTGAGCTTAATTTTGAGTGTCACTGTAACGACTGTGAAAACTTCTGTACATTTGATTTTTTATTATTATTGCAAAGATTGAAACAAACTTCTTTCATGTTGTCATTACGGGGTTTTGTTTGTACATTTAAAAAAAAAAAAAATAACCATTTTGGAAGAAGACTAACACAAAATGTGGAAAAAGTGCTGCGCTGTGAAAATTTTCCCGATGTACTGTAATACAGGTGATTACACAATTATATAATATTTAGAAAAAAATATATCTGAAATATATAATAAATAAAAAAGTGGAAATGGTAAATTAGAGAAATAACCATTTTATTTACAAAATGTTAATTTACAATAAAGAATTGCTGAATATTCATAAAAAGTTAAAGTAAATGAAAAAGTTGGTACCTTTTATATTTTACTTACAATATATTATTATTTTTTTCTGCTATTATTATTACTTTATTATTATTATTATTATTATTATTATTATTATTATTATAAAATTTCTGTAGATTTGTCCGAATGTCCTCTGCTTGTCCTTATAATAATAATAAAAATAATAATTATAATTATTATTATAATTATTATTATTATAATAATAATTATTACCTTTCTGAAGATTTGTCCGAATGTCCTCCGCTTGTCCTTATTATTATTATTATTATTATTACCTTTCTGTAGATTTGTCTGAATGTCCTCCGCTTGCTATTGCTGCTGCTGCTGCCCCTGTTTTTGCAGCTTTAGTCTGAGATGTTAAACAGGTACGAGTCGAGTTCATCCACGAAGCCATTCCTGTTTCCACTCTGTTGAAAAACAGAGAGAAACGTACAAACTCAGGGAAAGAAGCTGTGTGTGTGTATGTGTGTGTGTGTGTATGTGTGTGTGTGTGTGTGTGTGTGTGTGTGTGTGTGTGTGTGTGTGACAACATTGAGAGAGCAGTGTCGGTCTGATACACATGGTCTGGCTTTAAACATGACCCTGAGTGTTAACACACTGTATCACACAGACACACACACACACACACACACACACACACTCCCAAAACAACAAACACACACAGTTAACAAACCCAGAGACGTGTGAGTACAGAGGTGTGATTTAATGACAGTTCTGTGTATGAAGCTGAAATAAAGTGAGGTATTTGTTGCACTGTTACTATGGCAACAGTAATTAATCAGCTATCAATTGCTTTATTTGGGAATTGAACAGAATCATTGCTTGGAGTGAAAGATCTTGAGTGGCCTGCCATAGAGCTTTGACTTCAACCTGATTGAACACCTTGCAGCATAAGGTCAGATTTTCTCTCTCTCTCTCTCTCTCTTCTCTCTCTCTCTCTCTCTCTCTCTCTCTCTCTCTCTCTCTCTCACACACACACACACTCACACTCACACTCACACACACACACTCACACTCACACTCACACACACACACTCATTTACTCACTCACTCACTCACTCACTCACTCACTCACTCACTCACTCACTCACTCACTCACTCACTCTGTGTTGTGCTGAACTTTTAGCAGTTCACTACAGCACTGTAGAAGAGAATCACATCTGCTAATTAACTTTTCCCCTTACACACACACACATTATAAAATCAACCTCATCCAGCTGAAGATGAAAATAAGACCAGGAGCCGTGAACCGGGCCACAATAACCTACCCCTCCAAATCCAACACACACACACACACACACACACACACACACACACACACACACACACACACACACACACACACACACACACACACACACACACACACACCCAATTATACAATTATGTAAGTTGCAGCATAAGGTCAGATTATTTCTCTCTCTCTCTCTCTCTCTCTCTCTCTCTCTCTCTCTTTCTCACACACACACACACACACACACACACACACACACACACACACACACACACACACACACACACACACACACACACACATTATGGGGTGCCACAAGGTTTAGTTCTAGGGCCCCTGCTTTTCACTATAAACATGCTTCCCTTTAAAAATATTATTAAAAGGCATGCGATTAGCTTCCAGACGAAACATCTCAATTGGAGGGATATTGTGAATGTAATCTATCAGTGATTTTTTTGGATTCCTCATGATAGATTTTCTAAAGCACAACTACAGTAAAACGTGTAAACCATCACCACATGTGACCACATGTGTACGGTTCTAAAATAAAACCTCATTAGGGAGCACGTAATCAGACACATGGCACCGACTGCAGTTTTGT
The DNA here is from genome assembly GCF_946808225.1 of Silurus aristotelis. Taxonomy (NCBI): domain Eukaryota; kingdom Metazoa; phylum Chordata; class Actinopteri; order Siluriformes; family Siluridae; genus Silurus; species Silurus aristotelis. The sequence goes on along the minus strand of NC_139577.1, from coordinate 31,049,552 downwards.
TTCCTCTCCTCTTTTGATTATTTTGATTTGATAAAGTTTCTCTCAATGCAAACTACTAAAACAAAAACGCACATTCGGTAGCTGCACTTCACATGCCGCAGATTTGTTTTCTAGAAGAATCCGAAGCGAGAAAACTTGAACAAATGTATTCGAGTACAACCTCGATACTCGTGCGGGGTTACATTCTATGACCCCTCAGGAGGAACAAAAAATGGTGAGGTTTTGACTCCTTTTGATGTTCCTTTTTTTTTAAGGGGAATTTTGCATGTACTAGAAACTCAACAAAAATTGTGAATTACTTGTCATAAATGTTTTATTTACTACTTTAAGTAAAGAATACAATAATAAAATAGTTTTCCAAATCATTCTATGTAATTTATTAGTACAAACTCTGTTTGAAATGTTACTCATCCGAATGAAAAGTCGTAAACTCTCGAGGTCACGAGTATCGAGGTTCCACTATACTTTATAAAATTCAGTGAAAATAAATGAAAATAAATTGATTAATGATTTATTAATTTACAGTATATACTTCGACTGTTCACAAAATCTCCTTTGCATAAAAGAGGCAAATATTTTCGTAGCTGATGGTGGAAGGAGTGAAAGATGATGCTGTCCGTCATTAATTCACTGTGTGACAGATGCATTGTGGGAGAAAGTGAAAAGTGAAGCAGGCTTTGTTTCGACACAAGCGTTTGAGTGAGAGAATGATGAAGAGAAGGAAAAGAGAAAGAAAGAAAGAAAGAAAGAAAGAAAGAAAGAAAGAAAGAAAGAAAGAAAGAAAGAAAGAAAGAAAGAAAGAAAGAAAGGAGGGCAGAAAAGCACAGAGAGGAAGAGAGAGAAAAGGAGAAAAAAAGACAAGAGAGAGGGAAAAAGAGAGAGAGAGGGGAAAAGTTAGAACACCATTGAGACAATAAGAGGGAAAAGAGGAGTGAGACTGATAAAGAAAGGGCGGGGGGAGAGAGAGAGCGAGAGAGAGAGAAAGAGAAAGAGAGGAAGAGATAGAGAGACAGAAAAAGATGAACTAAAAAATAAAACGAGTAGACAAAAAGAGGGAAAGAAAGACAGAGTAGGAGGAAAAAGACAAATAAACAGAGAAGGACAGAAGGAGGAGACAGAGACAGGAAGAGAGAGAAAGAGAAAGGAGGCCAGGTAAAGAAAGAGGGAGGAAGAAAGAGAAATGAAAGGGAAAAACACTGACAAAG
>NC_139577.1:30833347-31045847 GCF_946808225.1 Silurus aristotelis | reverse complement strand
TTATATGATTTCTGTTGTAACTGGAGTTATTGAGCTCTCCAATAACCCAGACTCAACGCGTTACAACGGCTTGTATCTAAACAGTAGCCAACCAAGAAAGTCATTGTTCACTGTCTTCCTCCTTCCTTTTACAACTATTTCTCTCGGGAGTTTATCTTTTGGCATCGTTGTGCGTTTAAGAAAAACTTTTTTTCTCTCGATGCCGTGCAGCTCAGAACACAGGTGAGGTGCGTTTTTTCGTTTCCGTTCGGAAAATTCATTGGTCTAATGTTATGGGGTTCAGTTTTTTGGCTTGAAATTTGTAAAACCGGGAAAAACCCAGGAAAAATTCATAAATAAGCCACTTCGTTGTTTGAACCGCGGGGTTCAAAACGTGGGGAAAAAGTAGCAGCTTATAGTCCGAAATAAACGGTAACTTCGGTAACCATCAACAGTTAACATTTTTAAACCAATTATAAATAAAATGCCTGCTTGGTTAAATAATATATTTTTTTAATATTTGATAAGAATTAATCTAATTAATGCAATACCCTTTTTCTTTTATTGACTGAATTGAGTAATCGATTAAATTTGCGCAAATGAAAGTGATTAAATAAAATTAAATAAATACCTGATAAAACAGATGTGTTTATATAAGGTGTGTGTTTTACATTTAATGTTTAATATAATGTTCTACCTATTTCAGCATACTTTAACACATCTTTCTTCCATCCCTTATTAATTTATTCCCACAATATGTGGAATTGTCAGGATTTCCTCCTTTTGAGAGAAATTCTTGAAGCTGGACATAAAACATTGAAAGAATCCATATATTAAGTGGCAGCGATTTCAGTACAAATCGTGTTCATGGTCCACGCTGACATTGCTCTCAACGTTTTTTGTTTCTTCTTCTCCGCACTAAAACTGCGAGGCTAAGACTAAACAAACTTGCGGTCCGCCACTTAATTTGTTCGTGAGGAAACTCAGATTTTTTTTCATGTTCCACACGTAAATAGGATTTCACATATGCACCGTACCGAAGTAGTTCAGGGTCAAAGTTCAATATTGTGCGCAAGACAAACCTAATTGCTGAGACAAGCTAGCGAGTGCTAAATGAATTTTGAACCCAAAAATATGAAAAACATGGCAAAAAAAAAGTGAAAGAAAAAATGGACCATTTTCACAATGATTGGGAGGAAAAGGTCTTTTTGATGAGCTTCTGGGGAAACGGCAAAACGCCACAATAATATGAGATTTGAGAAATATATTATGTTGCGTGTTTAAATATGTGTTTCCTACCATATATGTTTGGAGACGAGCTCTGTTTACAGCAAAGTACTTTATTCATCAACATTTACACACCATCACCTTCTAAACAGTCCCCTTTGCACAGCAAAACAGCGCCCCCTGCGTTCCTGCCACTTCAGAAATGTGTCTTAGAAGTCTTCTGTTCAAATCGTGTCAAGCTCCTTCTGCGATTCGTGCTGGATCTCCGCAAAAACAGTGATCTTCAGGAGCAGATTCGGGTGGGTAGGAAGCTGAGATCATGTGGATTGTTCCCTAATGATCATCATGCACAAGTTGGTTTTGAACTCGAAGCTCTTCCTGATCTCTCATCGTCTTCCAGTGATGTTCTTCCGTTCGTGTGCCGCTCAAAACGCCTCGAACGACTCGTTGCACGTCAAACGTACCCTTGAAGTAGCTCTCAGGTTGGTGACCCCGATATAATCATTAATAAGAGCAGTTTCTTTGATTGACAGGAGGGATCGAATATGCCCCGCCCACTCACAAAGCATGACTGAGTTTACTCTCTTGGCTCTAGATGGCTGAGCAGATCACCGGGGTTCGAATGTGACGACAGGGCGAGTGCTTTTCTGTTGCGCCACTTTGTCTCGATAATAAGCAGAACCTCTGACACTCTTAGACATGCTGTTTTTTTTTTTCCAGAGTTGTCTATTTTCTTTCCTCGGGGAAGGACGTAAACATTTGCACTGTGCTGTATATATATAGAAGTGCAGGGCGATGTACAGGCGGCGTGTTACACTGTGGGCAGCAGCGGGGAGGTCGTTAGACGAGTAAATAAGCCGAATGTCCTCACCACACGAGCCGTGTTTACAGTGAGTGGAGCGCGGCCACCTGTCTATCTCTTTCTCACACACACACACACACACACACACACACACACACACACACACAAGCAGGATTTACTGCATTACAGTGCGCCATTTCCTGCACTGGCTTCAACTAAAAAAGCAGAGGGAGAGAGAGCAAGACGGAGAGAGATAGCGAGGGAAATAGAAAGATGGAGTGTGTGTGAGGGTATGAGTGAGTGTGTATGAGTGTGTGTGTGTGAGAGAAAGAGGGAGAAGCAGTGTTACATAAGCAAAGCCCCGTCTGTGATCATGACTCTAGGCCAAGTGACAAATGACGCACAGAGAACGAGAGAAAACGAGCGAGGGATACAGAAGACCGAGGGAGTTCGAGAGCGAAGGAGAAAGAGAAAGAGAGAGAGAGAGAGAGAGAGAGAGAGAGAGAGAGAGAGAGAGAGAGAGAGAGAGAGAGAGAGAGAGAGAGAGGAGGACAGGGACTGGAAATAAGAATACAGACGCCTGTATGCAGACTGGAATGTTGTTGTTTGGGGGACAGAGAGATGGAGAGAGTGAGTCAGTGACAGACTGAAGCATGAGTGTGTGTGTGTGTGTGTGTGTGTGTGTGTGTTTGTGTAACAGCTGAGGAGTGAGAGAGTGAGAAGAAGTGAGAAAGTGTGAGAATGAACGAGTGGGGTGAGACCGAAGGACCAGCGTGTCAACGGGGGAGGCACTAATCGCACTTTCTTTCCACCACAACACGGAAAACTGTTCTGGATCCAGAATCCATTATCCTGGGACTGTAATAATAATAATAATAATAATAATAATAATAATAATAATAATAATAATAATTAAAATATGGAAGTTCTGTGACCTCAAAAAAATCTCCCATGTTCATCATTGGTTTCCATAATATCTGCAAAATCCTCACCGGATGTTTCTCTTACTTTGTTGTTACTACGGTTACCACACAAGAGACGCAAGGGATTGTTCAATTGCTATACCAAACCACAGTGCTAATCAGGATTCTGACCTTTTGCATGTGAGGCAGAGGGAGACGAGTCAAGTGGAGAAACCCGTTCAGCTGCAGAAGAGGTTTAAATCACAATGGAAGGAATTAATCAGCGATTCTAATCAGCAAGGGTCAACCACTGACCACAGAACTTCTCCTGCTGTGTTCGGGGAAATAATCTTCCTGTTCCCAAAATATTAAGTCTACAGTTTTGCTGAACTTGACCAATCAGACGCCAAAGTTCCAATCAAGTGACTGCTTTTGATTATTTAGCATTATCTGACCTGTTCAAGGTCGTGACTTTTTACCATCTTAGACATCTGTATATTATCATGTGACCGCTTTAGACTACACAAAGTTATACGTCTTTGTATCTGACCAGCTTTTTGACCACCGATATTGATTGTCTCTATACAGCTTTGTGTTGAGAGAATTAATCTACTTCCTGTTCTACAATCTGACCAATCAGAGGCCAGAATTCCAATCATGTAATGGCCATTTGACCATTTAGCATTATCTGACCAGGTCAATATATATATATATACAGTACAGACCAAAAGTTTGGACACACCTTCTCATTCAAAGAGTTTTCTTTATTTTCATGACTATGAAAATTGTAGAGTCACACTGAAGGCATCAAGGGCTATTTGACCAAGAAGGAGAGTGATGGGGTGCTGCGCCAGATGACCTGGCCTCCACGGTCACCGGACCTGAACCCAATCGAGATGGTTTAGGGGTGAGCTGGACCGCAGAGTGAAGGCAAAAGGGCCAACAAGTGCCAAGCATCTCTCGGGGAACTCCTTCAAGACTGTTGGAAGACCATTTCAGGGGACTACCTCTTGAAGCTCATCAAGAGAATGCCAAGAGTGTGCAAAGCAGTAATCAAAGCAAAAGGTGGCTACTTTGAAGAACCTAGAATATGAAATTTTTCAGTTGTTTCACAATTTTTTGTTATGTATATAATTCCATATATAATTCCACATGTGTTAATTCATAGTTTTGATGCCTTCAGTGTGAATCTACAATTTTCATAGTCATGAAAATAAAGAAAACTCTTTGAATGAGAAGGTGTGTCCAAACTTTTGGTCTGTACTGTATATATATATATATTGACCTGGTCAGATAATGCTAAATGGTCAAATGGCCATTACATGATTGGAATTCTGGCCTCTGATTGGCCTCTGTACTGTATATATATATATATATATATATATATATATATATATATATATATATATATATATATATATAAAATCATGTGACTTTTGACAATCTCAGACATCGGTATATTATCATGTGCTTTTTAGATTAGACATTAGACTAAACATTGGACTACACAATGTTATACATCTTTGTATCTGACCGACCAGTGACCAGAATGTTGTCATGTGTCTGCTTTTGATTATCTGACCATTTAAAGGCCAATATATTATGACTTTATACATTATTGTGTTAAGAGAAATAATCTACTTCCTGTTTAACATTCCCGAAATATTGGGTCTGCTGCTTTTTGTGAACCTGATTAATCAGAAGTTCCAATCAAGTGACTGCTTTTGACCACCATCTTAAGGTCAAAATATTATAATCATCAAAATTTTGACTATCTCAGACATCTGTATATTAACACATGACTGCTTTGGACTACACAACAGTATACATATTCGTGTCTGACTAATCAAAAACCAGAATGTTGTCATGTGACTGTCATTTTATTTGACCACCAATTTTGATTATCTGACCAATTATTTGACAATATATTATAACCTGACTTTATACATCCAATATTAGGTCAGTATGTAGACTGCATTCGGGGTTTCCAGAGAGGTTTCATGAAGCCAAATGTAAGAATTTTAAGAGCTTTTTATGACCATTAAGTTTTAAAGTATAAGACGTATATCACAATATTACAAACACACAAATACACTGTGAGCGACTGCACTGGACTGAACTAAACCGAGCCCTGATTTCGCTAAACGTGCACTTGCAGAGCTGGAAAATAAACGTTTTACGTTACAATCTGAGAGGGATTTGCGTCAATAACTGAAAGCTCATTGGCTGTTGCATGTTGGTCTCGTTTGCAGCAAATTATATTTGTACCAGCGAAAAAAAAGAACCGCAACATAAGCGTTTTATGGACATCGAAATTTAAGACCTGTTTAAAATGATTTAAAACCTAGGACACTGAATTTAAGACTTTGTAAGGTCTAAAATTTTATGACCTTTTTTTTAGACTTGGCGAAAATCCAATGCATTTCATTGAGTTTGACCTTCAAAGAACGACAATAAAGTTGAATCTAATCTAATCTAATCTAAATGGTCATGTGACCATGTCTGACAACCTGTACATTATTATGGGACTGTTTTGACTACGCATTTACTCTATGTGACTTAACAGAGGCTAATATTTATGTGAAAGTCCTGCTTTTGATGATCTTGGACACCAGTATATTATCATGTGACTGCTTTTGACTGCCTTTGCTTCCTTATCTGAATAATTATAGGCCAAATATTGCCATGTGACTATTAATGTCGACCACTGCAATGTTCCTGACCAACTACGTCCAGTCTAATATCACTAAACTACATTTGACTGCAATCTTCCGCTCATTTGAGAATCATCATGTAACCCTTTCTGTACCTTTTGATGACCAATCAGCAAGCGAGAGAGAAAGGGGGGGGGGGAAATAACACAAGGATGCTGAAAAAATGTGAGAGGGTAAAAAAAGGCAGGAAAAATAAGATCCTTGGCGGCACGGCAAAGAAAGCAGCGTTCAGAATTCACCTGCATAACCCAACAGTGTAACTTTCTACATCAGCATTCAGGTCTGGCCAGCTGCCCCTAGCACAGAGGCGCTCCAAAACAGACAGACAGAGAACTTTAAAAAGTAAAAAAAAAAATCCTACTAAACAAAAAAAAAAAAAAAAAAAAAAAAAAAAAAAAAAAAAAACAGCAACCCAGCGAAATCCTCGGCTCCTGAACTTATTGGACGTTGGAATGAAAACAGCTTCATTATTCATAAAGCCGGTGTGAGAGGTGAGTGTGTGACACATCCCAAAAAAAGAAAAAACAAACAAAAAAACTAAAGGTATACGAGTACCCTCGACAAATAGTGCTCATTAAAAATTCACACACACACACACACACACACACACACACACACACACACACACACACACACACACACACACACACACTTTACCACAAAAAATGTATCGGCAATCATTGACCTTGTACTGCTATAATGCGTGGCGTAGGGAAAAATGGACCGAAGAAATGTAACCATAGCAACAGTGGCCTAATATATATATATATTTATTTATTTTTATGGCTAAATAACAGTAAACCACACATTTATTTTATTTCTTTTACAGATAATTGTTTAAGAGTCCGTGGAGATCGCAGTGTTGGAGAACGCCCGATAAACTAGACTTCAGTCACTTACGTACCCAGAGTTCTGTGGGACGGCCGCGGTGTTGCCATGGGGATTCTTGGTCTTCTCCGGCGGGGTTTCTGAGGTCGACGCCGTGGACGACTGCGAGGATACGGACTCATTACTGCCCAGAGAGGCTTCGTCAGGGGTCAGGGAGACGTCCTCAGAGGATGGAGCCACTGCACAGGAGATGGGGTGGAGAGACAGAGCATGAGCTTTTTATTTTTTTTAGTTTAATCATGACTTTAATGAATACAATATGAGAAGATAATGATTAACAAAATGCCCTAAAGGTGGGACAAGGGCACACGTGATTAAAATACAGTAAAGAGTACAAACCATTTCACACACACACACACACACACACACACACACACACACACACACACACACACACACACACACACACACACACACACACACACACACACACACACACACACACACACACACACACACCTGCTTTAAGATTGAACAAAAGATTCAGAAATCAGCACGACTTGCATGACTGGTCTCATTTAAGCTCAAATGGTGCAGAAAGATCTCTAAAGTATGACATAACCATCCTCCAGCTGCACTTAGAGCTCAGCTGCAAAGCTCGAGCTGTGAAAGTGTGTGTGTGTGTGTGTGTGTGTGTGTGTGTGTTTCACATTTGAGATTTGTCCCTGTTGGTTTCCCCCAAAATCATTATTCATTTTTCAGACCCAGTTTCTGCGTATTCTCATTTGCATCCTCGCACGTCTCAGCCACATCGTACGTTATCACCTCCGATGTTTTCAGGAAGCTCGCGATCGACACGTGTGATACCAGTCGCTGTGTATTAGCAAAACCTCCGCCCACAAAACAAAAAAACTCCCTTAGTTGTTATAAGCAAGAAACCTTGAGAGGAACCAGACTCAACAGGGAACAAAGTGTGATTATAAATCTTAAAAAACAATACAAAACACCGGAGAGTGAGAACTACTATGAGCACTAGAACGTGTGATTATGAGCAATGTTCTTTCTACAGTCTTAGACAGTCAGTTGACGTTATGGAACCAGGAACTGCTGAGCAACTCATAAAATACCTCAACATCTGAGATCATCATAGATCCAACACCAGCTTCTCCATGCCAGAGCCTTACAGGTGATACTCTGAGATCTGCTTTTATCAGAAAAATCGCATTCCATCATTGGAAAATTCCGGACCAAAATACCTGCTGCTGTGGTGGGTTTTTTTTCTTCAGGGTGGTCTGACAGATTTTAGTCTCATTCAGATAGACATCACTGATTTTGCGGGCGTTTCACGGAGGAAAACATCTCGGGCCATCGCTAAACGCTGTATTTAGTCGGGTGTCTGGAGAATTTCTAATTGCGTCCGGCAATCACGAAATGATGGATGATTTAAAAGAGTCACTCAAACAACCTCCCAGTTTGGGTTGTGCAACTTTTTAGGGTTATGTCATTCTTTATAGCTCTTGCAAAAAAAAAAAAAAAAGAAGGAAATGTTATGAGGAAAAACAAGAACTCTATAAATGAATAAATAAATAATTAAACATTATAAGAACAAATGTATGTGGACACCTGACCATAAGGTTTATATGCTCTTATTTTTTGATACCATATTTGGTTCCAAATTGCTGCATTTTCTCGAAAGATGATCCACTAGATTTTGGAGGTGAGGTGAGGAGGCCTGGGGTGCAGTCGGCGATTCAATTCTATAATTTAGAACCTAAAAACCCAAACATCTTCCAGCAATGCCGGCGTGCACAAAACCAGCTCCATAAAGATATGATTTACATGGTATGGAGAGGAAGATCTCCTACTATAGAGCTCTGATCTTAACCTTACTGAACACCTTTTGGAATGAATTGGAATGCTGACTTTACCGGACACCCAAATGTCCACAAGCTCACTCCAAAATCTCTTCCCAGAAGAGTGGGGGGAATTATAAGAGCAAATTGGGATTAAATGCGGTATGCGACACTCAAAAAGCACATGCCGTACTCACGACCAGGTGTCCGCAAACTTTTACCAATATAGTGTATATAATCTGTAAATCCTACACCTTCACTGTGTAACCTTGTTTGATATCCGCATTTTTTCCCCTCAAGTAAAAATGCTAAATTTCAACAATCTGTTTAGTTAACAATTACAGAAGATGTGTGACAATATCTGAATTTTCAGGTCTGTCTCTACCTTCAGTCAGACACGTGTGGAAACGTTTAACAGCGTTTAATTTTTTTTTTTTTTACGACACCTGCCCCTAATAGAATCGGTACTGTACAAGATTAATGTGCAAGTGTTAAGTAGTGAGCGAATGTACATCCACATCAGACAAACTAAATTTAAATGATGTTGTGTTTTCATGGTTTCTTCCCCCAGCAATGGCTGAAGCTAAAACGATGGCAGAAGCGAAACCGAAATCTGAACCGGAGCCAATAAAATAATCAAAGGATTTATAAAATGTCAGAATCTGTTTTAGCCTGGAAGAAACCGAAGTGTGAGCGTGGAAAAAGCTGGGGGGTGGGGTGGGGGGGGGAGAGGGGGGGTGGAGGAAGAAGGGGAAAAAATAAATAAAAATACAGATGTTGTGGTTTTCAATATTTACCTAATAAAAACCATAAGCATCTACATACATCTTTCTCCATCTTTGGCAAGGGATTGGATTTCTACTGTACTTTACTCTTCAAAATTCAGAAACTGAATATGATTTTTTTTTCCGATGCCGAGTCTTTTCCAAAGTGCAGCTAGGAAACTTCAGAGATCACACACTTCTGACTGCATGTTTATGGTCAGAGGTCACTGTGATGACAGATTATGATTCATGACTGTATATTTCACTGCAGTCATACCCAGTAGTGGTGAGGATCAAGGTTATTATAGACACTCTCTTGGAAGGTTCGTGTCTCAGGATTTAAAGGGAATCTGCTATGTGCATTTGGCCTACTTTCCGATGGAACAGCACTTTCAACACAGTGCTGGCTGAGGCTTTTTTGCGACAGAGACTTACAGCCTACACACTAACCTGGCCAGGAGCTTCACAAAAATCTCAACATCATTCTTCCTGGCTGAGAGTCTCAGCCAAGTAGTGAGATTTAGTGTGAGGTTTAATGTGTGGTTTAGGCTGCCTTTGTATTATGCACGGTTTAGTCTGGGTGTCTTGAACACTGCTGCATTTTCTTTCCTGGTGTGGGTCTTTAGATAAAATGAGAACACAGTGGTCACTCGAGTCCAGAACGAAATATCCAGATGAGATCCAGATCCTATAGCATCTGAACAACTTAATACCATTTGTACTTTTCTAGATAACGAATCTCACCAACTTGACCTACTACTAAAGTACTGCTAATCAACTAGACAACATTTAATCTCCATTACTAACTTACCGTACTCTATACTGCACTTTACATTACTAACCGATCATAATAACATACTTTACCCTAATACCTTACTACCTATTGTACAGTAGTGTGAAACAAAAAAAAAAAAAAGGAATTGCACCTTCCTCGCAACACAACATTGTAAAAAAGAGTCGAAATTCCTCCAAAACGATGTGAGAAAGTCATACAGAATATAAATGCTTCAAGTTATTGCTGCTAAAAGTGGTTCTACAAGCTATTGAATCATTCTAAGTGTCAATTGTAATGTATTGTAACTGTAATGTTCAACTGAGGTTGAATTGACCTACATCTCTGACCTTATAAAGACCGAATGATGATGTCTTGATTTGTAAAATCATAGAATTCAAAGATGTTCTTTTTTTTTAATTGACAATACTTTAATAACTTACCTTTTTGTTTAACTTTTTTGTTTAACCCTAAATTGAATTCAATTCTGTTTTATTTGTATAACGTGTCTTACAATGAACATTGTCCCAAAGCAGATCTACAGACAGAAAGAGGTTATAATATTAAAATGTATAAGAAGCTTGTTTCTCATAATTTTACACCTAGTGAGTGATCCAGTGGCGAATATGGTAAAGAAAAACTCCCTGAGATGCCATTAGAAGAAACCATGAGAGAAAGCAAATGAACCTCATCCTTATCTGGGTGGCAGCGAATGTCTGTTCATTATAGTTTTATCGTTGTGTACTATTAATGCAAACTGCCATCCTGGGCCATTGTAGCAGACGACGACTTCTTCTTTCAGCTTCTCCCATTAGGGGGCGCCACAGCGGATCATCCGTCTCCATACCCCCCTGTCCTCTACATTTGCCTCTTTCACACCAACTACCTGCATGTTTTCCCTCAACACATCCATAAACCTCCTCCTTGGTCTTCCTCTTTTCCTCCCTCCTGGTGGCTCCATCCTCAGCATTCTCCTACTGATATACCCCATGTCCCTCCTCTGCACATGTCCAAACCATCTCAATCTCGCCTCCCTCACCTTGTCACCAAAACGTCCTACATGCACTGTCCCTCTAATAAACTAGTTTCTAATCCTGTCCATCTTCGTCACTCCCAACGAAAACCTCAACATCTTCAGCTCTGCTACCTCCAGCTCCACCTCCTGTCTTTTACTCAATGTCACTGTCTCTAAACCATACAACATCTCAGGTCTCACCACAGTCCTATAAACTTTTCCTTTCACTCTCACAGATACTCTTCTATCACAAATCACTCCTGCTGTCACTCTTCTCCACCCACTCCACCCTGCCTGCACTCTTTTCTTCACTTCTCTAACACACTCTCCATTACTTTGCACTGTTGACCCCCAGGTACCTGAACTCCTCCACCTTCTCCACCTCTTCTCCCTGCAACTGCACCACTCCACTGCCCTCCCTCTCATTCACACACATGTACTCTGTCTTACTCCTACTGACTTTCATTCCCATTCTCTCCAGCGTGTACCTCCACCTCTCCAGGCTCTTCTTTACCTTCTTCCTACTCTCACCACAATCTGATCTTAATTACAGTCCAAATCCATCCTGAAAGTTCCTCAGTTGCTCAGTAACTTGATAGATCTTTAGGCTGTTAATGTGGAACCATCTTTATTTATTGTTTTACTAACTTACACACATGAATAACCTCTTTAATGTATTTATTTATCATGGTACAGTTTGAATCCTACTAACTCACCATACTAATTTAACTTTTTTATTAAATTAATTAACCTTAAAAACGTACCGTACAATATTACTAACAGCTCAGTAACTAAAGAAACTAAACCAAGCTTCTCTGTTCTTGAGTTGAGGTTGCCAATCATGCAGTTTCCAATATTTCAGGACAGCTTCTTGTGTGTGTTTAGCGCCACCTGCGGACCACATAAGCCTTCGCGTCTCCCCCCGAAGCCTCAGGGTTAAACAGCAACACAATTGACTGTCAAGCAATGATGAATTATTTGTGAATCTCACTCGTTCCTGCTTCCCATGGATGAGTGTTCAGCCTCTCGTACCTGAGTTGATGTCCAAGGGGTTGTACACAGCCAGCGGGCGGCTCTGGCGTGCCTGTTTCTTAGACTGACGTGTTGGAGCGGTAAACGGAGAGAGAGTCGAGGACGGACAAGCGCTCGGAGCATCTCCAAATATCTTTAAAAAAAAAAATAGAGGCAAAATGGTTAGAGTTGTGAGGGTGAAAGAGAAGTGTGAACAAACAATGAGTCAGAACAGTGTGTATGGATGCATAGGGGTGTGTGTGTGTGTGTGTGTGTGTGTGTGTGTGTGTGTGTGTGTCTACTCTCGTATGGTATAACATACATTAAGGTACTAGTGGTTTCGCCTTGTGCATCCAAATATGATTAGTGTGAATATTCACAGCAGCTTGCATAAGTATTCACATCCCCCCTTAAACTTTTCTAAATGTTGTAATATTACAAACAGGAACTGAAACGAACGTAACTAGGATAATATGTTGTTTAAATAAAAAAATAAAAAATAAAAAAAACTCGGCCATAAATTTGACTAATGCCTCACTTTGATGTCACTTTGATGTTGTATTTAAATAGTGGATTTAAATCTACTCAATTCGAAAGTTAAAGTTTAAAACAGTTATTTAAATACCAAATAATTTTGACGTTTTTAGAAGTATTGCTTTTTAAAAGATTCAATTTCTAGCAAAGGAAAGCTTCATATTTATCCTAATATAATGTGCCACACTTTCATATAAACTTCATTCATGGAAGTGAAGAAGGTGGTAGCTCTGGGTTACTGATCAGAAGGTGAGGGGTTTGAGCCCCGGTATCGCCGATCTGGCACTCTTGGGGCCCTTGAGTGAGGCCCTTAACCCTCTGTTTTCCAGAGGTGCTGTATCATGGCTGACACCAGCTTCCTATGCGAAGAAAGAATTTCACTGTGCTGTAATGTGCATGCGACATGGGAAGTATAAATCACTTTTCATTCATTTCCTTGTAAAAACTTGTAGAAAAAGATCAAGCCGAAAAAATAATGTGAAACATCTAAACAGTTCCTAAACAGTTCCTACAAGTCTAAGGGATGCCCGAACGTTAAAGAACTTCAGAAAAAAAGGCCAAAAGTCAGTGAAGTCTGGAAGTTTCCGTAGGAACGAGACGAGACGAGAAATCAGAGCAGCGGTAGAAGGGATCTGCAATCTGATACCAGTGAGGAGAGACTTCAGACGACAGCATGCCTACTCGCTCCCTCCTGTCACTCTGAGCCCCTGTTCTCATCTCCCTCTACATCCTCTGAACCTTTTTCCCAGGCTGCCTTCCTCCTTTCCTTCCTTCCTTCCTTATCGTTCTATAGCCTCGCTTCTTTCTCTCCCATGCACTAGGTGTCAGTTCGAAACTTCTCTTTCGGCGCTCTTTCTCTCGAAGCTCCTCCACTCCCCAGCCACACTCTTTTTTCTCTCTCTCCCTCTCTCTCTCTCTCGCTCTCTCTTTCTTTCTCTGCTTGCCTACAGATGGACATGAATGCAAAACACTGTCTGCTCAGAGCATCTTGGGCCATCAGCAGTCTGGCAAGCTGTAGCCTGAGAGAGCGGTGCATATCTACTCGCCTGTGCAGTTGCCGCCTCGACGCCGCGCTCGCTCCGAATTTAACTAGAGGAAAAAATAAATAAAAAATTGAAGTGCACACTCCGGAGTGATCATCTGCAGGCGATGTGCTGTTTACTTTGCTTGACATTTCACTGCTGCTTGTGTAATGAGTGATGAACAACCCCAAAAAAAAAAAATGCTTTAGTTATGAATAATCAACCTGAGAAGAAGTGTGAAATTTAGCGCTGTAGCACTTCCCCTGTACACTTTCCCTGTGATGGGATTAAACACGGGAGAGGACAGAGATGTTGTGTCATGAAATGAAATAGCCAATCAAATTCAAATAGTTAATTGATACCTGGTTTACTAATAAACAGGATTTGCATAGTGGTGAAAGTGTTTCCATTTAATTCCATCCAGAGTAAAAATTTCTCACCAAGGTCTTGTATCGATGATGGGAGATTCACACTAAGGTCAAGGTCTGGACTCTGTTGTACCCAATCTATGTGTGAAAATAGTCTCATGCGCCAAGTCACCATTTGACCCCGAATAATCCTGGCATTGTCATCTTGCAAAAATGCCATCAGAAAAAAAAACCTGGTTATTCAGTATATTTAGCTAGTCAGCTATCCTAATTTTTGGGACACATAGCGTTGCTAGAACAAGACCTGACCACATGAAGCAACCTCAGATCATAACGCTACCCCCACAATCGCTTTGTACAACAGGCACTAGGGATGATGCATCATCTCATTCGCCTCTCCTCCTCATACCCTGATGCACCCTTTACTTTATAAAGACCTATTTCTGTTGCTACAGAGTCCAATCTTTCTCCCCACCAAACTAAAGGCTTTTCCCCCCAATTTTCTTTACTGATGTGGTTCTCCTCAGGTTACACAGCTGTTCACACCCAATCTTTTGAATTCCCTTGGTATTGTGTGTGGAAATGCTAATGCTAATGCGTCGGACATATCTTAGACCAATTATCATAGTTTAAGCAATCTCCTACGTTGTTTTCTTTGCTTGATACAGGTCCTTCTGAAAAGAGGTAACATCTTTTCCATGACTACTGGATATCACTCCTGACATGGCAGTGGAGAGTTGTGTGAGATTCAGCCACAAGATTGTTCAACTCAAGACCAGAGTTGGTAGCTCAGTATATTGGACTTCAGATCAGATCATGAGTTCAACACCACCAAGCTGCCACTGCTGGGGTCCTTGAGCAATTCCCTAATTCGCTCTGGATAAGAGTGTCTGCCGAATGCCATAAATGTGTCCACAAATATTTGTAAGGTCAGGTACTGATGTAGGTGAAGTGAGGAGGCCTGGGGTGCAGTCAGCATTCACATTCATCCCAAAGGAGGTCAGAGCTCTAAAGCAGGCCACTAATGATCTTCTACTCCAAACTATGTAAAGCAGATCTTCATGGAGCTGGCTTTGTGCACAGGGGCATTGTCATGCTGGAACAGGTTTGGATCACCTAGTTCAAGTGAAAATGTTACGCTACTGCATCCAGAGACATCTGTATGGCTGGAAAAGTCTGGTGTTCCAATACTTTTGGATTATGGCTCATAGAGCCATTTGCACAAATGATAAATAATATGATACAAACCAGAGCAACACATTCAGAGATCAAGCTGAACAAGGCGAGGCAAAGCCATGCAGGGAAAAGTGGAGCAGAGATGTTCTGCAACGAGTGTCCTAAGATTTAATGCGTAGCGTAACACTGTAAGTAGAGGGCATGTGATAGACTCTCATTTCCTGTCACTGTCTAGTTGCTTTTGAAAAGCTCTTAGTGATGCATTTGAACTTCTCGAAGCAACACCAGAATGTTGGATGAAGCCGCCGATGGATTTTGCGCTGATGGTTGATCAGTTATTTTACATCAGAGCTGTGAAAGAGTACCACAAAACCGCATGACTCACACGAAAAGAAAAAAAAAAGATGGTGAGAAACCACAAATGAATTGTATTTGAAATACAGTAATCCACCGCTTTACCGTAGTTCGGATCTCCGAACGTTTTGGACAAAACCACCGCGATAAACGGGGGGTTACTGTATTTTATATTTTGAGGGGAAAAAAAAAAGGTTTTGAATTAATTTATTTCTTTTTCTTTTCCAAAACAAAAACCAAATGAAGGCAACGTGCACAAACCTATAATTTCTATCCAATTAAAATTCTATTATTAACATAAAAAACAAACAAAACAAAAAAAGCAGGACAAATTGAAAAGTAAAATGATTTTGGTTAAATATTGTATCGATATGGTAAAAATCAATGTAAAATAGCTAAAACCTAATAAAAAGGAAATTACGAATATTAGGTAGCGCTACTATCTCAATAGACTGTTTAAGCTCCACCCACTTCTGATCTGCTGATCGGTTGCTTTTGCAGTAATCAAGCATTTTTTTATCTTTAGATTCGCTTTGAGTTTCTTTTCTGTGCTTTTAGGGAGAAATGGGAAAATTACTTGTATTTCTGTAGTTTGGTTCCGAAATATAAAAAAAAATCATAAAAAAGAAAAAAATAAATCGTCTCCTTTTCATTTCACAAATTCGCTTTTTTTAAATGAATATCAAATGACCAGAAGGTACATGAACCTATGATCGATATTTTAATGTGAGAATTGATCTTCTTGATGCAACACTGGTATCAAAAGTATCAGTGTTTTAGGATCGATTCTCCTGAATCGAGTTCTCTGACTTTACACCGAAAAAAAAAAGAAAAAGGAAACATCAAACACAATGATGCATGCGTGTGTGTGTGTGTGTGTGTGTGTGTGTGTGTGTGTGTGATGTCTGCAAGCGTAAGTATTCTACTGAGAAACAATGCAGTAAACGTTTACGCGCCTTCTGCTTTGCGAGAAACACTGGCGGATGAAATGGAGTGTGATTGAGGTAAGTACATGTGTCACCAGTGCTTTTGTTCCCAGCGGTCATGATTACTTCACTACAGTAAAAAAATAAATTCAAAAAATCACGATACGTGTAAATCGTTCAGTCCCAAACCCTAAAATAAAACATACTCATAACTCGGAATCTCAAACCCCATTATTCAGGTTCACGCGCATCACAAGAAGCAAAATCCGTGTCCGTTTCAGTATCTGTGTTTCAACATGGCATGGATATACAGAGCTCCACTTAGTGTTCATGAACTCATCATCCGAGCATCCCCCTGAACAACATGGGACCATCCCTCGTGTTGGCTTTTTTTTTCTTTCACAGCCACATCCAAAAAGCTGCTATTTCCTCCTCATTTTCGAGTGCGGTGGCTTTTTTTTTTTTTATCATCGCTTAATCCGAGAACTAAACTCTGACACCAGCTTACCTGAGATCAGCCTGATAATGAGATTCAGAATAATTTTAATCATTCAATCATCACACTGACTCCTGCTGTAACGCGGAGGGGAAGTGGCACCTTTTCTTGCTGTTCGATGAGAATCTCCACCACAATGTTCTGGAACTTGAGGTCCATGATGGCTGCCACGGTCTCCTCCTGAGGTCGCATGAGGGTGGGGCCGAACACCACGCCCAGGTTCGCTACAGTCATCAAGTTCTGCTTATTGTGGGCCGCCACACTGAGAGAGACAACGAAACAGAAAGACACATTGATTACACATCACACATCATTACTGCAAAGATTATTGTACTCTATTAGATTCGATTTGAATTCGATTAAATTGCTCAATAGCTTCCTGTTTCTGAACCCATTTTAAACGTGCACTCGGTCCAATTTGGCAACATTTCAACACAAAAAGCCTATTGTCTTTATTTTAATTAAACACAATCTCAAATTAGCTTCATATTGGTCACTCTAAGATTGGAAAAGACTGTTGAAGTTGTAATTGCAAACTGTAATTTACTGTTATTTTACTAATTCTGCAGTTCGTGTGTAGTCCTGGTCACTACAGGTTCCTCAAGTGTCCTTCAAATGGTAAAACCAGTTCATTCTTTTTAATATTTTATTCTAAACGGAATGTCTTCTGTGACAGAGGTTCATTGCAGCGTTACACATAAAACCATCTACACAAAGGTAAACTGAAAAACACAATGATTTTATTTATTTATATAAATAAATAAATAAAATCGATTAGAAAATCGATTAGAAATGATTTTATTAGAGGGACAGCGCATGTAGGACGTTTTGGAGACAAGGTGAGGGAGGTGAGATTGAGATGGTTTGGACATGTGCAGAGGAGGGACATGGGGTATATCAGTAAAAGAATGCTGAGGATGGAGACACCAGGTAGGA
The DNA here is from genome assembly GCF_946808225.1 of Silurus aristotelis. Lineage (NCBI taxonomy): Eukaryota > Metazoa > Chordata > Actinopteri > Siluriformes > Siluridae > Silurus > Silurus aristotelis. The sequence goes on along the minus strand of NC_139577.1, from coordinate 31,028,168 downwards.
GGAAAAGAGGAAGGCCAAGGAGGAGGTTTATGGATGTGGTGAGGGAAGACATGCAGGTAGTTGGTGTGAAAGAGGCAGATGTAGAGGACAGGGTGGTATGGAGACGGGTGATCCGCTGTGGCGCCCCCTAATGGGAGCAGCCAAAAGAAGAAGAAGATATATATTTTATATCGGCATAGAAGAAAACAATGCAATGCATCGATTTTAAAAAGTGTACATCAGATCAAAGTTGGCATTTGTGTCGCAATGCATCGTTTTGAACATATTTGCATCAGAAAAAAACGATTTATTTATATATCATTTGTAGTAGATGCGCTATACATTAATTACTTAGAAAGTGTCCAAGGAATTTGACAAATAATTAGTATGTAGCTCGATTTCTCCTCACTAAACTGTTTCTCGAGTGCGTTCTTTTAGCGCCACTGTTGCTAGGTGAACGTATTACAACACTTCAGAGACCGAGGAGCGTCCTGAGAGTCACAGATAATAAAGATTAACAAGGCAGAGGTAGAGCTGCGTCTTCCTTTCCAAGTTTTAAGATGAGGCAACCCAGATAAGGATGGGTTCCCTCTTGAGTCTGGTTCCTCTCAAGGTTCCTCCCCTATGCCATTTCGGGGAGATTTTCCTTGCCGCAGTCACCACCGGCTCGCTCATCAGGGACAAACTTACACTTATAAAGAACATCTTCATTCTTTCATACCACATTATCTGTGTAAAGCTGCTTTGAGACAATGTTCATGGTTAAAAGTGCACTTCAAATAAACATGAATTGGATTTTATTGTTTTATTTAAATCTTTTTCTTTGGGTTCTTAGTTTCAAGAAGCTAAAACAGTCTCTACATCTTTATTGACTCGTTAAAAAAAAGGATCTACAGACAGTATTACAAACACGAAGTTTGGAGCATATGAACTTCCCGTAGAGACAAAACTGTATTCCAGATACACTCGCAAAAAAATGATTCGCTGAACCTGTTGCAATTGTGGAAATGAAGTACCCTTAAAGAGCAAAACACACAAGAAATAAAATTATTAATATATACATCTATAGATATTCTCCTCAGAATGTTCTTGCAACCCCGTAGCAACTCTTCCACGGCTCTGGGTGATGGGTCGTGACCCTGTGGTCCGAGATTTCTTTAGACTACATTAAAGGCTCTGGGCTACTAATCAGAAAGTCAGAGGTTCAAGAATTGGGCCCTTCAGCAAGGCTAGTGAGCTCTTTTCTCTGGATCATGGCTGAACCTTCGCTTTGACCACAAAGATTTCATGCTGTGCTAAACTGTACAAGCAGCCATTGTCAAGTCAAGTCGACTTTTATTGTCATTCCAACCATAAACAGCACAGCAAAACAAAACGATGTTCTACCAGGACCAAGGTGCCACATGAAACAACAAATTATCGAAAAAGCACACAACTGATACTACATAAAGTGCAAGTGTTCAGCATTTAGTGTAAAAAAAGAAAGGCAGCTAAACATCCAGTAGATGGGTAATAGTGCAAATGTGCCGATATAATATTAAGGTACTGCACAGGATGGAAACACTGGATGTTTAGCAGCGATCTCCTACACATAGCAATTTTGTGCAAACAGTTAAACGATTTTGTCCATTTAAGTGTGTGTGTGTGTGTGTATGCGAGAGAAAAGAGGAAAATCCTACAACTACAACGGCTCAGAACCACGGGTTGCATTGAATCCGTTAAAACTGTTATGAATGGACATTCAGTGCAACTCAGATGTGGATGAGTCGAGTCTGATGATGTTTTAAATCTGGTTCCTATCAAGGTTTCTTCTTCATACCATCTCAGGGAGTTTTTTCACACCACAGACTCGTTTTTCTTGTTCTGTCGGATGCTCCCGTTAGGGGTCGCCACAGCGGATCATCCGTCTCCATACCTGCATGTCTTCCCTCACCACATCTATAAACCTCTTCCTCCTTTCCTCCATCCTGGTGTCTGCATCCTCTGCATTCTTCTACTGATATACCACATGTTCCTCCTCTGCACATGTCCAAACCATCTCAATCTCGCCTTCCTCCCCTTGCCACTGGCTCGCTCTTTATAGATAAACTTAATTATAAATAATAAAGAACACACTTATAGGCACTAAATGTGTACACTCTTTTATATAACTTTATAACCGCTTTATCTCAGAACTGTTGCTTCGAGACATTGTAAATTGTTCAAAGCAAATAAAATCGAATTGAGCGGGTCTGTGGAAGTCATTACTATTTAAACGCTGCAAAACTGATTGGACGAAGAAATAAATAAATAAAACGAGCGAACGGACGGAAATGTATTAACGTTCCAACACTTCGCGGCTCTCGGGCTATTTAACGGCTCTAAGTGCAGATTAGGCGTCGAATTCTGAAGCATCTCTGGTGTATATTTAGCCTCAACCTACTATGGATTTTACGGTTTCCTCCGTCTTTCGGAACGTTTCGCGCGCGGTGAAGGCGGCGTGTTAAACGAGTACGATGTGTTAAACGGGTGACGCGCTATAAAGCCGTGCTATTTATAAAGCCTCGATGCTCAGACGTCTGATGCCCTTCTCTGAATGTGCTTTAATATTTTAGCTCTGATGGTAAAAAAAAAAAAATTGAAGACTTTGCCAATTAATCGTCGTTCGAATCCAATTTCAGATAGAACCGCCTGAAATTTTGGCTCCCTCCTCCCCTCCCTCCCCCGGTTTTTTTAACCGGCTTGTTTTAGAGCCAGCGCTTGTGACTAAGGGGGAAGAATTTAGGAGAGCGGATCAACCAAATTTCATTTCCATTCGCACCCGCTGGCACCGAATCCTTCCTTTTTTTTTTTTTTTTTTTTTTTTTTTGCCTGGATCCCAGGAGCTACGGAGATTATGTACTTATCTTCAATTTCCTGTTATTTACACTATATTAAAATGTAGGACGATGAAAATAGGTGGGAAACGGCTTCAGCAGCTTGCTAACATTTGCAAACGTCTTGTTCGATCAATCAGTCGGAAGCGTTTACAAAACAGCCGGACTAGTTTTCCAAACCCCGAGCCTGTGGGTGGGGTGGGGTTGGGTAATCCTGCCAATAAAGCCTAGCTCCACATCATTTGTTATTTCCATGATTTGATTTTCCAAATATATACATCTGTGATGTGTGTGTGGGTGTGTGTAGGTGATGTGTAGTTGTAATGTGCTGTCCTCTGAGCTTCTTGCATGTGTGTGCCGTTGCCTTGGTGACTGAGGTAAGGCTACTGGAAGCCAGAGGTCCCTGTGCTATAAATGGTGTGTGTGTGTGTGTGTGTGTGTGTGTGTGTGTGTAGAAAAAAAACAGAAAGTAATGAAGATTAAGAATGAAAGGAAAGGCTTTAGGGTTAATGACTGCATGGTGACGAGGGATGCCCTTTTTCCTCGGCGTGATGAGAGGAAAAAAAAAAAGAACAAGCGTCAGGAAAACACACACACACACACACACAAAGTGTGTGTTGCAGAGGGAGAAAGAGAAACTCACTTCGCCAGATGTTTGGTGACCAAGCTCAACACCTCACGGTTCTTCTCAGGAAGTCTGTGCACCAAACAGTGAATGGCCTGAACACGCGACTCGGGACTTGCGCACTCTGTTTAAAAAATAAATAAATAAATAAAAAGGCAAGAGTGAGTGGAAAAAGAGATCGAATTCCAAAATATGATCTAAAAATATTAATTTAATACTCTGAGAATGCCCTTTTTTCCCAACTTGATCCAGTCACACACAACCTCAACGATCAAGATCATACAATTCCCTATTACAGTTTTTCTCAGATGCTTTAGAGCGTTTCTCAGATCAGAAGTGAAATTCCCAATGATGGGTGTTAAAGTCAGGTACTAATGTGGGTGAGATGAAGAGGCCTGATGTTCAGGCAGTGTTCCAATTCATCCTAAAGATTTTCCAAAATATATTTCCAAAAGTATGTGGTCACCTGACCTTTCCTGCTACATGTGTTTGTTTTCCAAACTCTTACCATAAATGTGGAGGCACTCAATTATACTTTAGATGGCGCTATATAAAAATTTTGCATTCACTTGACCTTGGAAACCCAAACCTGTTCCGGCATGGCGATGCCCCTTTGCACAAAGTGAGCTCCTTGAAGATCTGGTTTACATGCTTTGGAGAGAAAGATCTTGCTGCTATAGAGCTCTGATCTCATCCCTACTGAACACCTTAGGGATGAATGTGAACGCTGACTGCACCCCAGGCCTCCTCACTTACATCAGTACCTGCCTTTCATAACACCCTTGTGGCTGATGAACACAAATCTCCATAAGCACACACCAAAATCTGGTGGAACATCTTTCCAGAAGAGTGGAGGGAATTATAAGAGCAGATTGGGACTAAATGTGGAATGCAATACTCAAAAATCACATACCGTACTCACGACCAGGTGACCCAATACTTTTGGAAATATAGTGTATATATTAATAGAGCTGGCTGTGTGCACATGAGCATTGTGAACAGGTTTGGGTTCAAGCAGTTCCTAGTTCAAGTGAAGGGAACATTTCGTGCTCCTGCATCTGAAGACATCTTATACAATTGTGTCTCTCGAAATTTGTGGTTAAAGTTTGTGGAATGAAAACAGCTTTATGTCATAACACATTAAATTGACTACCAATATGCTGGATAGTAAAATCAATTCAGTATAAAATTAAGAGGGGAAGAAAAAAAAAAAGATTTTCAAATCTATCGTTATTTTTTATAAAAATAACGATAGATTTGAAAATATAAACGGCACAAGACTTTGAATTTGAAAACACACAAATACATGCAGACCCATAAAAATAAATCCTACGGGTCTGGTTTAATTGCGGTTCTTAGAAATCATCTGAAACCAATAACAGCTAAAAAAAAAAAGCCTGATATTTTTTTTATCTATATTATTGTATATACACTGGTTTCTGAATCCTGGAGCATAATACGATGCTTAAATGATACCTACATCAATAACCTCAATCTCTGTAGTTTTCTTTATAAAGTAAAAAAGATTCTATAAACTTCTAGGAATTGTTGAATGTCCTGATAGCAAAACAGAAAAGACACAAATGGAGAGATTTTCACTTTTACCTCACAACCACAGATCAATGATTAAGTAAAGACACTTACTTGCAGGGACGATGAACTCCTTATAGAGGGCATAAGTCATTAACGGCTCAGGAAGCCTCCTGGAAAGTGAGAGCAAGATAAAGACATGAGATAAGGGTTTTAACACAGTTTTTGGACATTCCCCCCCCCCCCCCCCATCTCATCCCATTTAGTCCCTATTTGCTGTTATAATATCCTTCAGTCTTCTGGTAAAATGTTCCACTAGATTTTGTGGAGATGTGTGTTCATTTAGTCACAAGGGCATTAATAAAATCAGGAATTGATGTAGGTGATGTGTGGAGGCCTGGTGTGCATTCAGCGAAATGGAAATTCATCCCAAAGGTGTTCAATAGGGTTGATATCAGCACACTATAGCAGGAGATCTTCCACTCCAACCCATGTAAAGCAGATCTTCATAGAGCTGGCTTTGGGCACAGGGCACAGTATTGTCATGCTGAAACAGGTTCAGGTCTCCTAGTTTAAGTAAAGGGAAAATTTCATTCTGCCTCCAACTTTGTGGTAACAGTTTGGGGAAGAACCACATATGGCTAGAAAGGTCAGGTGTCCCAATACTTTTGTAAATGTAGTGTATTTAGAGTTTTAAATATGGTCTCAAAAATCATTCATGACCTTATTTTGACTTAAATTCACATTAAGGGTGTTTAAACATTAACAATTCTAATAATTTATTGTATGCCCTGGATTCAAGGATTTTATTATCGGCACGCATTGAACACGCCAGATCAGTTCTACTGATTCATGCACGAAGAAAAACCCAGGATTCTGAAAAAGTCAGGTGTCCCAATACTTTTTGTCTATATAGTGCACATATATACATAAGCAGATACAAGTTCAAAGAAGTGAATAAATACAAAAAATCAATTTCAAGACAAAAGTCTGCTACTGATTATCAGGATGTTCTTCATCTTACGCTGCTATAAAGGAATTCTAAATAATTAGGACCTAAAATTTGTCTTTTTCAGATTTGATGTGTTCCCACAGTATTGTGTTATAGTGCTGGTTCCAGAAAGCTGGACCATATTTGAGAAAGGGTTGCTCTCCTGGGGTTTGTTTGTTTTTTACACACAGCAAGAGTTGAATGGTGTATTAAAAAAAACAGATAAAAAAAAAATAATCCAGTTTCTTTGGGCAGAAATGTTGATGTAGTAGACCATAAGCAGATAAGGAGCTCCATAGCAAAAAATAGAGCTCCAAAGTCGGCTAAAATTACGTTTTTTTGGGGTTTTTTTCATCTTTTGAAACGGTTCTTTTTAAACTGTTACAACATGGTCGTGTGAACGTATGATGCGATATTATGTGTGCTGGTCATTGCAATTTGGAGCTAAATGCTCCAAAAGTCTCACAGGTTATTCATGAAATATGGTGTCTGAACATTACGAGTGCATTACATGACTTCATATTTAATACTGTAGAATGCGGATTTGCACAATATAAATCGCACATGCATATGCTGCACATCTAAAAGCTGTTGGATCACAATGCAATGTGTCACGATGTATCGTTACACACCGATTATAAAGTCGAAGAACCGTAAAGCATTGTACCGTGTTCCAAGCAAAAACAGAAGAAAGTAGAATGAAAACTAGGATCAAACAGCTGCAAACATTCCTCAAGCAATGGTCGACTGGGAAGAGTTTTGTATCCCATGGCATTATGACCTCAATATCAAGCACTTCCTGTGTGAAGTCACAAACAAATGTAGTCAATGGCAACACGGCTCTGTTTGTCTTCTGTAACCTTGCTCTCTCTCCAGTGGTTACTGAGAGATGAATCTGACCGTGTGATTCTATTCCAAATTTGTCCAGGACGTGCCCAACAGACTAAAAACTAACAAAACATGGGTACTGAAATCCCTGCATTCACTTCCTGTCAATAAGATGTTTGGAAATACCTGAACTACTATTCTTTTTTTTTTTTTAAGAAAAATGCATGTTTGTTTTGTTTATTTTTAATAAAAAGGATAATGTTATGGTATGAGGATTTAACTTCACCAAACTAATATATAAATGTACATATGTTAGACTTCATTTTCAGTTAAAAATTCTCCCTTAGCATGAAGAACAGCTTTACACACTCCCGGCATGCGGACAGTTCGTTTCTCCAAACATTCCGCTAAAATACTTTGGAAAACTTGCCAAAGATGTTCTTCACTAGTTGGAGATTTCCTTCTGACCTTGTGATACAGTTCATCCAAGAGCAGTTCAGTAGGATTTAGGTGCAGCCGACTGTTTGCTTAATAACGCTTACAGAGTGGACGAACGCTACGGCTCATTGTCTTTTTGTATGGTGAAGTCGTTTCCAATGAGCTGCAATCTAGACGGAACTGCATGGTGCTGAATTATGGAATAGTTGCCATGTTGGTTTAGTATTCCTTTCACCCGGAATGTCTCCAAACTTCTCCGCTCCAAAACCATTAAGCTTCACTTGGAAAACATTTAATAATTCATCTAATGCATCTAATCCATTTAGAATTTTCAACTTCAAATATAAATACGCAATTAAGCAAACCAAGCTAGTCCTGACCTGATCATAATCCCAAAACAATTCTACTTTCTAGCAATGATTAAAAACTTTTGCTGAGTCATCCAAAATATATTTGTACATAAATTCCTAAATCAGTAGAACTTTTGCCTCACTAGTCAAATTTTTTATAACAATAAGAAACGCACCAATCAGGCATAACATTATTACATTATCACTTTATGAGTGGTGAAGTGAATAACACTGATTATCCCTTCAGCATGGCACCTGTTAGTGGGTGGATTTATTTATTAGGCAGCAAGTGAAATTATTTTCCTCAAAGTTGATGTTAGAAGCAGGAAAAATAAGCATGCGTAAAGATTTGAGCGAGTTTGACAAATTGTGACGTCTAGCCTAATGGGTCAGAGCGTCTCCAAAACTGCAGATCTTGTGGGATGTTCCTGGTCTGCAGTAGTCAGAATCTATCAAAAGTCCTTCAAGGAAGGAACAGTGGTGAACCAGCAACAAGGTAGTGGGCGGCCGAGGCTCATTGATACACACGAGGAGCGAAGGCTGGCAGACGAGCTCCTGTAGCTCAAACTGCTGAAGAAGTTCATGCTGTTGATGATCGACGGGACACGACTGGGTGCTCAACATAATATTAGGCAGGTGGTCACAATCTTATGCCTGATCGATGTATATACCCACATTTTCAAAATATTTGCCTCACATTTTAGTCAAATTCTATAAAATAACATGAATATGCCTATGATATAAAAATATGATAAATAAAAATGGAAGTCAGAGTAGTCTTGCTATTGAAATTTCGTACAAAGCAGCAAAGGATTTTCCAGTAACCGAATAGGATCAGCGCCATTTGTTTTGACTGACAGATTAAAACAAATGTCATTACAAAACCAAACAGTCATTACATATTAAATGTGTCGTTATGATGTAAATGAGTCATTACATTTATGGAATTGGCAGATACCCTTATCCAGAGTGATTTACATTTATCTCATACAACTGAGCAGCTATTTGGCTAAAGGCCTTTCTCAGGAGCCCAGAAGTGGCAGCTTGGTGTGGCTGGGATTTTAACTCAAGCCCTTTGGATCCAAAGTCCAATCCCTTAACCACTAAGCTGTGTCAGTAGCATGATGAAGTGTGACTGCTTCCTACCTCAGGTACTGTTTTAACGCGCTAGTGATGGTCTTCACGTCCCAGTCCTCACACGTGGTCAAGTCTACTTCAGTGTTCTTCTCATCTGAAGAAAAATGAAAACAAAGAGAAGCATGAATGGGTATAACAAAGAATCTGTGATAAGACTACATGAAGGAAAGATAAACATGTATTGATAATTTCATTTTCTAGCATGTTTTGTTTTCAGGAACATTGACTGGGTGTGCAATAAGTAAGTGAGTACATGAATGAACTTGCATATTATTGTTTGTTGTGAAAAATCAATAGCAGTAGTGCAAGAGTTTTAATCGAATGGATTAAAAAAGACCTTAATAAATGACACACTGTGCAGCTTTAAACATTAGGGGAAAAATCGTAAATTGTTTTCTTCTGTATTTTGTAGCCCATTCACCAAAATTTATTGTTTTGCCCATACAGAGAAGCTGTTCTGAGTAACACGACTGTTAAGAATAATTATAACAATTACCGCTCCGTCCTGGTAGCATGAATTCATCGGCCCATTTTCCTTCAATTCAATTTTATTTGTATAATGCTTTTAATAACGGACATGGTCCCAATGTAGCTTTACAGTGGAGCTACAGCTCTCGATTATTTTAGTAATCGAGCATTTTACCAATTATTTCATCGATTAATCGGATAAGAAGTACCCATTCTTTATTAAAACGCAATACTAAATATACAAGATAAAATGAGAAAGGTCTCTTTGAATGAATTCTCTTTTGTCATATTACATCAAAATGCAAAAACAAATATATGAATAAAAAGAGAAATTCAATATAAAAATCATTTTCAAATGACTTATAAAAAGTAAATGTAAAGCAAGGTTTTAGTTGGAAATTATCCCAAAATTTGTCACTTTCTTGAGCCTGAATCTTCTCTTCCATTTTTCATTCTGCAATTAGAAAGTTCCGGAGTTTAGCAGGCGGTGCGTGAGTAATAATGGTCCGTGGGGAAACACAGTGCTCCCTGTGTAGTTACATGTACTAAACAAAGCACTTTTGTATTTGACTTCCTCGAGGAATTGGTTACTACTTTACAGAATTAAATATCTGAATATAACTATACATTTTTTTAAGATCAGTCCCTATAATCTTATCCCTAATGAGCAAACTGGTAGTGACCAAACCAGCAAAAAGTTGAGGAAGAAACCTCTGAAGATGTCTGTTGCTATACAAATGAAAATGAATTGAACTGAATGATTTAGGCAGGTCCAGAAAGGAGAGAGAGAGAGAGAGAGAGAGAGAGAGAGAGAGAGAGAGAGAGAGAGAGAGAGAGAGAGAGAGAGAGAGAAAGAGACTGTTAAATGACTGAAAGAAACCTCTGATTAACAAGGTGTTTCTACACACAGAACTCTTACCCGAACAGTGTTTTTCGCACCATTCCGTATATACTCTAGAGACTGATGTTTGATGTGAACATTAACTGAAGCTCTTGTCCGTGATCTGAACGATCTGATGCATTGTGCTGCTGCCAATACATTTATACGTAAATGAACTTACAAACAAACAGCTTGAATAAAGAAAAGAAATATAAAAATTAGCAAACATTTACTAAAAATTAAGTATTGTGAGGTACCGATGACATGAAAAACAAGGAGAAAGAGCAAATAAGTAAACAAGTAAGTAAATAAATAGGCAAACAAACAAATACACTTATGTCATGATCAGTATTGTAATTAATACTTTTTTTTATTGCACAGCACTCAACACTGGGGAAAATAGATAGTAAGAAAGACTGACAGAAAACCATGTCAGGTCTAGACTGAGGTCTGACGATCAGATTCAGTCCTACACCATATAGAGAAAAGTATTGTGACACCTTATTTTTATTACCTTATGATTATATTTTATTACCTTATTTTTAGCAATATGTGTTTTCTTCCCAAACTGTATAAAATACATTGGGTGCGGTAGAATGAGATTTTCCCTTCACTTGAACTACAAGACCGAAACAGTTCCGGCATGACGATGCCCCTGTGCACAAAGCCAGCTGAAGATGATTTACATGAACTTGTGGGTGGAGGAGTACAAATCTCCACAAAATTAAGTGGAACATCAATCCAAAAATATAAATTATTATTATAAAAAAAGCAGACAATTTCAGACAATCAGGGGTGCATAAACTTTTGGTTGCATCTTAAACATGTTGAGAGATGTTTTCCTCTTATTCTTATGGCTGCTCTCATAAGGGATGCTCTTCTGGCTGCTCTCCCACAGCGGATCATCCATTCCCATACCACCCTGTTCTCTCCATCTACCCTCTTTCAAACCAACCACCTTTCCTTACCCCATCCAATAACCTCCTCCTTGGCCTTCCTCTTTTTCTCCTGCCTGCTTGCTTCATTCTCAGCATTCTTTCACTTATATACCTCATGTCCTTCTCTTACCTCGTCCCCAAAATGTCCTACCTGCTCTAATAAACCCTCTTGTCCCCATCTTCAGCTCTGCTACCTCCAGCTCCACCTCCTGTCTTTTACTCAATGCCACTGTCTCTAATCCATACAACATCGCAGGTCTCACCACAGTCCTATAAACTTTCCCTTTCACTCTCGCAAATCACTCCTGCTATCACTCCTCTCCACCCTGCCTGCACTCTATTCTTCACTTCTCTAACACACTCTTCATTACTTTGCACTGTCGACCCCAGGGATTTCAACTCATACACCTTCAGCACCTCAACTCCTTGCAATTGCAAAATATATATATAAATATATATAAACTTGTGATGAGTGAAAGAGAGATGCAGAGGGAGAATAAGGTAGGTGTAAGTGTAAATGTGAGGAAGAAAGAAAAAAACATTCAGGCTGTGTAATAAAGAGCGAGCGACAAAACCGGGAACGACAGAGATGAAGAAAAAACGGCGGTATAATCGGGAGGAAATCGCGCAGCTGCACTCTTTTTCATGCATTGGAGAACAGAGCTAAAATTACCACTTATTTGTTTACTACAATCGATCGGGAAAATGCATTCACCTAATAATATTCTAGTACAATCCCAGTACAATACAGTAAAATTACATTTACTGTAAAAATAAATAAATAAATAAATAAAGTAGCGTCTTATTCTCCTAAAACACGATAACCATGTAGAACGTTGTAATATTAAGTCCAGACACGTTCCTTTATTACAAAAGTGAAACATCCGGAGGATCAGACTATTCCGGCTTCAGTAAAACCATGCAGGAAGAGAAAACACTTCAGGTGCAAACGTGTGAAAATGCACTTTCTGGCGGGTGAAACAGACGTGTCATGTCGTTTTCAGGTGCCTTTTGTTTCACGGCGCAACAAATGAAATGCAAATGAAATGTCAGGAGTGTTCGCTGCTTACAATGCTCTTAAAAATCAGGCTCAAGTTTGGCAAACTTTTTTTCTTTTTTTCTTTAGGTGAAGAATCCTTGAGGTTTCTCGAAAAGAACTGGAACGTTCTGGAAATATCACGCAAGAATCAAACGAACTACCGCGGCAATCGTGTCACCGGGGATCAGAAGCCTTCCATCCATATGTGGTTCTTCCACAAAATGTTACCTCAAACTCAGAGGCATACAATTGTTTACAAGGTCTTTGGATGCTGTAGCTTTAAATGTTACCTTCACTTAAACTAGGAGACCCAAGGAACGTTTACATGGGTTGGAGTGGAAGATCTCCTGCTATAGAGCTCCCACCCAATGGAATACCTATCTTTGGGATGAATGAACACTCACTGCACCCCAGGCCTCCTCATCTCACCTACATCAGTACTGACTTGTGACACCCTTGTGGCTGAATGTCTCACACAGGTCTCCACAAGCACACTCCAAACATCTTCCCAGAAAAGGGGAAGGTTATTATAATTGGGAAATGGAAATGTGGAATTTGATGTTCAAAAAGTACAGAGCAATATTTGGTCAGGTGTCTACAAACGCTTGTTCATACAGTGCATCTGGAAGGTATCTACATCGCTTCACTTATTCCACGTTATGTTACAGCTTTATTTCAAAATGGATTCCTCAAAATTCTACAAACAAAACCCCATAATGACAAGGTGAAAGAAGTGCATTTGAAATCTTTGCAAATTTATAAAAAATCACGTGTACCGTATTTTTCGGACTATAAGCCGCTACTTTTTTCCCACGTTTTGAACCCCGTGGCTTAAACAACGAAGCGGCTAATTTATGGATTTTTTCTGGGTTTTTCCCGGTTTAACAAACTTCAAGCCAAAAAACTGAGCGACATAACATTAGACCAATGAAATTTCTGAACGGAAACGAAAAAAACGCACCTCACCTGTGTTCTGAGCTGCACGGCATCAGGAGAAAAAACTTCCATCGGGTGATTTTTAAACGCACGACGATGGCAAAAATTTAACTCCCGACAGAAATAGTTGTGAAAGGAAGGAGGAAGACAGTGAACAATGACTTTCTTGGTCGGCTACTGTTTAGATACAAGCCGTTGTAATGCATTGAGTCTGGGTGAAGGGAGAGCTCACTAACTCCAGTTACAACAGAAATCATATAAGCACACACAGGTTTCCAAAACTCGTGCTTTTTTATTTTTTCTTGGCAACAGCCTTATGGGTTGGTCAAAGAAACTTAGAAAAGAGCATCAGAAAATAATAAGGACATATTCCTCAGTCTTACACACACGCAGTAATACCGGAGAATGCTGTGGCAGGCTTTTCCCAAAATACCGCTATGCTCCTAAAGGAAGCGCAACATATTTCACCCGTTACACCGTGTGTAACGTGTCTTTCGTTAAAGCCTGTGTAAAGTACATTAATGTAGACAGGTGCGGCTTATTTATGTTCAAAATAAAAATATTTGTAAAATTCAGTGGGTACGCTTTATAGTCTGGAAATTACGGTACATCAGTATTCACAGTCTTCGATCAATACTTTGTTGAAGCTCCTTTGGCACCAATTACAGCCTCAAGTCTTTTTGAGTTTGATGCTACAATCCCGGCATAAAATAAAAAACCTATTTAAAAATTTTTTTAAAGGTATGGTTTGAGTTTGAGCGAGGAATTTGTTCGAGGCCGGGGCTTTATTACCAGGAGCTTTCTGGAGGAGGTTTAACACTTTGCTTAGACTGTGTAGAAGTGTGGTTCTGTTTTTTATATACAAAGGCAAGTATTTACTTGTTCAAGGATTAAATCTTCATCATCTTCCGGCTGCTCCCATTAGGGGTCGCCACAGCGGATCATCCGTTTCCATACTACTCTGTTCTCTTCATCTGCCTCTTTCACCCCAACTTCCTGCATGTCTTCCTTCACCACTTTCATAAACCTTCTCCTTGGTCTTCCTCTTTTCCTCCTTCCTGGTGGCTCCATCCTCATCATTCCAGCACTCAGCACCTTCCTCACCCAGTCTCCAAAACGTCCTAAATGTTCTGTCCCTCTAATAAACTCATTTCTAATCCTGTCCATCCTCATCACTCCTAACGAAAACCTCAACATCTTCAGCTCTGTTACCTCCAGCTCCACCTCCTGTTAAACTACTAAACTGCGCTCTATATGATAAAAATAATAAAATTTTATATAGCGCCTTTATTCATCACCTGAAAGCTATCCCAAAAATACGTTTTAAGAGCAGCTTTAAAAACACTAAGAGATGCAGCCTGTCTAAATCCCAGTGAGAGGAGAATTCCATAATATTGGAGCACAAGAAGAAAATGCCCAGTCAATAAATTTAAGATCCAGAAGAGGTCATTTTGACTTCCTGTTTTGTATCCAATCATGGCTAATCATGGCTAATCGAGGTGACGATCAAACGATCAACTAGAATATTACATCTGTCAGGGAAACACATTGCTGTAGAACTGTAGAATCTGCAGAAGAACAAGAGAGGGAAGGTGGTAGATTCATGGTTAAGGTTTTGGACTTTCGTTCTGAAGGTCGTGAGTTCAAATCCCAGCCACGCCAAGTCGCCACCCCAGGGCCCCTGACCTTAACCCCATATCTGCTCACTTGTATGAATGTGATAAATATAGGTCACTCATGGGGCGTCTGGAAATGCTGGAATGTAATTTACAGGTGAAGAATGATGATGATCTGAAATGCGTGTCTTTAGAAGTCAGAAAACTATTGGGATGCACTCTTTTTTAGTAGATGGCAAGAACGTATTGTATCGTGTTTAAAAAGTAAAATGGCCGCTGCTACGGTTAGGACGGCGATAACGGCGGTCCGACTCGAGGGTGGACGGGTTCAGGTGGGTTCAGGTCGCTGCAGGTACTCGGGGAACGTGCTGATTCAAGAGGCCGATTAGGATTCCAAGCACAGGGCAACTGACTGGGGCAATGTCTGCAGGAGCGAGCGAATAGGCAAGCAAGAAAGGGAATGAGGGACAGAAAGTGGGATAGAGAGAGAGAGAGAGAGAGAGAGAGAGAGAGAGAGAGAGAGAGAGAGAGAGAGAGAGAGCATGGTAAAGAGTAAGGGTGAAGGGGTGTAGGAGAAACAGCATGAAAGTAAAATGCAGACTACAAACGCAGGCTGAGCAAGAGGGATGGCTCTGAGCTAAAAAGAGAAAAGGACTGCAGGATAGAGGAGAATAAGTACAGGGGGGGAAAAAAAAAAGAAGGAAAAGCAGCAGAGAGCAGGTGGAAATCTGATTGCTAGCCTGCAGCAACAGAGCCAAGTGTCACCGACAAGGACAGGACAGTGGGACAGACGAATAAAGACAAAGAAGGAGAAAAGAAAGACACGGCCCAGACAGGAGAGTCGTCTGAATGCCAATGAGACTTGAAATTTTTTGGCTTCGGGCCCGAAACTTTCTTCAAGTCCAAGTTCTTAAGCAGGAGTCCGGGGTGAAACGCACACGAGTGTTCGCTCTAATGCTGCACCAGATCTCAAATCTGATTGGTTAGAACGCTTTGGTTAATTTTTCGAGAGCAAGTGTTTACATATAATATATAGTAGAAATGTGACTCTGGGTAACTCTTATGCGTATGATGCGGTGCGATCCGATTGCGATTCGATTCAACAATTCAGCGCGATAGGACGCAATGCGAGAAATATGATTTTCTGCAATTCAATATCATGCAGATAGTTCGCTTTTATTTCTTTGGTTCAGAAAGACAGCAAATCATAAATCTAGTAAAGTGCTGTACTGTGTGCAGGAAGTTACAGCTCTACCTCTGCCATGTCAATCTGTATTCTATGTGACTTTCAGGACACGATTTTTAAATTCGATGCATCGCCATTAACTTTTACGCCGATGCGAATCAGTGCATGTTACCGTCCTGATCCGGCCAGATGAGAAAACGTGTTCTGAACGCAGCATTAACACGGTGATTTTGATCAAAAAATTGTTATTTTTTTCTATCTATATATACGTTCTAGCGCCAATAAACACGTATCCCCCTCACCAGCTTATCTTCTACACCTTGATTTCTCTCTATCTTCGGTTTATCGGTGCTATAATGTAACCGTGAACTGGAAGTTGTGTTATGGATGTTGAACATTAGATGTAGCTATAAATGGATAAAAAGTATAATTTGTTAATAGACAAAGAATTAGTGTTGTAGAAGCCCTAAAATGTTTGTAGTATAAATGTCTGATGTATATGTGGTAGGCATGAAAATAAGAAGAAAAAAAAAAAAGAAGAAGAAGAAGAAATGGACACATACGCTTAATTATTAGAAATAAACTGTACTATATGGACAAACATATTGGGACTTGGAGGCACACAGTTGTGTCAGGGGTCTCTGGATGTGTTAGCCTTTCACTGGAACTAGGAGACCCAAACCTGTTCCAGCGTGACCATGCCCCTGTGCACAAAGCCATCTCTATGAAGATCTGCTTTACATGGTTTGGAGTGGAAGATCTCCTGCATTAGAGCTCTGACCCTCAACACTACTGAACACCTTTGGGATAAATGTGAACACTGACTGCACCCCAGACCTCCACACCTCACCTACATCACTACCTGAGGCTGAATTAATCTCCACAAGCACATAATAAAATCTAGGGGAACATCTTCCCAGAAGAGTGGAGGGATTAATAACAGCAAACTCTCCATCTTTTCATCAGGTTGCATTATGGGATGTGATTTAGGAAGTGTGCCGCATATTTCAGTGCACTGGTAATGTTTCAGTGTTTCTGTATCATGTTCTTCTGACCCCTGGGTTGTAAATGCTATAAGAAGAGTAAAAACACACTCTCTAACTTACCGATCATCAGGCTGAGGAGCTTCTGGACCTTGGAGCTGACCCCAACCACTCTGTACAAGCCTTGGTCATTGATCCCTGCGCAAACACACACACACACACACACACACACACGCACACACAGATCAGATTAAAAGCTGTCCATTTTGCAGCCATGTCTGATCCAAGCACGACAAGTGCAAAGAGACCAAAGGAGAAAACTGAGCTTAGGCTGCCCTCTAGTGTTCAATCACACAAGTGCAGATCCCAACAATAATACCGTGATCATAATTACAACAATTAACAATTATATTATGCTTTATATTAAAGACATGAAGAAAAACATGAAGGAAAAAAGAAAGGAAAAAAAAGACAGAAAGAAAGAAAGAAAGAAAGAAAGAAAGAAAGAAAGAAAGAAAGAAAGAAAGAAAGAAAGAAAGAAAGAAAGAAAGAAAGAAAGAAAGAAAGAACCTTGTCTGAGCAGTAAAATGAGCTCATTGCTGAAATCATTCTCTGTGTGCGGTCATGTGACCGGAGTGTCTCTCACTGTGTATCTCTGTTTCTCTCACTGTGTCTCTCACTGTATATCTAACTGTGTCTCGCACTGTGTCTCCCACCATGTCTCTCACTGTGTATCTCTGTTTCTCTCACTGTGTCTCTCACTGTATATCTCACTGTGTCTCTCACTATGTCTCTCACTGTATATCTCACTGTATATCTAACTGTGTCTCCCTCACTGTGTTTCTCTCACTGTGTCTCCCACCATGTCTCTCACTGTGTATCTCCGTTTCTCTCACTGTCTCTCTCACTGTATATCTCACCGTGTCTCTCACTGTATATCTCACTGTGTCTCGCACTGTATATCTCACCGTGTCTCTCTCACTGTATATCTCACCGTGTCTCTCTCACTGTCTCTCTCTCACTGTATATCTCACTGTGTCTCTCACTGTGTCTCTCACTGTGTCTCTCACTGTGTCTCTCACTGTGTAATCTCTGTTTCTCTCACTGTGTCTCTCTCACTGTGTCTCTCGAGTCTTTCATTACGAGTGTGAAGCTGCCGTGACGGAGGCGAGTGCTGAGTCAGCGCTGTGGTCGGTTCGGTAACATTATGGATTTGGAGAAACGTTATGAAAGTGAAGTAAACACACAGCGTTACCTCTCGCCTCAACTGCGCTGATCGAATTCCGCACAAAATTCACACCGA
Source organism: Silurus aristotelis (assembly GCF_946808225.1). Lineage (NCBI taxonomy): Eukaryota > Metazoa > Chordata > Actinopteri > Siluriformes > Siluridae > Silurus > Silurus aristotelis. Next base: position 31,010,086 of record NC_139577.1, on the reverse strand, counting down.
TGTCATCCAGCTGTGCGTCGCCTGCAGACCAATGAGGGGAAAAGGAAGAAATTCATGTGGCTTCTGTACATACTGAACACTGAACTATTATTCTGAACGGATGTGAATTTAATATTTCTGTACAAAACTATAAAAATAATTAATAATCTAAACCTACTGCTCAGTGTAGGTCTTTTATTGGATTATTATTCGGTTTAATTTTGGAATGAAAGTATCAAGAATATTACTGCATTGAACCAGTGCAAAAGTTTGTACACCCCTCGGGGAAAAAAAATATTATTATTTATTTATTTATTTTTATTTTTTTTTTTTTAAATCACAAAATGGAGAAATACTGACAGACATTACTAGTAAAAATTACAAATAAAATAATAAAAAAATAAATTTCAGACTTCCAACTTTGTGTTGCATTGTTGCGTAATCACAGAAAGAAACGTCTGTTTGTTTGTGTTTTTTAGTGTGCAGACAGATGAAAAAAAAGAAAATCCATAAGAAGGGGATTAAAAACTTTTGCACCCCACTATATATTCTCTGTCTGGTAATGTTCAGACTAAATTTCATAGTAGAATAAAATAAAAATAAAAAATTTCTAAAAATAAAAAACTTACATCCTTTTTCTTTGGAATACGTCTTTCCCAGAAATTGAACCTGTAACAAACGAGAAAAAAAAATCAGTCATATAAATAATAATAATATTATTATTAATAATAATAATAATTATTATTATTATTATTATTATTACAGTTGCTATTAGAAGATGAAAATAATAAATAATAAGAAGAAAAAGATAAAGAAAACAATAATATAAATAATACTACTAATAATATTTATATTATTAGTAATATATAATTATTGTCGTTATTATATAGTAAGTATAATAATAATAATAATAATAATAATAATAACAATAATAATAATTATGATTTATTACAGTTATTATGAGTAGTAGTAGTATTATATAAAGAACTTAAAATACTACTACTAGTATTTTTTATTGCTTTTTTATTTCTTGGTTTGTTGGACACAAACAGAATTGCTACACAAAAGTAAAATCAGAGTTCACTGAAATCCGGCTGTAGATTATGAGAGACTCTGAGTGAGAATGTAGATCATGTGACATTGTGTTCATTTACCGGCTCTTTGCCTCCCATCGCCTGCATCCAGAACCTGTGATCATCTTCAGAAAGCGCCTGGACTGTGAGCACGATGCTGGGGCTAAGAGAACACACACACACACACACACACACACACACACACACACACACACACACACACACACACACACACACACACACACACACACACACATACAATTAATTGTAATTTAAATTTTATTATAACAAAGACAAACTTTAAGATTATAATTAAGGTTCATAATCAGAAAAGTGCACTGGACAGATGTTTGTATTTTATAAATAAACAGTTACATTTTATGTATATATATATATATACTGTGTGGCCAAAAGTTTATGGACACCTGACCAACCCTTTTGTTTGTGTGTGTTTTTTTGGAACATCCCATTCCACGTTTAGTCACCACATGCTGTTATAATAACCTCCACTCTTCTGGGAAGATGTTCCACTACATTTTGGAGTCTGTTTGTGGACATTCATTCAGCCAGTTAGTAAAGTCAGATAGTGATGTAGGTGAGGTGAGGAAGCCTGGGGTTCAGTCAGCATTTACATTCATCCCAATGGTTTTTAGTAGGGTTGAGGTCAGAGTTCTGTAGCAGGAGATCTTCCACTCCAAATCATGTAAAGTATATGTTCATGGAACTGGTTTTATGCACAAGGCCATCGTCATGCTGGAACAGGTTTGGGTCTTCTCGTTCAAGTGAAGGCAAAATTTACCCAAAGAACCAAATATGACAGGAAAAGTCAGGTGTCCCAATATTTTTATCCACTCAGTGTAAAGTCCAGCACCTGGTTGCCTCTGCCAGGAGGTTACGGCTGACATAAACACTGTAATTTCACCTACCGGTCTGTGATCTCTATATCCAGGCAGAATCGGCGGTCGAGAGTGTCTGTAGTTTTCCTCACACAGGATTTGAGTGTAACAGATTCGTTTTCCCCCTGACAGGAAGAACACAAACAATTGTGCAGGCTTTCGCTGAGAAATGTGAAGAATTCTCTCTCTTTGTGCTACATTAATCACAAATCAAAATCAAACCATTATTATTCGTATATAAAAGCTTGTTACTCACAAGCTTGCCACCGGATTTGGGGTCGTACGTGACCATGTGGAGGATTTTCTGCTCCTTGACAAAGGTGCAGTACCTCTTCACCCAGCTGGAGCCGAACGGAGGAGGACCTGCGCAAGATCACAACACAATCTCACAGCCACAACAACGGTGTAGTGCTTTTTTATTTAACGCAAAACAGATTTATTCCCAGCTGTGTGTGTGTTTTTGTCTATTTCCCACTCGGATAATAATTAATTAGCTGTTATCATCATCATCAATACTATTATGATTCATTCATTCATATGTGTCTCCTCTCTGTTTCTTCTTTGTCTCACTGCCTTCCTCTGTCTATAAGTCTCTGTGTCTTCTCTTTATCTCTCAGTCTTTTTTCTCTGTCTCTCTTTGACAGATTTGAGCTCTCTCTCTCTCTCTCTCTCTCTCTCTCTCTCTCTCTCTCTCTCTCTCTCTCTTTCTTTCCCTTTTCTTTATGTGTGTCTTTTCTCTATCTATCTGTCTCTATATTTTACAGTGAGGAAAATAAGTATTTGAACACTCTGCTATTTTGCAAGTTCTCCCACTTAGAAATCATGGAGGGGTCTGAAATTGTCATCGTAGGTGCATGTCCACTGTGAGAGACATAATCTAAAAAATAATCCAGAAATCACAATGTATGATTTTTTTTAACTATTTATTTGTATGATACAGCTGCAAATAAGTATTTGAACACCTGAGAAAGTCAATGTTAATATTTGGTACAGGAGCCTTTGTTTGCAATTACAGAGGTCAAACGTTTCCTGTAGTTTTTCACCAAGTTTGCACACACTGCAGGAGGTACTGTGGCCCACTCCTCCACACAGATCTTCTCTAGATCAGTCAGGTTTCTGGCCTGTCGCTGAGAAACACGGAGTTTGAGCTCCCTCCAAAGATTCTCTATTGGGTTTAGGTCTGGAGACTGGCTAGGCCACACCAGAACCTTGATATGCTTCTTACAGAGCCACTCCTTGGTTATCCTGGCTGTGTGCTTTGGGTCATTGTCATGTTGGAAGGCCCAGCCTCGACCCATCTTCAATGCTCTAACTGAGGGAAGGAGGTTGTTCCCCAAAATCTCACAATACATGGCCCCGGTCATCCTCTCCTTAATACAGTGCAGTCGTCCTGTCCCATGTGCAGAAATACATCCCCAAAGCATGATGCTACCACCCCCATGCTTCACAGTAGGGATGGTGTTCTTGGGATGGTACTCATCATTCTTCTTCCTCCAAACACGTTTAGTGGAATTATGACCCAAAAGTTCTATTTTGGTCTCATCTGACCACATGACTTTCTCCCATGACTCCTCTGGATCATCCGAATGGTCATTGGCAAACTTAAGACATGCCTGGACATGTGCTGGTTTAAGCAGGGGAACCTTCCGTGCCATGCATTATTTTAAACCATGACGTCTTAGTGTATTACCAACAGTAACCTTGGAAATGGTGGTCCCAGCTCTTTTCAGGTCATTGACCAGCTCCTCCCGTGTAGTTCTGGACTGATTTTTAACCTTCCTTAGGATCATTGAGACCCCACGAGGTGAGATCTTGCATGGAGCCCCAGTCCGAGGGAGATTGACAGTCATGTTTAGCTTCTTCCATTTTCTAATGATTGCTCCAACAGTGGACTTTTTTTCACCAAGTTGCTTGGAAATTTCCCCGTAGCCCTTTCCAGCCTTGTGGAGGTGTACAATTTTGTCTCTAGTGTCTTTGGACAGCTCTTTAGTCTTGGCCATGTTAGTAGTTGGATTCTTACTGATTGTATGGGGTGGACAGGTGTCTTTATGCAGCTAACGACCTCAGACAGGTGCATCTAATTTAGGATAATAAATGTAGTGGAGGTGGACATTTTAAAGGCAGACTAACAGGTCTTTGAGGGTCAGAATTCTAGCTGATAGACAGGTGTTCAAATACTTATTTGCAGCTGTATCATACAAATAAATAGTTTAAAAATCATATATTGTGATTTTTTTAGATTATGTCTCTTACAGTGGACATGCACCTACGATGACAATTTTAGACCCCTCCATGATTTCTAAGTGGGAGAACTTGCAAAATAGCAGGGTGTTCAAATACTTATTTTCCTCACTGTATATCTCTGTCTCTGTTCTCTTTGTCTGTGTGTCTCTCAGCATGTCTCTATCTCTGTTATATCAATATTCAAATGTTGCATTGAATCTTAAGAGACAGATAGGTAGAAAACAGACAGACAGAAACAGAGACACTCTCTTTCTCTCTCTCTCTCTCTCTCTCTTTCTGTGTGTGTGTGTGTGTGTGTGTGTGTGTGTGTGTGTGTGTGTGTGTGTGTGTGTGTGTGTGTCGTACGTTTCTCCTGGACATAGAGGTAGCCCTCACTGCTGATGCGGCTCGGCTGTCTGTAATCCTGTGGCGCTTCCATTATCTTCTTCATAAGTTCAAACACTTCAGAACGAGTTCCCTCAAAACGATTCCGTGTCTACACACACACACACACACACACACACACACACACACACACACACACACACACACACACACACACACACACACACACACAAACACACAAACACACACGCAAAGGTAACATATATACTTACACATGTTAGACACCCACAGAAAAAAAAAAAAAGAACAAGCAAACACCCACTTACATGTAGATACACAAACATACCCATATACAGTACATATGCAGACACACACACACACACACACACACACACACACACACACACACACACACACACACACACACAGTGGAACCTCAGACCCTCAAAAATTCCAGTGCTTCCCTGAATTCACTTCCTGTTTCAGCCTGTCTCTTCCTGTCTCACCATAAACAAGCATGGAAGTGTAACACACTCCAGATAAGACTCTGTGTGTACATTTATTAACCGGTTGTCCAGTTATGGTGGCTATTTGACCTCAACGGCTGGGAAACGTTGCTATAGTTACGGCACGGAAACGTTGCTATAGTTACGGCACATGGAATTATGTAAAAAAAAAAAAAAAACGGTTGTGTATCGACTCAAACAAACTCACATTCTGAATATTGATCTGCAGAGCCCTTTTGTAGTGGTCGAAGTCGTTGGCTAACTCGAATCCCTGATGGTAGAACGTGAACACAGTCTGGAAGAAAGCCAGCATCTGTAGTGAAGAAGGAAAGACAGAATGAGAGAAAGTGATTAAAAAGACCAATTTAACAATCTGAAAACGTCACGTTTTCTGTGAATTCTTCATTCTGATTGGTTGATGTCTTTCTACAAAAGCCACTATAGTTCAAAGCCAAACATTACATCTGTTTTACACTACATCGCCAAAAGTTTGCGGACACCTGGTCATAAGTAGGGTATAGTCCACATTTAGTCTTAATCGAATCTTTCCTGGGAAGATGTTCCACTAGATTTTAGAGTGTGTTTGTGAACATTTATGTTCATCAGCCACAGTGTGTTAGTAAAGTCAGATGTAGGTGAGGTGAGGAGGTCTGGGGTGCAGTCAGTGTTCCAATTCATCCCAAAAGTGCTCAGTAGGGTTGAGCTCTACAGCAGGAGATCTTCCACTACAAACCATGTAAACCATATCTCCATTTAGTTGGCTTTGTGCACAGGGGTATCGTCATGCTGGAACAGGTTTGGGTTTCTAAGCTCAAGTGAACGCACACTTTTATTATACCACATCCTGTTCAATCGTGTGTCTTCAGCTTTGTGGTAACAGTTTGAAGAAGAACCACATATAGCCGGAACGCTAAGGCTGTAAAGTTACAGCTTTATTTCCTAGCGTAGCTTTATAAAGCTGACTTTGTGCACAAGAGAATTGTCATCCATCATGCTGGATCAGATATGGGTCTCCTAAAAAACATTTCCTAAAAGTCACCTGACACGTTTCTTAACAAGGTGTTTTGCTATGACTTGTTACTGCGAGCTCCAAGGTGTATGATAAAGGCTAAGAGTTTAAAACAACAACCGAATGCGATGTAGCGTATAAATCATTTCAGGATCTGCAAATCCATTATTAATTCATTACTATTCATCACCATAATTCCCACCCATAATTCAAACAAGGTGTTATGGTTGTTTTCCAACATGACTACACAGAGCATTAATCAAACTATTTGAAGTTGGATCTGATTTCAACTTGGAAAACAAACACTTGAGCAAAAGACATACACTGTCCTGAACCAGGATTACACACACTCAAATATCCGATTTATCCAGATGCTGCAGTGTTGAGAACATTTAATTCAATTTTGATTGGTGACATTTTCCCAAAGCAGCTTCACACAGATAATCAGCTTATAAAATTTAAATGTAGGATCAAAACGATTCCTCGGGTAACTCGAGTAGTTTGAATCCAAAAATAAATTTAGTTCATTTAACTAAACAACTTCTTCTTTCGGCTTCTCCCATTAGGGGGCGCCACAGCGGGTCATCCGTCTCCATACCCCGCTGTCCTCTACATCTGCCTCTTTCACACCAACTACCTGCATGTCTTCCCTCATCACATCCATAAAACTCCTCCTTGGTCTTTCTCTTTTCCTCCTTCCTGGTGGCTCCATCCTCAGCATTCTCCTACTGATATACCCCATGTCCCTCCTCTGCACATGTCCAAACCATCTCAATCACACCTCCCTCACCTTGTCTCCAAAACGTCCTTAATGCGCTGTCCCTCTAATAAACTAATTTCTAATCCTGTCCATCGTCGTCACTCCCAACGAAAACCTCAACATCTTCATGTCCATTTAACTAAACACGGACCATTATTACTGCCCACTAATGTCTGGAGTAGAGACTGCGGGACGCAAACGAGTGCGGGCGGTAAAATACTCATGTGTCTCATACTCATAATACTCATAAATTATGTATCTACTGCACCAAAGCAACAATCGCAACTAAAATGAAATGAAACGATTGACAGGCGACTCTCGTGTGGTCCGTGAGCACTAGAGCACACCGAGACAGATATCACTTCATTATTAAAGACAGGAACAAACACCACCACCAAACCATGGCCTGTTTTTATATACGATTCTGCTGATTTTCTATGTTCTGAATAGTTACTTATTCATGTCTATGTTCATCATTTCAACAAAAAGTCAAACTTGATTCAAACGAAACGTTTGTTAAATTTGCGTTTCGTTCATATGTAAAAGGGAAGCAAATAAATCAAAAAAAGCAGAGTAACAGAAAGAAGCAGTCAGCGCATTAAAAATAAAACTACTTATACATTTTACTATTGCGGGTTTTGCTTTTGCGGGGCAGAACTTTGCGGTCTCTTGTCTGGAATACTCTGAACAGCTAACACAGAAAATGCTGCAGAATGAAAAATAGAGGAACTAAGAGGAAAACAGCGAGAGACGAGGAGAAGATTCAGCTGGGGACGGTTTCTCATCAACGCCTTGGGTGGTTCCATGAAATTACAGAGTAAAAACAGGAGCTTTAAGGATGGATTTGGACTGTAGTTAATGTCAACAGTCTGCTACACTGACTCAGGACTACAGTTCGCTTCTGATCATCATCACTGCACCTCAACATCGTTTATCTGTAATAAATGGATTTTCAGTGCAACCCAGATGAGGACGGGTTCTCTCTTGAGTCTGGTTCCTCTCAAGTTTTCTTCCTTATGCATCTCAGGGAGATTTTCCTTCACCACAGTCGCCACCGTCTCGCTCATCAGGGACAAACTTACTCATAAAGAACATATTAATTTTTTTATCACTGCATTATCTGTGAGACAATTTGAGACAATGTTCATTGTTAAAAGCGCAATACAAATAAACATGAATTGTAAAGATTCAGCCCATAGAAAATGTTTCCAAAGTTTGGGATCACGTCAAACTAAAACATAAAGAAAACACTGTGGTTACCGTTTTTTAAAGTCATTTGAAATTGATTTATATTTTGATTTCTATACAGTGTGTTCAAGTCCCTGGGCAGTGGCCCTTTAGAGCAGAGTAGCGGAGCACGTTTTTAAAAGCTGGCGATAAACACACGGATTTAGTGCGTGGAATATTTCAAGCAGCTTCTCCAGAAACAAGAAAACCACATCGCGATACTGTGCAAGATTTAACACATGAATACACGAGTGAGAATAATTGAGTTTCATTAATCAAATATTTTCCCATAACCTCTTCTACACCACTGCGGAGGGACTTTTTCAACGCACCGTATTTGCATTTTGATGTAATATTTTAATTAAATGCACTAAATGGCTTTAGTTTTTACAGATACTCTTGTATGCGATTGAAAAAATGTCAATTCTTCTAAAAAGGAAACAAAAACATTCATTTTAAGAGACCCGTCTAATGCTCTCTCTCTCTTATTCAGTTATGTTCTTTAATAAACAAAAAGCACTTCTTATCCGATTAATCGATGGAATAATCGTTAGTATACTCGCTTAATAAAATAGATAACAGTGAAAAGTATGTTGCAGTGCCTAAAGGTTTATCCCCTAATGAGCGAGCCAGTGGTGACAGTGGAAGAAAAACTAGCTGAGATGGTATGAGGAAGAAACTTCGAGAGGAACCATCCTCAACTGGGTGGCACCTGGAAGGTAAATTCCATTTACGTTTCATAAAATCCATTGTGGTTTTGTGGAACCAGATTCAAAAAGAAAACCACAATTATCCATTGTATCCATTGTACCCAATGTACACTCAAATATCGAAACTGTACTGCGTGTTAAAAGCGTTACTTGTGCGAGCGTCGATGCCTTTTGTGAATTCATTTAAATATTTAAATTAGAGAGGAAATCACTGATACTGTATCTCACACCAGTTATTAAAGGAATAACCACTTGGGGGTGTGCTTCTATAGGAGAACTGTAGCGACAAAGTCGACTCGGAGGTAAAGGTGCTTTATAAATGTCACATGTGCAGTACAGAACAACAAAGTTCTTTCTTCGGAAATCCCAGAAAAAAGCCATGAGACATCGTCCCTGGAGCACAAGGGCCTTGCTCAAGGGCCCAAGAGTGGCAGCTTGGTGATAATGACCTTCTGATCAGTAACCCAAAGCCTTAACCACTGAGGTACCAATTCCACTGCATTAAACATCTATTAAAAGCACATTTTTATTCCCCTTTGGCAACTTGTCAATGCTAGCAATTCTGTTACGTAATAAAGAACATCTTTTAACACAGTTTTTTATCCACTTATAGTTACATCTACGTGTAATGTAGATGTAATTAAGTAAAAAAAAAAAAGAAGAAAAAAAAGAAACATGGTAAAGAACAAACTTTTCCATCTTAATAAGATAAAAAGTATTTTCATCCATTTAGTATTAGATTTTGTAAATTGTTACTATAGAAACAATTATGTATTTTATTTTATAATACAATCTAATCAAATATTCTGACCAATCAGATTCAAGAATCTAACAAGAGAAACTGTTATAAAACGTAACCCAACCCAACAAAATCATGTCTTATAATCAGCCATGGCCATTGATGTGAAGTATTTAAGTAAATGTACTTTGTTACTTTAGTTAAATAATTATTTTGGCTAATTTCTAGTTTTACTGATTATGAACAATATGAGCAACTTTTACTCTCCACTCAACTACATTTTTTTAAAATACAGTGGAACCCGGTTATCTCGACCTCGGTTACCTCGACAACCCTATTAAGTCGACGTTTTTGAAGTGGAACCGCCAAATTTTTGCTTTGTCGAAGCATTTTTTTATCGGTTATGTCGACTTTTTTATGTCGCCGAACCCTGATATCTCGAGCACAAGGGGGAAAAATTTGCCATTTCGTCGGTTATCTCGATCGGCACTGTGCAGCCGCAGAAGAACTCGCGGAAGTAACGGAAAAATCAAGTCTTACAGCTGCTCCAGGTGTTGTATTGTATACTGGTGAATCTCTGCTGTTAGTTAGTGCACATATGCCTTTTGCTGTTAAATGTTATGCGATGAACGGGAGGCGAAATTAGAAGCGCGGCGCTGAACAGCACACGGGAAGAACGTGGGATGAGCAGCAAAAGCATAGAATGAACACCGGCAGGATCGGGGGGGGGAATCCGCGATGCGCTTTGGGAAGAAAAGAGCAGCCGGTGAGAGAGTGCCGGTGGGAAGACACGTACCGGGATACGCATGCGCGATAACAACGACCGCCGTGAACCAACATATACCAACAATAACGGACAGTGAGAGTGTGGAAGTTTAAATAGGAGCTGGTGATGATGATAAACAACCACCATATGTGCGCGATTGAAGCCGGGAGCTTCAGAGAAAACGGCCGAGAAAACACCTGACACGCTGAAGGGGGCTGAAGGGGGCGTGGCAGGTGGATTCCTGACAGATAAACATGTACTGTATGTATTTTTATAGCATGACTTTATCAAACAAATCGCAGCAACGCTGTTGTGTAAAAAAAACTCCAAAAACACGTGCATGCACATTCTCATTTATTAACGCACATCATGTACATAAAGAAATTTCAAGCACGTTAATATACTGCCGCCATTTAGATTTTCGTTTATCTCGATCATTGGTTATCTCGATGCTTTTTGGCGACACCCTAGGACATCGACATAACCGGGTTCCACTGTATATACTTTTCATTTCAGTTTGACTAAAAGACAGGAGGTGGAGCTGGAGGTAGCAGAGCTGAAGATGTTGAGATTTTCGTTGGGAGTGACGACGATGGACAGAATAGAAATGAGTTTGTACGTTTTGGAGACAAGGTGAGGAAGGCGAGATTGAGAGGGTTTGGACATGTGCAGAAAAGGGACATGGGGTATATCAGTAGGAGAATGCTGAGGATGGAGTCACCAGAAAGGAGGAAAAGAGGAAGGCCAAGGAGGAGGTTTATGGATGTGGTGAGGGAAAACATGCAGGTAGTTGGTGTGAAAGAGGCAGATGTAGAGGACAGGGGGGGGGGATGGAGACTCTGTGGTGACCACTAATGGGAGAAGCCGAAAGAAGTTACAGTACCAATTACATTTTGCCGGGCAGCTTCATCTACGGCGTATTGAAGGTACTAGTTGCGATTTGTCTTTTTAATTCAAATGGAGCTCCTCCATATGAAGGTGAATTAGCATCTTGCCGGATGTCAGGTGTTTCAAATGTAAGTGTATTAGTCGATTAAAGAATTATTTTTCAAAGGGTGCTTTACTAGTTTGTCTTTTTTTTTCTCTTTATTTCATTCTGGCATGTTGAAGCTGCTGATTTTGGTTAATGCAGTATTGAGGTGTACAATCTGATTTGTATTTCAGGAAATAAAACCTCATTAACCAATGTGGCTTTCCACTAATGTGTGTCTTGGTTTCAAGGATTTATGCATCTTTAAGCCTACGTTTAATACGAGACAAAATACTTGAGTACTATTCAGATCAGATACAAAGTTTGACTTGTAATAGTGTAAGCTAAACTATACTTTTCAGGTACTTCTCTGGTCATGACATCCCAAGGCACTTATCTCCTATCTTTGAATATAAGTCGTCATCATGTTTATGAGAAGTAAAACAGTAAATCATAATAGAACCTGAATAAGCATGTGTTTATTTATCTGGGCTGAGGTGAGAGGAGACGTGCACTCACAGGCTCGACACACTCAAACTTCTTCCTCTCCTGGATTTCCTGCAGCTTACACACGTACTCCAAAGACTCCTCCTGAAAGTGCTGCCTCATCGTCTCTACTGCCACATCCGCCTGAGAGAAGAATGTGAGAGACAGAGACAGAGAGAGAGAGAGAGAGACAGAGAGAGAGAGAGAGAGAGAGAGAGAGAGAGAGAGAGAGAGAGAGCCATGAAATTTATCATCTCTAATTTGATATATTTCTGCACCATTGTGACAGACAAAGGTATGACAAACAGAGAGAGAGAAACACATGAGGGACAATGTTCAAGAAAGACAATGAGTCAGAGACACACAGAGTCTGGGTGTACAAAGTAATAGTACAAGAGAGATTTATTTACACTGAAAACAATTATAAAAACGCAACACTTTTGTTTTTGCCCCCATTTTTCATGAGCTGAACTCAAAGATCTGACTTTTACTATGTACACAAAATTCCTATTTCTCTCAAATAGTGTTCACAAATGTGTCTAAATCTGTGTTAGTGAGCTCTTCTCCTTTACTGAGATAATCCATCCACCTCACAGGTGTGTCAGATCAAGATGCTGATTAGACAGCATGATTATTGTGGTGTGCTTTAGGCTGGACACAATAAAAGGCCGATCTAAAATGTGCAGTTTTATCAGAGACGTCGCAAGTTTTGAGGGAGCGTGCGATCGGCATGCTGACTGCAGGAACGTCCACCGGAGCTGTTGCCCGTGAATCGGATGTTCATTTCTCTACCATAAGCCGTCTCTGTATATTTTCTATTTTCTTTTATTAGTTCTATTACAATTTTATTTCCATGCATAGGCTACTTGATTTAGATGATCTTTAGATGTTTTAAATCGTTTTCTCTGTTGTTCTTAAAATGTATTTTGAGACGGACCAAAATAAAGGAAAGAGGCTGTGGGGACAAATGTGGGGACAAAGTTAGAGTACAAAAGAGACACAAAGCAAAACAGTGAGAGGGAGAGAAAATAGAGAAAGAGGCTGAGGCAGAACCGACAGAAGTAGAGACAGAAAGTGTCAGAGACAAACAAAAGGCAGAAACTGAGACAGAATTTGTGTGTGTGTGTGTGTGTGTGTGTGAGAGAGAGAGAGAGAGAGAGAGAGAGAGAGAGAGAGAGAGAGAGAGAGAGAGAGAGAGAGAGAGAGAGAGAGAGAGAGAGAGAGAGAGAGAGAGAGAGAGAGAGAGAGAGAGAGAGAGAGAGAGAGAGAGAGAGAGAGAGAGAGAGAGAGAGAGAGAGGAAGAAATGTGGGGACAAAGTTAGAGTATAAAAGAGACACAAAGCAAAACAGTGAGGGACAGAAATTAAGACAGCAGGTGGGAGACTGTAACTGACAGAGGTAGAGACAGACACCAAACAAAAGGGAGAAAGAGAAACAGAATGTGTGTCAGAGAGAACAACAGACATGGAAAGAGAGAGAGACAGAAAAACAGAAATAAATATGAGAGAGAATGAGATAGGGGGGAAAAAAGAGAGTAAGATAGACAGACCAGAAAAGAGAGAGAGAAAGAGCGAGAGAGAGAGAGAGAAAGAGCGAGCGAGAGAGAGAGCGAGCGAGAGCGCGCGAGAGAGAGCGAGAGCGTGAGAGAGAGAGAGCAGAGAGAGCAGAGAGAGACAGAATAAAAAAACAGACATGCATAGTGAGAGAGAAAGGGAGACAGAGCCATCGACAAATGGAGGCAAAGAAAGTATGATTTCCAAAAAGAAGAGACTCTGGAAAGAAAAGCTGGAAAGAGAGAAAAAGTGAGACAGAACAAGAAAAGCAAAAAAAAAAAAGATAGAAACAGACAGGGTTAATAAGAGAGAGGCAAAGAGATATAGAAAGACACAGAGAGTGAAGCGATAGAGAGAGACAGAAAGAGTGATAGTGACAGACAGACACTATGGCAACAAATACAGTAAAACAAAAGAGATATAAAAAAACAAAGGTGTGTTGGAAGATAGAAAAAAACCACATGGAACGAGTGTGCAGTTGTAGAGTATTGCTTGTGCGGAATCTGCTGTTTCCATATGGAAGATTTGCTAAAAGAGTGCAACAGTGACATTCTTGTACGTCATGCTTTTATAGCCCTAGCGGACGGTGTCTGAATGCAAACCCTGCCTCAGAGCGCTGGAATGAGTTAGGAGTATATAAACACCACATGCAGTTAAGAGCTTTAATTTACATCCCATTCAACCTGGAGATACACACCACAGACCCCTCGCACTACTCTCAAGTGAAAATAAACAACTCCTATAACAACCAGTATCACCACATGTGCATGCAAAATAAACACCTAGTTCATCATAATCCCTTTTACAAACATCAACAGCTTCAAGTGTTTACAGAATACAGGCTAAAAGGGTGTGGCTTGGACACACACAAAGAAAACTGCATCTTCTGCTTCAGTAAATGATGTATCTCGGACGTATTCAGCATTGTCCTATGTAAGCAATACCTCTTGCAACTGTGGTTCCTTCTTCTTTGCTGACATGTTCAAGAGTTTCTCCAAAGACGTGTAGTACTTCTCGGTTTCCTTCTCATACTTCTTTCTCTCGGCCTAAAAACAGACAGATAAAAACCCACACGGGATAGGAATAAAAAAGAAAAAGAAAGGAAGAAAGACAAAAAGAATTAAATAAAAGTACCTTGGCTGAACCCAGCTGCTCTTTCCGAAACTTCTCTAGGGGCTTCATCAGGGTCTCGGTGATGTTCGTCATCTGTAGAAGACGACAGGTATTATAAGAAAATTTGTTAGTGAACAAGTAATCAAAATGCATTCGACACATCGACTAAGGAGGCCAAATGGATTTGAAATGCATTGAAATAAACAAAAACTAAATTACATTCTTGAAAAGTCGTTACATTTGCTCTCTGTTCATAGGGACTGCCTTGACAAACAAAGACAGCTGATAAATTCTTCAAATAAGGTAATGGACAAAAAAATACATGAGCCATTTGAAAACATCAAGCACAATTATAGGCCACAACAAAAATCCTGTCATTTTAAGTGAGTTTACATTTATGGCATTTTGGCACATGCCCTTATTCAGAGCGACTTACATTTACCTAATACAAGACAGGAGGTGGAGCTGGAGGTAGCAGAGCTGAAGATGTTGAGGTTTTCGTTGGGAGTGACGACGATGGACAGGATTAGAAAATTAGTTTATTAGAGGGACAGTGCATGTCGGATGTTTTAGAGACAAGGTGAGGGAGGTGAGATTGAGATGGTTTGGACATGTGCAGAGGAGGGACATGGGGTATATCAGTAGGAGAATGCTGAGGATGGAGTCACCAGGAAGGAGGAAAAGAAGAAGGCCAAGGTGAGGGAAGACATGCAGGTAGTTGGTTTAAAAGAGGCAGATGTAGAGGACGGAGTAGTGTGGAAACGGATCATCCGCTGTGGCGACCCCTAATGGAAGCAACCGAGAGAAGAAAAAGATGATTTATTGGGGAGGTAGGACCTCAGTGGTTAAGGCATTGGGTAAATGATTGGAAGGTTGGGGGTTCAAGCCCTAGTCTTGGGGCCCTTAAGCAAGGCCTTTAACACAGTCTGTGCTCCAGGGACACTGTAACATGGCTGACTCTGCACTCTAACCCCTGCTTCCTACATCGATGGGATATGCGAAGAAATAACTTTCTCTGTGGGTTCGATGAAGTATGTGGGATTTGATATGGCTGGGATTTGTACTCATGACCTTCAGATCGAAAGTCCAATGCCTTAACCGCTAATCTACCACCTAAACAGTTTTATCACCAGAGGTCTTTAGTACTTTACTTAGATACAGTATTGGCCAAATTTTTATCTACAGACAACATTGAGTGGAAGACGTTGTATCTCTGTAATCAACCTTTTTGCCATGTATAGGTCATGGTATGGATATCATTAATTTAGTCTTGCAGAAAAAAAACAATACTAATTAATTTATTGAAGGTCAAAGCAGTCAGATTACACGGTAACATGAGATGTGCCCGTGTAGGATTACAATCTGACTTGTGAATCCTGCATCATACCTGGTTTTAAAAAATCCTGACAACCAAAATCTAGACAAGCAGACAATGTCCAAATCTTGGTTGATCTTGCAAACTGTTGACCAGTCCTGAATGCTCATGCAAATGTTTGAGCAATCATTTTGCAGGACTTGTGTCCAATCCCACCTACTTCTGTAGACACTCATGACCAATCCCACCCAACTTGTGTTGGTTAAGCCCAACTTGCTCTTGCAAACACACTGAACCAAGCCAGTGACCCCTGCAGACTCTCTTGACCAATCATAGATGCTCTTACAAACACACTAGAACCATTCTGTCTCCTCCTGCAGACACTCTTGATCAATCCTGCCCCCTCCTGTAGACTCTCTTGACCAATTCTGTCCCCTCCTGTAGACTCTTTTGACAAATCCTGGACATACTTGCAGACACTCTTGATCAATCCTGCCCCCTCCTGTAGACTCTCTTGACCAATCCTGTCCCCTCCTGTAGACACTGTTGACCAATCCTACATGCTCTTGCAAACAAACTGGAAAAATCGTGTGCCTTCCCGCAGACACTCTTGACCAATCCTGCATGTTCTTGAAGACACATGTGACCAGACACTGTGGACTATTTGAGAAATCCTGTCCCCTCCTAGACACACTTCACCAATCCCTCATGATCTTGCAGACACTCATGACCAGTCCTGTTCCCTTCCACAGACTTTTCTGAGCAATCCTGCATGCCCTGGGCAGAAACTACTTTCCAATTCTGTCCGCTCCTAAATGTAACCCCAAGTATTCCTGTTCACTCTTGCAGACACACGTCCTTACTCCTGCCTGCTCCTAAAACAATTTTGACCACAGCAGACCTCCAGACATTATTTTCCAAATCTGCTTGCTTCCACAGACTTTTAATCAATCCGGTGTTGCATATTCTCTTGATCAATCCCGTCCACCCCCATGAAAAAGTTTCCCCACTTTTAAATCAATTTGATACCAGTTTCAAGTCCACCTTTGGCCAAATAGGAACCTCCAGGCAGGTACAAGCAAAACTGGATAATTTCAGTGATAAAAAAAAGTGTTCAAGTTTTGACATAAATTTGGCACATAAAAATCACTCTGAGCTCCATTGCAGCTTGAACTTCTCTTATCTGTGCACATTTCTCAAAAGGACAAGCCACATTCTTTCAGCATGAACGGAATACGTACAGTGTGCAGACATGCCCATTTCTTTAACCTCTTATATTCATTATACACAATCCTTATCCAGATAACACATTTAACTACAGGTATTATAAAGATAAACTGCATATTTAGTGCTCACACTGCGCATTAACTTGACCGGAAAGCAAATAAGTGGGAAGCATTTTTAGGACTAATCAAATTTCGCCAAAATATCGACCCAAATCGTTCAACAATAATGCAACTTTTTTTATTCGGTTCTTTCCACCCCTGATCCATTTTCGTCTTCTTTGTCTCAGCATGTCCAAGCCTGCACACCCGGCCAAGCCTTTGGTGCTCCATGGTACTGCATGACATCATCTCTGTGCTGTGTTGTGATTGGGCGGAGGCCCGGATCTGTCTTTAAAACAAGACAGCTGGTGCGAGTTTAGTTTTGGGCAGGGCCAGAACTGGCTTTACTGTGTTTACTGAACACCGAAATGACACATTTAGGCCACAAGCACGCTGTAGTGATGTCGTCCAAATCCCGAATCTAGTGAGAATCCAACACAGCCCCCGGCGATAAAAATCCAGAACACACACACACAGAAACTTAATGAGGGTTATAAAGAAATACAAAGCCATAAAACTTGCCATTTCTGGGGAAGCAACAGCAGTTTAACTCAAACAATCTGATACTCAATACTAAAATAAATCAAGAGCATAGATTTGATGTAATCATCTGTAAAAGAATTTGCAGTTAGATTTTTAATTTATGTGTCCTCTTAGAAACACTTTTCCGTTTATTTATCTAGAAAATAAAATAATAAAGAACTAAACTGTTGCATAATCGATATATTGTGGTCAAAGTGTATCATAGGTGTGATCTATGAACATCATGCACTCTTGCTAGGGGAAACAAGAAAAAAGCAAATGAGTTCAAGAATTGAAACAAGAAAAAAAAATCGGAATGCAAAAATAAAATTATTTTACAAAAAAAAAAAAATTTTAATTAAATTATTAAAATAAACAAGAAATCAAGAATAAACAGACCAAGAAAGAAAGAAAGTTAGGCCAAAAGTTTGCGGACACCTGAATATAAGATTCATATGTGCCTTTTAAACATTCTACATTTAGTCTCCATTTGCTGTTATAATGAGCTCCACTCTTCTGGTAAGATGTTCCACTAGATGTTCTGGAGGTTTGTGCTCACACAGCTACAAGGGTGTTAGTAAAGTCCGGTACTGATGTAGGTAGGGTGAGGAGGATGTGCAGTCAGGATGAAAAGAATTCATCCCATAGGTGTTCAATAAGGTTGAAATCAAAGCTCTATAGCAGGAGATCCTCCACTCCAACCCATATAAAGCAGATCTTCACGGAGCTTGCTTTGTGCTCATGCTGAAACAGGTTTGGGTCGTCTAGTTCCATTAAAGAGAACATTTTTATATTACCGCATCCACATTGTGCTGGAAACCCAACAGTGTTGTCCATATAGTGTGTGTACAAAAGAAAAATATATAAAAAAAAACGCATGAATGAATTAAAAAGTAATCCATAATAAAATAAATAAATAAGCAAGCAAGCAAAATATAAATAAATAAATGAATAAATAAATAAATAAATAAATAAATAAATAAGAATGAAAGCAAGAAAAATAAGATGTTCATATTTTAATGGAACAGCTTAAAATATTTTTGAAAATGTCAAATTTAATTTAATTCACGAGAATTTTATTCCAAGGAACCCAAAATGAAATATATTTGGTATTTTCTTACATTTTGGCCTAAACATCACTTGCTTTAAAAAAGTTTCTGAAAAGTCTACTGACACTGACTCACTCTTCTCTGAACCTGCGTTCAGCAGAGACTCATACCAGCCTGCAGCAAATCAACAGCAGCATAACAAAGCAACCCACTTCCTGTGGAAAACTGTGTGCCCACTTTGATTGTGTGTGATTAGTTTTAGCATCCTAGAGTAAAAAATAAAACAAACCAAAATCTAAAAACCTAAGCATGTGTTCATATGAGGCATGACCCTGATCTGCCCATCTCACTGTAAATGTATAAACATCCCTAACCTCATTCATCTTCATTCAAGCACCTCACCTCTGTTCTGGGTCCTGGTCAAGGCAGGAGCCTGTGCTGGGAATAATGCGAATGGAGGAAAAGGGGGAAGGAAAAGACCATAGCATGGAGGAGGAGGGGGCATGTGGACCGTAGATACACTATATAGTCAACAATTTGTGACCACTACTCTTCTGGGAAGACGTTTCACTAAATTGTAGAGATTTGTGTTGATTTAGCCATGAGGGTTTTGTTAAGTCAGGTACAGTGTAGGTGAGGTGAGGAGGCCTGGGGTGCAGTCGCAGGTGTTCAATAGGTTTGAGAGCTCTATAGCAGGCCAATTAAGATCTTCATTAAGCTGACAATGCTGGAACGAGTTTTTAGTTCAAGTGAAGACAAAATTTCATGGTACTGCATCCAAAGGCATCTTATACAATTAAACCCTGTGGTCTACTTTGTGGAAATGTAAGGCGTCCCAATACTTTAGTCCATCTAGTGTAGACATAGGGTTTGTATCTTTGAGTCGAAATCTTTTTTTGTGAAGTGTTTCTCGAACAACGGGCTTCACTTAGCTTAGTATCACATGTGCTGTCTGTATCTGTGTCGGTTTCCACTGGGTAATCCAGTTTTCTCCGTGCTCTTACACCCCATGCGAAATTTCACTAGGACTCCCATGAATTCCTGCTTTGCCCCAGGATCGGTGTCCATGGCAACTCTGTCCTATATAAAGCACTTACTGAAGTACTGAAGATGAATGCGAAATTTTGTTTGTGTGTTTAGGAGGTACCTTTAACTTTACACTTTTTTAAAATGTAAATCGAGTCTGCAGATATAATCGTGAGACTGTTTTTTGTGTGTGTACATGTGTGTTTAAGCAGAGCATCGGATTAAGTGATGATGAACGCCTACCATCAGCTCCCTCTGGTCCTCCAGGTTTTTGAGGAAGGCAGAAAACTCCTGCAGAGACTCATCTGTAAGACACACAAACACACACACACATACACACACACACATACACACCACAAGAAAAGAGGAAGACATCATGTGAATTAGTTTTGAGGGAAATCCTGTTACCTGAAGCATCTTATCTGCGCATCCTTATAAAAAGCAACACAGCAAACATGCCAACACAAACAGGAATTATAGTACCGGTACATCTACTACAGAGAGCTGAAAGTGACAGAGATGAAAGAAAGATTAGAGATTTGGAAAGTACAGATTCGTGAGGAGACATAAAAGAAAGCAAGAAAGAAATAGACATTAAAAACCACATAATGAAAATGAGAAAAAAGTGAAAGAAAATATGCAACAAACAAAGCAACAAACAAAGCAACAAACAAAACTGCCGAATGTGTCATTAATAAAAAAGAAAGAAAAAAGACGGATAGAAGAATGAGCAATGTTTAAATTTTTGTTAATTATAATGTTCACTGTGCTATTTTGTGTTTTGTGTATTTGTCTTGCACTGTCTTGCGTTGTCTTTGTACAGTTTGCACCAGGTTGCACACGATGCACTTTATGTGGCGAGGACACTTACTCGTCCTCAGCTCTGTGTTTTCTCTTTTCTGTGATAGTTGTTGTATGTAGCACGATGGTTCAGGAGGAACATTCTTTTATTTTACTGTGTAATGCGTCAGCTATACATATGGGTGAAATGGCAATAAAAGCTTCTTAACTTGAAGAAGAATAAAAAAAAGGCTTGAAAGACAAAGACAATAAGAAAAAATAAATTAAATGAAATTATTAAAGAAATTAGAGAAAAGAGAAAGAAAAAATAAAAACAAAGATACAAGCTAACAAAGGAATGACACTGTAACCAGGAATCAGGTATAAAATAGGAAGAATATGAAGGCAATAGAAAGCATGAAAAAAGAAAACAAAACAAAGCAACAAACAAATCTATGTAATGTGTATTTTAATTAGAAAGAAATTAAGAAAGAAAGAAATTAAGAAAGAAAGAAAGAAAGAAAGAAAGAAAGAAAGAAAGAAAGAAAGAAAGAAAGAAAGAAAGAAAGAAAGAAAGAAAGAAAGAAAGAAAGAAAGAAAAGGTGTAATCCTGTGATCATGAAAGATCATCACTCTCAAATATTTTCTCACCAATGCACTTTTCATCATCAGTCTTCGCGTCACCGATGTACTCAAACTGGAACTCGCCCAGACACTGAGCAAACTTCCGCTGGGCCTGAGAAAGCTCTGAAATAATCACAAAGAGAGAGAGAGAGAGAGAGAGAGAGAGAGAGAGAGAGAGAGAGAGAGAGAGAGAGAGAGAGAGAGAGAGAGAGAGAGAGAGAGAGAGAGGGGGGTTAGGCATGATTTAGAAAACACCAAAAGGAAACATGGCTTTAATTAATAGGTTTAATTAATTGATTATCAGCAACATCAGTGTGACCACTTCTTTATAAAAAAAAAAAAAAAAAAGTTTTAGCAGTTTTTGAAGAATTTCCTTCCTAAAGAATTCAGCTGTATGTTACACCGAGGAGGAAAGACATCATCAATGATCTTAAAAACCCAATGGTTATAGCCCATCAATCTGGGAAGGGTTATAAGGCCATTTCCAAACAAAAATGAAATCTCATTGTTATACACCGAGGATGATTATTCACAAGTGGAAAACATTTAAGACAGTTGCCCAAAAGTGGACTGTTCAATGCTCAGAAAAATACTCAGAAAAAGACAGAACAAGTATGGTTCGTTTAAAAGCGCTGCTAGGAGAAGTCTCTTCTCTATAAAAAACACATGACAGCATAAGGAACAAACCACAAGACTTCTGGAACAATGTTTTTTGTACAAACAAGACCAAAATGCACAGCGCCATGTTTGGCGAAAACCAAATACAGCATATCCCCACCAACACCTAGTACCAACTGTCAGACATTGGAGTGAAGAGGTGGTAAATTGGGCTCATTTTGCTGCCACAGGAACTGGGCAGCTTACAGTCATTGAGTTGGCAGTGAAATCCACTGTATACCAAAACTGAAGCCATCTGTCCAACAACTAAAGCTTGTCCGAAACTGGGTCATGTGACGGACAGTGATCTCAAGCACACGAGCAAATCTACATCAGAATGTCTGACGAAGCACAGAATCAAAATGTTGCAATGTCCCAGTCAAAGACCGGACCTCAGCCTGATTAAAGAAAGCTTAGGAGAGCTGTGCACCAACAAATACGTACAAACCTCAATGAACTGAAGCAACATTGTAAAAAAGTGTCAATCAAAATTCCTCCACAATGATGTAACTAAAAGTGTCACACAGAGTCTGCTTCAAATTATTGCTACATAGGGTGATTCTACAAGCTATTGGATCTCAAAGTGTTCTTTTTGGTTGGATTTAAAAAAATCCAGTAAAGTCTCTTTAAAGGGAGATGTAATAACATTTCAGGAATTCTGAGTTATTAACTGTTTAAATGTTGGATTCTCATGCTAAACATGGTGAGTGTCAAATACACTCTTTCCAGATCATCTTTCATGACGTCATGAAGGGTGGAATTCCTTGTATAAGCACTTCTCCCAGAAGACCGAGAGCAAAAGCGCACCCATCACCGCGCTTCATTCGGTTCCAGAAGTCGTCGGTAGAGCTTCTCAGGACTCTACAAAAATGTCTACAAAAAAGTGTGTTTTTGGATGTGTGGGAAGAAAAACCTTTTTCAGCTTCCTAAAGAGTCAGCGTTACATAAACAGTGGATGGCATCTGTTTTCCACGACAGCAACGGAGTTTCGCAAATGTGTGTGTTTGTTTGTTCCCATAGTTTCCTTAGCTCCGCCCACAGCACGCCTCCAGGAGCTCGGCCGGGTTCGGAAGATGAGCGTAAAGCTGTATATTTGGTTTATAAATTTAATGAAACTAAAGACTCTTTGGAGATATGAAGGATGCAACACTGCTCTTTAGGTACTCGAGATAAACATGAGATTGTCTAAAACTGAGTGTGTTATATCCCCCATATGGTCTCTGAACATTTGGCCTCTGTGACTGTCAATCCTAATGGAGGATTTGTGGCTCTGTTTTCAGTACTGTGAAAAAGATTCAGTCAAATTCCAGTCAATTCCAGCAAAACTGATCTATTTGCACACAATCACTTTGTCCATCACTGTACTGACCTGTAAAACTCCAGTGTTTCACAATGATACGACTCAAAATTACATTTTTTTTTGTGTGAAAAAGACCAGCAATGGTAACACTGTGGAAACATTATCCATCCTTACAGTCCCAAGGGGTGATCCCGTTATTGCGGACATCCCATGAGGGGGTGCATGAGAGAAACAAATAGAGTATTTTAAGATGAGATTTATGAGTGGTATCCAACTGCGCAGTAATTTCAGCTTGGAGCTCTGGGAAATGAGCTGTTCTTTACAACCAATTATTTATTTATTTATTTATATATACATACATACATATACACACACACACACACACACACACACACACACACACACACACACACACACACACACACACACACACACACACATACATACATATACAAACACATTTATACATACACATACATATATTTACATATACACACTTTTTTTTCCTGACAGAATCCAAGCAATGAGGAGGAGTTTACTTCACAAATTGTGAGGTATAAGTTTTAAACTATGACCTTTTCAGAGAAGCAGTGTTATGCTCATGTTTATGCTGATGACCTGTGGATTACACCTTGCTAGCATAGCACTTTTTCTCAGGCTTCAAAAGTTGTGTACACCTCACCATCACATGCAAATGTGCTTCATAAACATCCCATTGCAGATTTATTTTATAATAAGCTCCACTTTCTGGGGCGGCATTCGAGTACATTTTGGGATGTGGCTGTAAGGATTGATGTTCAGTTTAATGATGGATGAGGTGTTAGGATAAGGGGTTCAGGGCTCTGTTCAGTTCTTTCACATTACAACTTTACATACCATATCTTCATGGAGATTGCTTAATGCACAGGAGCATTGTCATGCTAGAACAGGTTTGGGACTTGTTCTATACAGTAAAATCTTAATCTGATTTGATGTACCCTATATGGACACTCTACAGGAAAGATGTTCCACTAGTCCTTGTGGATATTTGTGGAGATTCATTTAGTGTTCGTAGGTCAGGTACCTTGCCTGGGTTTGTGCACATGGACATTGCAATGCTGGAACAGGTTTTGGTCTCCTAGTTCAAGTAAAGGGAACATTTCAGGCTACAAACATTCAGAGACGTCCTATACAATTGTGTTCCTCTAATTGTGTTTGTGCTAACAGTTTGGGGAGGAACCACATATGGCTGGAAAAGACAGGTGTCCAAAAAGAGAATCCTGAGGAGAATCTGCAGTGCAATGCAGAGCTAAACTGTTCAACAGCCAAACTATTCATAAGCCCACTATTGAAGAGAAAAGTGTACACTTTGCTGTGAAAAAGACCCATAATTCCAGAGTGGTGACCTTCTAAGAGAAAAGCTCTAAACCAAAATCAACCAGTGTGTATGTGGCAGATTCTGGGCAGTGTGTAACCCTCAGAACACAGCTGACAAATAGTTTCAAGAGCTCCGGCCCTCTCCTCCCGGTCTCAGAATAGAAGTTGCAGGAAGCTGTTTTGTTTTTTTCTTCATGGTGTGTGAGGTAACGTCTCCATTTATATACACTATCTTAGATCACAGCTGCACACACTGACGCATGCTGCAACATGCAACAAGGCTGTGCTGGGTTTCATAACCGACGACTCGGGTTTTGCTCGGTGAACTGAGAGAGAAGGGATTCACGCGTCCAAATATGAAAAGAAGCTCGCAGTAGACATTTGTTTAAAAAAAAAAAAACCTGCAATTGAAATGTATTACATGGTCATTTGAACCTGGATGGTTTGCAAATCAGGATTCTTTAACGAGAACAGTTCAGATACAGCATTAAGGGTTGCCATTACATGAGTTTTTCAGCCATGCCACTGTGCTAAAGAGTTAAGTCTGTCTCCAGTAACTGATTTATGCTGTCGAGTGAAGGCAGGAATTGCATTTTCCTACTTTGTCGGAAAGCTTCCTCGAGGTAGGTGTGGCTGAAAAAGCGCAAATGACTCACCATGGGAATTAAGACACACAGAATTTGCAGTATTTACTATGCTGAGGTTAGGAATGTTAGTGCGCAAGCAGAAAAAGGAACAATTACTTCAGTATATGAGACCACTGCCTTTGTAACAAGACCAGTTTGCACATTAAATGAAATTACTTTGGATACATATCCTGAGAGAAAAGAAAACGAATTCATTTTATTAATAGGAACTCTTAGTAACTCACCAAATAGTAAAATTGTAATTACTACTTACAGCAAAAATTACTTGTACAGTACCTAAATAACACTACACAAACAACCATTATACACTGATCAGGCATAACATTATGACATTATATTATTATGATTATGTGAATAACACTGATGATCTCTTCATCATGGCACCTTTTAGTGTGTAGGATATATAAGGTAGCAAAGTGAAAATTTTGTCCACAAAGTTGACGTGTTAGAAGCAGGAAAAATGGGCAAGTGTAGGGATTTCACAAGGGCCAAATTGTGACATCTAGATGACTGGGTTGGAGCATCTTCAAAACTGCAGTTATTATGGGATGTTTTCTGGTCTGCAGTGGCCTGTATTTATCAAAAGTGCTCTAAGGAAGGAACAGTGATGAACCAGCGACAGGGTCGTGGGCAGCTGAGGCTCATTGATACAAGTGGGGAGCGAAGGCTGATCCGTGTGGTCCGATCCAACAGACGAGCTCCTGTAGCCCAAATTACTGAACAAGTTAATGTTGTTTACGCTCGAAGAGTCAAGACTGTTTTGGCAGCAAAAGGGACCAACACAACATTAGGCAGGTGGTCATAACGTTACGCCTGATCGGTGGCCAGGAGGTTATGCCTGGTTGGTGTATAGTAGTAATAGTAGTAAAGATTTTATGCCATGTCAGCATCTGTGGCTGAGTTACATAATACCATAGATGCAATAAAAACTAAACAGGAGAAGAAGAATGTAGCAGATTATTTACAGCACCTGTCAAAACTGTGGAAACAGCTAGTCTTTAATAGTTTTTTGAGATGCATTCATGTTCACTTTGTTCATTTAATATTCAACAAGCTTGAAAAAAGGCAAAATAACCCCACAATAATTAGACAGTGAATGACTAGAAGAAAGTTCTGTGGAGAGATGAGCCCAATATAGACATAGTCAAACATGTCAAACATGGAGGAGAAAGCTGAATAGTTTGGGGTTGTTTTAGAGCAGGGAAGGTTGGAGACTTCTTCCAGGTAAAAGAAATCCTGACCCAACATGGCTGCCATTCCATACTTTAACACCATGCAATTTCATCTGGACTGCGGCTCATCTGAACCGACTTCCATGATTTATAGAGCACAACTACGTCCGAGCTCTGTAAGCATTATTTAGAGAGCAAACAGTCAGCTGGAGTATTATTTATGATGGAATGGCCTGCTCAGTCACTGCACCTTAATCCTATTGAACTGCCCTGGGTTGTACAACTAGTGAAGAACATCTTTAGCAGGTTTTTCAAGAAGCATGGCAAAGTAATTCAGATGATAGTTTGGAAAAAAAATAAACTGTCCAGATGTCAAGAGTGTGTAAAGCTGTTCTTCATTCTACATTTTTCTGTGTAGGTTTACTGTAGGGCAACCTTATCAACTTCTTCATCTCCTGAGAGGACAACATGAGCCAGAACCCCAGTGGAAGATGATACTAAACGATTGAATCTGTAAAAGGTCCACTTTAGTTAAAAGGCCGCTAAATAGTTCCATTCTACTATAATGCAGAACTCGACATAGCGACTATACACAAATAAGACAAGATGGGACAGAAAAGGGAAGTAACAGTAAGTACTGATGCATGAAAAAAAAAAAGAATACACACTAAACTGTAAACAAAAAAACGAGTTCATAATTTACTATATAATACTATGCACCTTTTCTTCAGATTGCTTAAGTACACTTTGTACTAAAATATATAAATAACCACATAGAACTATTACAATATACATTATACTGCTAAAAGTATTGAGTCACCTGACCTTTCCTGCTATATGTGGTTCTTTTCCGAACGGTTTTCACAAAGCTGAAGGCAGACGTCTTAAGATGTTGAACTTTGGAACCCAAACCTGTTCCAGCATGGCAATGCTCATGTGCACAAAGTGAGCTCTTTGAAGATCTGGTTTACATGCTCTGGAGTGGCCTGCTATAGAGCTCTGATCTCATCCCTACTGAACACCTTTGGCATGAATGTGAACGCTGACTGCACCCCAGGTCTCCTCACCTACATCAGTACCTGCCTTTCGTCATACTCTTGTAGCTGATGAACACAAATATCCATAAGCACACTCCAAAATCTGGTAGAACATCTTCCCTGAAGAGTGGAGGGAATTATAAGAGCAAATTGGGACTAAATGTGGAATGCAATGCTCAAAAATCACATACCGTACTCACGACTAGGTGACCCAATACTGTTGTATATACTGTGTAGATACAAAAGTACTAAATTTCAGTTATTGAATAGAATTATAATAACAAAACAAAAGACAAAAAAGACAAAAAAAATTTTTAACCGTTCTATGGTTAAAAGTGTTGTAGCTAAGAACACAAAACCGAGACCAAGGCAGCGGCCTAAGAAGTACCAAGAAGTGGTACCTCAGCATCAAAGCTTCGGGTTACTAACTGGTAGGTTGGGGTTTCAAGCCCCAGCAAAGTCTAATCTGCCACTATTGGGTCCTAGAGCAATGCCCTTAACCCTCTCTTTTTCAGTGATGTGGTATCATAGCTACC
Organism: Silurus aristotelis; assembly: GCF_946808225.1. Classification (NCBI taxonomy): domain Eukaryota; kingdom Metazoa; phylum Chordata; class Actinopteri; order Siluriformes; family Siluridae; genus Silurus; species Silurus aristotelis. Next base: position 30,982,385 of record NC_139577.1, on the reverse strand, counting down.
CATGCGCTTTGACCACAGCATCCTAATAAGCTAGGATATTTAAAGCTAGGACATGTGCTGTAATGTATAAGTGACAAGCAAAAACTTCTCTCTAAAAGCATTAATGCAACTATTCAATAGGTACCTAAAAATAACCAGGTAAGCTCCCAAATATTACCACACAATTACAGTTACTCATAGGATATAGTTACAATACTCAACATAAACTTGAAATAGCAATATAGTCACCATATAGTGCCTCACTACTACAGTCATGCACTCAACTTAATCTAGTAATAGCCACAAAGTATTACACAACTACATTTACTCAATATGAGCTGGAAATTTCCATTTAGCTCATATATAGTGCATTACAACTACAGTCACTTCTGCACTAGTCACTACACTCATAATAACCTAGAAGTAACCATATAGCTAACATAGTGCAATACCACTACAGTTACTTGTGAACTACATTCACAACACTCAACATTTCAGTAGAAACAACCATATAACCAACATATAGTGTTTAACTAGTACAGTTCCTCATGTACTATACTCAACATAAACTAGAAATAACCGTATAGCTAACAGACTTATTTCTTGAGTTACTATATTCGAAATAATCAAGAAATAGTATAGCTGTAATACGATGCTACACTACCAGAGTTACTCATGTACTACACTTAAAATATCCTAACATGAGTCGAGTTACAGAGCTGCAAACTCTGGGTTACTGATCAGAAGGTCAGGGGTTCAATCTTCAATACTGCTAAGCTAATACTCTTGGGCCAAGTAAAAAGCACCTTTAGCTACCCTTTTAAAAAGCACCTTTTACAACAATATGTTCTTAGAATAACTTTAAATAAAACAATCTTATTTTACATTTTTGGCAATGTATATATATTTTTATAACACTGTGACTACACAATGCATTAAAATTGCAACTCAGAGATCGATCGCAGCTGAATGACAATTCAATTGCTTTAAAAATTAAATGTAATGGTGTGCTATACTGTAATATATATGAGTCCAATACAATCAGCTCAGATCATTTAAACTAGTGGTTAAAGTGAAATCTCTTTATCTGTGCTCTTAACTTGTTGCATGTTGCGACAGTCAATGTGGCTGGCGGGGAAATATCCTGGAAAACACATCCACGCTGGAAAGCCTGAATTTTTGGTTTCGTTTGAAATCGGTGCATAGCTGCCAAAACATGAACAAAAACAATGAGTATCTAATTATAGATCAATTTTCAGAAAAGAAATGTAGAAAAACATGCTAAACTACAAAGACTGAAGTTAAAAGAAAGAATGTACACAAAATGGGCAAAAGTATCGGAACACCTGACTTTTACAGCCATATGCGATTCTTAACCAAACTTGAATTGGGAAACCCAAACCTGTTCCGTTGAATAAACAAAAAGTCTTATGGAACATCTTCAAATGTGAACTAAATGTGGACAATTTTGGTTAAAAAAGAAAGAGCACATACAAGTTGTAAGGTGTCCACAAAGTCCAGAACAACTCTGTATATTGCAATAAATAGTTGCTTCTGTATTGTGAAAACAGGGGAACCTGGCACATGTCAGGTTTTTATTTTGGTCATCTATAAACCTCCTCCTGGGCCTTCCACTTTTCCTCCTTCCTGCTGGCTCCATCCAATCTCGCCTACCTCACTTTGTCCCCAAAACGTCCTACATGCGCTGTCCCTCTAATAAACTCATTTCCAAACCTGTCCATCCTCATCACTCCCAACGAAAACCTCAACATCTTCAGCTCTGCTACCTCCAGCTCCGCCTCCTGTCTTTTACTCAATGCCACTGTCTCTAAACCATACAACATCTCAGGTCTCACCACAGTCCTATAAACCTTCTCTTTCACTCTCGTAGATACTCTTCTATCGCAAGTGAATTGGAAGTAAATACTCTGGCCCTCTCATCTGGAAGTAAAAAAAAGGTGCAATCCTCCATTATTTTTTTTTTTGTAGGCATTAGAATGTTGTGAAATACCTTCCATCCATCTTATCCATCTAATTACCTTAACAAATAAACTGCATCCAAACCCTCTCCAAAATTCATTAAAGCCTGACAATCCAATTCTCACTAACTAATGAGAATAAAGCACAATTAAGCCCACTCACTTTACATTTACAGCATTCAGCAGATGTCCTTATCCTCAGTTATACAGCTGATCAACTGAGCGTTAAGGGCCTTGCTCAAGGGCCCAGCAGTGGCAGCTTAACAATGCTGGGATTTGAACCCGTGACCTTCTGATTAAAAGTCCAAAATCTTATCCACTGAGCTACCACTTTCCACTTTAGAGTTTTGTGCCTTAATGATGAAATAAACTTGCAGAGAATAAACGAAATCTCTGGCACCGCATTCATAAACTATGATTAGCAAAAACCAGAGCTTAGAATGCTGTTTATTTGAAGGGCGTCTTCAATTCGGAGTCACCAGTATACTTTTTTGGGCACAAATTTAATTCCATAATGCAGCTGGCTCTTAGAAACTTCGAGACATGATATTTCCGTTTAAAATATATAATTATTCTGTGATTCTGGTCATGTTAGTCCTTCTGTTATCCATTAACGTGTTTCTGTCTATACTTTGCCTCTGAACACTTGTGTGCTCAGAACCCTTCACAATGGTTCGACTCCTAAAAGAGTGAAGCTGTTGGTGGAATTTTGAGCTGTTCCTTTTTCCCCTCTCTACCTGGTCTCAGGGACATGGAGTAAACAAAAGACACAAGAGACTTCTTGTTCAAGGTGAACTGTGTTTGGCAGGACACAAAGCCTCAGTGTCTGAATGTCTTACAGAGACACACCTCCCTCTGCTCTGTAATTTCTGCCCTACTTAGGACTACTTTATCTGTCTCAAAACCAGCTATTAGGACTTGGATAATATTAGGCTTAGGGGATCATTTGAAGACAGCGTGATCATTGTGCTTAATAGCTTACGCTTAAATAAAGGTGAGCAGCAAAAAATGCTAAATATATTACCTTTGACGTAAACCAGAAATGCCAAATTTGCCACCTAAATACCCCCATACCCGCTCAATTACATCACGCCAAATTACACCTAGAACTGCTAAACAGAGTTACGCCTTTTCAGTCAAACACTCGGCCCTGTGTTGCGCTCTGACCATCCACGACTAATCCTATACTTTCCCTCTGTCCTCCAAGCTGTGCGAATGTGAAACACTCCACTGTGCTGAGAAAACTGAAGTGGAAAATAAAGTCACCCCTCCCAGTGTCTATCTCAGGACAACAAAACATTCGTCCACTAGTGCTCACCCTTTCCGAAACACTGCCACGGAAGAGCTCTTTGAGAACGGAAGCACTAAAGCCCAGCCTGGTGTAAACAGATGATCTGGCAAGTAACTTTAGACGTGAGGGCACTTTCACACCAACACGTCCCATGCAGGTTCAAAGGAACGCCTGTAAACCAACACACTCTCATGGAAAAGAAAAGCAGAAGATAAATGATGCAGCTGGAGGAACAGCGAGATGGCAGAAGGAATCGACATACCACATTGGGTGGTGGCTTCTGGGGCCGGCTGATATCACCATGTATTGTAATATCCACAGTGTGATAGATAAGTACACAATACATCTGTCTAAAATACTGTTGATATGGTAAAATGTTTTCTGGTTTCAATGTTTTATATACAGATAGAAAGATGTTTTAGGTCTTGTGTGTCTCCTGCACACTGCTAGAAATACAACAAACGTTTCCCCAAAGTTCCTACCTGCAATTCCTACACTACACCTACCACTTTTACATTTATTATATACAATCCATAACTACAACCTCTTGCATTCCTACCCCCCAATTCCTACCATTGCTACCTATTATTATGGTTGCAAATCGGTGGAAAGGTTACTGTAAATTTCCAGAAACTTTCTATGGGAACTTCATCTGAGGAATTTGGAAAATATTCTAAGTTGGAAACTTACTAGCAATTGATACTTGTAAAAAATTATTAGAAATTTGGGGAAATATATATAAACTGTATCATATACAAACATTTTGTTTGGTCCTAAGCTGACATGCACGCAAACTAACTAATATTTTTTGGCTTTGATTTAAATAATTTTGTTGCACATTTGCTTCTGCATGTGATTGGTTGAACGTGTATGGTAGAAATTCAACTGAAATTGCATAAAATCTGGTTGTTTTAAACTACATTTAATAACCCTGTTATTGGCTAACCTGCAATTTTCGAAGTTTCCAGTTTATTCCCATTAATGTAACCATGGAAAATTTCCAGTCTTGAAAATTCCCAAAACTTTTCAACCCTACCTATTATTCATAATTCCTACCAAAAATTCTTACAATCCATAGCTACAATCCTTACCATTACCACCTAAAATTACTAATAGCATGACGCACAATCTCTTGCTACAATTCCTATCCCAATTCCTAATAAAGGATCCTACCATTCCTACCTACATTACATACAATCCTTACCCAAAATTCCAATTATTCCTATCATATTCAATTCCATTTAGTTTTATTTGTACAGTGTATTTAACAAAAGAGATTGTTCTAAAGCAGGACCCCTACCTCACATTCCTTCCCACAATCCCTTCCCTTCCAACCACAGTTTGTTCAGTTCTTACCTGCAATTCCTACATAAAATTTTATCTACCTATCTACCATTACCACAAACAATTTGTCCAATGGCAGATGTTATGAGTGATTTTGTGACATCATACTCAGCATATACAAGTAGCTCTTAAATATATATCTTCCAAAATATATTTCTTCCACAGAAGAGAACCAAAAACAGAAATCTAATTTTATTACACTGTAGCTCTAGTCCACCCTTAAACACACAAAAATGCATTGGCTACAGGCTTCCTGCACCCAAGTCCTTCTTAGGTCATGTTCAGGCGTTAAAGCCAGTAAGGTCATTTATGATGACGTCCTCTAAATGTAGCCATGTGGAGGGTTCAGCTAAAAAGCTAGGGCTGTATCTGATGTGCATATATAAAAATATGCTCTTCAGAAAGAACAGGTACTGGGTCTCATTAAAAAAAAAATGTGTAAATTCATAGGAGCATTGACACAAGCCATTAAAGTTCTGGAAAACTAATATCCTGCAAAAGAGAATGAATATTACAGGGCCAGTGCAAGGTTTACTTATCGGAAAAATAAAGCCAGTGTTTAAATCAGTTCTGTACAGGTATGGAAGATTTGCTACAATTTACCAAGACGATCAGAGCAACGCTTTGGATTTTGACTTTTGCGAGTGCTGTATGCTGATAAATATACTATGTATATAGTTTTAACATGATTTGAAATAACTTCGAATTCTTAATTTTTTCAAAAAAATGATCTTCCCTACCTACAATTCCAACAATTTCTACCTACAACCCCTAGAATTCCTATGTACAAATCCTTGCATACAACCCCTTCAATTCCTCCCTACAACGTCGACCTTTAAGTCCCACATTTCCTACCTACAACCTCATAAAATTCTTTACTACAACCCCTACATTCAATCCCTAAAATACTTCACTACAACACCTACCTATAGCACCTATCAACAATTTCTCCTTACACATCCTTGCAATAACCCTACAATTCCTCCCCACAACCTCTACCTATAAGTCCTACATTTCTTACCTACAACCTCATAAAATTCTTTACTACAACCCCTACCTACAATTCCTACCTACAATCCCTAAAATACTTCACTACAACACCTACCTATAGCACCTACCAACAATTTCTCCTTACAAATCCTTGCAATAACCCTACAATTCCTCCCCACAACCTCTACCTATAAGTCCTACATTTCTTACCTACAACCCCATAGAATTATTTACTACAACCCCTTCCTACAATCTCTAAAATACTTCACTACAACCCCTACCAACAATTCCTCCTAACAAATTCTTGCTATAATCCTACAATTCTTACCCATAATCCCTACCTACAAGTCCTACAATTCCTACCTACAACCCTGTAAAATTTTTCACCACAACCCCTACCTGTTAGTTTAGAGTTCTGTGTAGTTTTTGTGTTCCCTTTTGTTAATGTATGTTGTTTGCTGTAGCACCTTGGTCCTGGGGAACGATTGTTTCGTTTTACTGTGTACTGCACTCTATTTGGTTGAAATGACAATAAAGCCTAATTGACTTGGACCTACAATTCTTCACTACATCCCCTACCTACAAGTCCTACCTACCTTATAAGTCACACAAATCATACTTACAAAACCTAAAGTTCTTCACCACAATCTCTACTTACAGTACAAGTCCTACCTACAACCCTTACCTACTTACCAACCATTCCTACTTAGAACTTGCAGTGTTCCTGTGTACAACTCATCCATGCTATTCCTCTCTACAATTCTGCATATGCCAAGTGTAGGAACCATGCCCACAACACGAGGAACATGCTGAGGTGGACAAAATATCCACTCTCCTAGCAAACGGCTAAGAACCTCAAGCAATAGCAATGAAAGCTAATTATTTGTATTAGACTTCACTTAACTGGGATACATTTATTTTCAAAATTGCTTATCATCATCACAAATTGTATACATGATCAGACTTTATCATGTACTGTCTAAGATAAATTTTTTCTTCTTCAGTGTAGGTGTGACAGGCTCAGGTGATATGAGCGAAGCTCACACCTTTCGCACTTTGCTGATAAATGCCTTTGGTCAACATATCTACATACACATACGCGCTCGAGAACTGAAAAACTGATATCTGCATTTCATAAATGTTTGTGAATCTGACGGGATTTCTTTTTTGGTTTGGTTTGCCTTACACTAACATTTACACACATCTTTTCTTAGTAAGTGAAGACTGATTTGAAACCTTTCTTTACTCTTGAAAACTCTCTTAATGTTTACACTAGTGTCTTCTAACGCTTTCGAAGGATCGTTCTCTCCAAACCGAAACATCTGTAAAGGCAGACAGTAACCATTAAACCACACCATAAAGCTAGGATAACAGCAATAACTGCAGTACACCACCAGCTACCATCTTGTGTCTTGAATCACATGGGTCACATGACCAAAAATACATCATAGATTTTAATATTTATTTTAATATATTTATTTAATTTATTTAATATTTATATATTTTTTTTAAATGTATCCACTTGAATGAGCGTCATCAAAATCTTCATTCTTACTGGACAAAAAAAGCCATCCGAGTGTGGACAGAAGTCCAAGATATCCTAAGTATATAAATTGTGTCCAAACACAAACACAGATAGAAAATAATGGGCACACAATTATTTATTTTTTTCCACAAATACTAAAATCCTGTGAAAGAAAACAAATACTGGTATGCAAGCAGGAGAATTTGACTCCCCTGCACTTACATAATGTTTTTTCCCCCCAAAAGGTCCCATGAATATCTGTGTTAGAGTTCCACACCCAATAATAAAATAAATAAATAAATGCAGACTAATCAATCACAGCCTTTTCCGTCTCGTCTCTCTTCCCAGACACGCATGTGTCTTCGAGGTATGTCTAAATAAGCTTCGGTATATTTCCATGCTCTTTTCAGTCAAGAGCAGTCGGTGGGTTTCACGTTTTATTCGGCACATAGTATAATATTATTCCATGGATTCTGCTTCAGATTAAACAAAAGCCCCCATTGCACCTGAAAACCCAAACACGTAACAAGCATGCATTCATTTCAAAGATGAATGCTGCTGGGTCTGATTAACTATCCGTGCAAGCTCTGGACTCGCTGAAGACATTTTCCAGCCCTGAGCCTCCTGTCCTTTTAAAGGCATCCAAAGAAGAAACAAGGGAAAGTGTTGCGATTTTCCCGTAGGATGCCAAAAGCCCTTTGCGCTGCGAGTCAAAGAATTACGGCGTCCCATTTATCAGTATCGTTTAGTGCTTTCTGGAAGAGGGCCACGCGAAAAGCACTGGACGTTTGATGAGTTGAAGCTAAAGTAAAAATGAAAACGTGTCTGACACGTTAATGGACGACGGAATGTAACGTTTCTCACACAGAAATCGCATCAAGGTCACGATTCTACTGTCATTATGTCTGGTCATGTTGACTTCAATTTATATTAACACATTTATGTAGGAGGTGGCAGTGAACTTTTGATCAGAAGTTTTACATACCACAGAGCTGCCACTGCTTGGCCCTTGAGCAAGGCCCTTAAGCCTCAACTGCTCAGTTGTATAAATAAAATAAGGGATAAGAGCGTTTGCCAAATCCCATTAATGTAAATGTAGAAGTTTTGCAATTTAACTGCATCAAACCGTGAGAAAACTATCCATTTGTCCCCTAATAACTAATCACAATCGACATGTGCACTTGGAATGCTTTACCTGTGTGTTTTGTAGTCTGGATGCCCCGCCCCTGCATTATTTCACATTCCCCATCAGTGGGGCGTTGGTGCTTTCGGGCAAAGGAATATTTCGAAAGCCTGCAATCAGTCATGTTCAATAAATTATATCATCTACAAACTGTGCCTTTGCTATAATTAAAACAGGAACGGAAGCATCATAGTCTTAAATTAACTATGACTAACAATCAGATCCAGCTGTCTATAGTCGATCCAGAATCAGATCCGGAGTCTAAAATGAAACAGCAGCAACAACTACAGAAGGACGCATCTATATGGTACAAGTACTGAACAAGGTTCTTCTTCCCTTACATCCAACAACACGCTTCTTTAGAGGCGTTCTTCTCGGGATCTGCTGTCGACGACTTCCGTAACCGAATGAAGCATGGTGATGGGTGCGCTATTGCACTCGGTCTTCCGAGAGAAGTGCCAAGCTTTGCCAAGCTCTTCCAGGGAGAAAAACCCAAAAGGAGTGTATTTGGGACAGAAATACTCCGTCATACATCCAAATCTCATGTTTAGCATGAGAAGCCAACTCTTTAACAGTGTATAAACTCAAATTGCAAGAATTAGCATTAGACCTCCTGCTTTAACACCAGTTAGCTATATTTTATTTAGGATGCCAGCGCAGGAATTAGAGTAAAAATGATAATTCAGTGTTTTGAACAAGACAAAATCTTTCTTAAAAAAAAATAAATAAAAAAATACCTCCAACAAACTGTTAAGCGTAACACTTTACGACAACAACAAAAGATGGCTATAACACCATTTGCAGACAAATATAAGCGATCAGCAATAGTCAAACTCGCATTCATGACACCTGAAAACTAATATGTAAAAAAAATTATAAAAATCTTGTGTTTAAAAACAAGTAAATAAAAATCCAGCGTACAACCGAGTATTACGTTATCGCCACTGCCAACAAGCAGTTCCTGACTTCAAGGCTGATAATATCATAATGCTCTCCTTTACTTGCCCTTTAAGCATGAAATGGTGGAAGTGCTTGCTTTCCTGTTTCCTGCACGATTAAACTGTTGAGAGTAGAGAAAATAAAAACCCCCTTGGCCTTGTCACGTCATCAATAACAAGCGATCAACGTTAATTAATGTACGATGTGAATATTTGGTGCCAGGAAGGCTACAGTTCAGCATTAAAAAAAACAGAACACAGCGATGAGTCGCTCTGAAGCTACAGGACGATGATTGGAGGGTTTGGGGAGCTAAATCTGTGTGACACAATCTGTCTGCCCTGCATGACCACCAAACCTCAAAAACACAGAAAAGCTGCGATGTCATTAAACATCTCAGATGTTTTCAGGATCAAGATGCCCGAAAGCTTTTTGCTTTTTTTTTCATGTTGCAGATTGAACTAAATATTTTACTGGTGCAATAAAAACTGCTATGTTTCTCCCTTTATTTATTCATAAAGCTTTTTTTTTTTCTCAACCTGCCCTGTTTACACACCCAGCTAACACTGAGCTTTCTCTAAAAGAAACTTTAACATTAAATGAAAAATATAATGCTAATAAAAGTCAATATATACATACTCTTTGGTATCAAAAAGTTTTAAAACTAAAAGTGCTAACTGCTGCTATTCCGGTGTTACCATGTCTACGATTTCATCATGGACACAGAGGACAAAGAGCACACGTGAAATTATTTGTGAAACTGGCCAAATCTGCCAGAGAGATCTTTTGAGTGGAAGAACATCTCTGGAACATGACGAGAGAACAGGAAAACCTTAAACGAGCTCAACCCCCGAAAATGTCCCAACCATTCAGCAACTTGTGCATGATGATCGTCGGAGATCATGTCATGATCATGTTAGCCAGAACTGGCTGCTATGGACTTCGCCCTCTTCCCGAAGATGAAGACCAGGCTCAAAGCTCACCGTTTTTGACACCATTGCAGAAGGTGAAGAGAGCTACTTTCAAACCTTGATACCACCTCATATAAACACTAAACTTGAACTTAGATTTTTGTAAACATTTTGAACATCCCATTCCAAATTTAGTCCCCATTTGATGTTATTTTTTGCTGTTTTTTGTGCTCATTCAACCACAAGGGTGTTAGTAAAGTCCAGTACTGATGCGAGGTGATTGGGCCTGAGGTGAAGTCACTGTGTTCTAATTCATCAGGGAGGGCTTAGACTAGACAGGATGGTACGAGACGGGACTAGAACTTGACTGGACATGACTGGACAAGCAGGGTTTCTGCAATTTTCACAAAGTCAAATTTAAGACCTTTTTATGACAATTAAGAATGAAATTTAAGACACACACATTAACATTACATACATCACAATAAATACACACAGCGACTGGCCATAAGATTTTACGTGTGTGGTACAATTCAAGAGAGTCGCACCAGCAACAGAAAGCTGATTGGCTGTTGAATGTTGGTCTCATTTGTAGTCGTAATGTAGCGAAATATTTGGACCAGTGGAAGAAAGATTATTATAACGGAAACTAACAAACAAAAACATTCAAACGTGCTGCAGGAGTGTTTTAATGAGCATTAGAGGTTGCGTTGCATTAACATAGAAAAATTAAGACCTGTTTAAAATTTTTAAAGCCTAAATTTTAGATTTTTGAAATTAAGACCCTGCGGAAACCCTAAAAAGAGAAGAGAAAAGACATGGGACAGCACATGACAAGAGGATGATGGCATGATGGACGGGATTTAGTTAAATGGGACAAAACAGGAGATGATGGGACAAGACATGGTATGATGAGGCAAAACAGAAAAAGACGAGACGATGAGATGATGAGACAGGACAGGTGTTGAGACATGATGGCAAGACCTGACAAGACATGACATTATGGGATTGGAAACAAGCTGAGATATTACATGAGTTAGATATGACATAGTGCCATTTCAAATGTCACTACAAATGAAACATTTTAAACAGGACAAAAAAACAAAAAAACAAAAAATAAATAAATAAATAAATATATATATATATATATATATATATATATATATATATATATATTTTTTTTTTTTATTATTATTTATATATATATATATATATATATATATATATATATATATTTATATATATATATATTTATATATATATATATATATATATATATATATATATATATATATATATATATATATATATATATGTTTTAGATTACTACACAGAAATAATAATAATTTTTTTAAAAGGCTTTCATTTTCCTCTTTTTTAATAAAAAAAATTTTTATTTGAATCAAATCATAAATCCTGACTTGTAACCAAAGTGTATTGTTACACCCCTAACTCCATACAACCACTAGACTGTGTCCAAAACAGCACTTATATCAGAAATATCACAGGAAAAAAGAAAATTACACTGAAAAAAAGAGGAGAGATACGCGCAACATGAGAAGTAATAAAATACAAGAGGGAAAGTGTTGAAAAAGAAGACGAGATAAAGATAAAAGCAGGTGAAAGATTTTTCTTTTCACACAGTTCTGAGTAATTGTCTGAAAGTGACCTCAGGCTTTGTGAGGTTTTTTCTTTACTCTAAATACTTCTCTCATTACCTCCAGGACAGATTTACCCTTAAAATGTCACAGAAAGCCTACGGGACATTTTTCTATAATATTTTATTAAAAATATGATATACTATTTTTTTTTATCTCAGGTAATAAAGGCTTCTTTGATTCAACATCCTTTTTTTTCAGTCTTTTGTGTTTTGTGAAAACCCATTAAGCAAATTTATCACGGCTCCACAGTGTGTGTTCTGGCACGTGTGAGAGCGTTATTATTATTATTATATTATTATTTTAGCTATTATTGTTGTAGCTCTGTAATCAGACGGCGCCTCTGAGGGTCACACGGGAGCACAAGCGTGTTTCCATGTACTTTCCTTTGAACCCCTGCAGATTCTTCCTGTGTGAGTGACGTTTTTTTTTCTCTTTTTTTCCCGAGGTCTCTTTCATGGTTTCCACCTCCGGTTTTTCACACTATGGAAAAAAAATCTAAGTGTCTGTGGATCAGGTGTAGGAGACCTCAATCTCAATGTATGAATGTGAAAAGAGAGAAGAAAAAAAAAGAAAAAGTAAAAAGGAAGAAAGAAAGAAAGAAAGAAAGAAAGAAAGAAAGAAAGAAAGAAAGAAAGAAAGAAAGAAAGAAAGAAAGAAAGAAAGAGAAAGAAAATGAAAAAGAAAGAAAGAAAGAAAGAAAGAAAGAAAGAAAGAAAGAAAGAAAGAAAGAAAGAAAGAAAGAAAGAAAGAAAAAGTAAAGATAGAAAGAAAGAAAGAAAGAAAGAAAGAAAGAAAGAAAGAAAGAAAGAAAGAAAGAAAGAAAGAAAGAAAGAAAGAAAGAGGAAGTAAATGTAAAAGAAAAAAACAAAAAAACAAACAAACAAAAAAAAAGAAAGCAGAAGCAAGTGGAAAGAAAGGGATGTTAAAAAAATTATCTACGAAGCATATTTTCTGGTGTCCACAAACTTTTGCTCATATAGTGTCTCATTATTACCTCGTACTCTTTGGGCTGCATTTTTTTATTCAATAGATTTTACTGCATCCTAAAAAATAACACTGTTAAAATAAAAATTAATTAAAAAACAAACAACATTACAAAGATGATGAACAAAATCTGACAGAAAAATAAGTAAAAAATTACAGCATTTAAATAAATAAATAAATAAATACAATAATAAGAGCAGGGTTTCTGATAATTTTACAAAGTCAAATTTAAGACTTTTTAGGACGTAGAGACTGGCCTTAAACGAGCCCTAAATTAATTACTTTTATTTATTTATTTATTTATTTATTTATTTTTAAATCTGAGAGAGATTCCAATACAGAAAGCTGATTGGCTGATGAATGTTGGTCTCATTTGTAAAAGCAAAATTATATTTTAACTCAATTATTTGGATTCAATGAGCATTAGATGCAGCGTTACATGGACATAGGAAAATTACGACCTGTTTAAAATGATTCAAGACCTAAAACAGTGAATTTAAGACATTTTAAAGACCCAAAATGTTCTTTTTTTTTTTTTTTAAATTGCCTTTTTTTTTTTTTTTTTTTTTTTTTTTTACTTTTTTAAACCCTTTATTTGTATAATTCACAGACGCTGCATCTCCTGTTATACAACACGTTATTTCTATTCCTGAAAATCCAAGATAAACAGCTAATCCGATTGGTTAGAGTATTTCATCGAAATCTGCTTCTTCGAGTTCTGGACCTTTAAAAAAAAAAAAAAAAAAAAAGAAACAAAAAAGGTACTTTCATGATGATGTAATAATAAATATAAATCTACTTTTTTGTTACAGGAACCTTAATCCCATTCTAATGAAAGATCCTCCCGTTTACTGGCTGACATCAGATCGCATTTTCATCCGTAATTGCAAACCGTGGAAAGAAGTGAAGCAGGACCCAAGACGCTGGGGAAAAAAATTGGCAAAGGGGAACACATGCGTCTGATTACGGATATAAACAACAGCTGGGAAAAGAACTTTAAACACCATACCTTCAAACGAGGGCAATAAAAGAAACCGTTTTCTGATGTAATATTTCATAAGTGATGGACACAAGAGAAGTTCACGCCCATGAGAGAAAATGGAGAGGATATATGTGCAAACAAAAAGTTGTGACCAGGCGCAAACATTACACTGATGAGGAAACGGAAAGTAACCAGAACGCATCCTCTTTGCCTGACCTCACCCTGTAGCTGTGTGTGTGTGTGTGTGTGTGTGTGTGTGTGTGTGTGTGTGTGTGTGTGTGTGTGTGCGTGTGCGTGTGCGTGTGCGTGTGCGTGTGCGTGTGTGTTTGTGTGAGTAAGCGAGCGTGTGTTGCATGTCTGCCATATTCTGTTTCCTTCTGAATCAAGGACTCTGTGACCCCACACATCCTCCTGGATCTCCAAATACATGAAGACTGGAGTTAAATCCTCTCGATGACCATCTCACTTTGGCTACTGTTCAAATTTCCACCAATCGGATTATCTGACAAAGATTACAATAAAACTGTAAAGAAAGCCCTATGGAAAAAAGTTTGATTTGTATGTGTTTTTTGAACATCCCATTCCGTATTTAGTGGTGAACACCTGATTTTTCCAGCCATATGTGGTTCTTTTTTTCAAAACTGTTTTCCAAACTTGGAGGCACCTGATTGCACACAATGTCTTTGGAATTTATGAAGTTTGAAATTTTCCCTTCACTTGAACTAATAGACCCAAACCCGTTCCAGCATGACCGATGCCCCTGTGCGCAAAGCCATCTCCATGAAGATATATTTTACATGGGTTGGAGTGGAAGATAGAAATCTGACCTCAACCCTATCAAACACCTATGGGATGAATTGGAACACTGGCTGCACCCCAGGCCTCCTCACCTACATCAGTACCTGACTCGATCACAAATGTCCATAAGCACACTCCAAAATCTAGTGGAATATCTATGATGTTTAAAAAGCACATGGTCTTATGGTTGGGTGTCCACCAACGTTTGCCCATATAAAAGAGCTAAAATAATAAGTCAATAAGTCAAGCTCTTGATGTGGTTTTGTTCTTTCTTCATTGGTCTCCACAATAAAGTGATAGTAGTCTTTTGTGTAACATTGAGCAGTCGTGAGTCCCATATATTATGCACAAGCCAGTGCACTCTTAGTGCCGGTCCCAAGCCCGGATAAATGGGAAGGGTTGCGTTAGGAAGGGCATCCAGTGTAAAACGTGCCAAATCGATCATGCGTATCATAAATACAGATAATCCGCTGTGGCGACTCCTAATGGGAGAAGTCGAAAGAAAGTTAAATATACTACATGGTGTGGTCGATGGTGTGGTTTGGGAGACAACCGTAAATCGCCCACTGCAAACGATCCAAAACGCAGCTGCCCGACTTGTGTTCAACCTGCCCATGTTCTCCCACACCACCCCACGGCTGCACACTGGCTTCCAGTAGCTGCACGCATCAGATTTAAAACACTGATGCTTGCCTACAAGGCCAAAAATGTACCCGCACCATCTTACCTTCTGGCACCGAGATGGTGCAATGAATTTCCCGTAGATGATCGAACAGCAGAGTCCCTGGCTATCTTCAAGCGACGAGTGAAGACCAACCACTTCCTGAAACACTTTAGCTAATACTTTTCCAGGTTTGCTTTGTCTATTTACCCCTTTAAAAAACCCTCAACAGAGTTGTAGTCTGATTTATCTTAAGTTTGTAATCTAGCGTACCAGTGTAGATTCATTCATTATTAGAGACTCAAAGCACTTTTTGTACGTCCCTCTGAACACGGGCGTCTGCTAAATGCTGTAAAATGTGGACCCTGACCACACCTGACCCATCATTTACATTTACCACATTTGGAAGACGCCCTTATCCCAAGCAACTTACAGTTATCACATTTTTACAACTTCAGCAGTTGAGGGTTAAATGTTCAGATTTGAACTCAAGATGTTTAGATCTAAAGTCCAATGCCTTAAGCACTAAGCTACCACCTCCCCACAATATACACATTTACAACTTTTTTGAAGGTGTTTAATACTGGTCACATGTAATCTGCGGCACATTTCATGAAATTCTTTCTTCTCATATACCTTGACGACCAAGGGCTCAAAAGTAGCAGTTTGGTAGTGTTGGGATTTAAACTCCGGACCTTCAGGATCAGTAGTTCCACACATTAACTATAAATATGGAATTGGTATAATGAGGTGTACTCTTCTGCCAGGCTTTGCATTCAATATTGGGCCATTGCTGTAGTGATCTTTTAGCTACTAAGAGCATTAGTGAGTTTAGGTACTGATGTCGGAGGGAGGATCCAGTTCATCCTAAGGTGTTCAGTAGGGGTTGAGGTCAGGGGTCTCTGCAGGAGGGGTTTGGGTTCTTATACTCTAACCTTTACACACCATGTCTTCATGAAGCTCAATATCATTATGGTTGAACAGTGTTTGGGTTTCTTAATTGCAGTGAAGTGTTCTTGGTGTAGCTGGAATTTGAACTCATGGCTCTTTACCTTAACCACTAAGCTACAACCTCACCATAATATACAGTGAGGAAAATAAGTATTTGAACACCCTGCTATTTTGCAAGTTCTCCCACTTAGAAATCATAAAGGGGTCTGAAATTGTCATTGTAGGTACATGTCCATTGTGAGAGACATAATCTAAAAAAAAAAAAAATCCAGAAATCACAATATATGATTTTTATACTATTTATTTGTATGATACAGCTGCAAATAACTATTTGAACACCTGTCTATCAGCTAGAATTCTGACCCTCAAAGACCTGTTAGTCTGCATTTAAAATGTCCACCTCCACTACATTTATTATCCTAAATTAGATGCACCTGTTTGAGGTCGTTAGCTGCATAAAGACACCTGTCCACCCCATACAATCAGTAAGAATCCAACTACTAACATGGCCAAGACCAAAGAGCTGTCCAAAGACACCAGAGACAAAATTGTACACCTCCACAAGGCTGGAAAGGGCTACGGGGAAATTGCCAAGCAGCTTTGTGAAAAAAGGTCCACTGTTGGAGCAATCATTAGAAAATGGAAGAAGCTAAACATGACTGTCAATCTCCCTCGGACTGGGGCTCCATGCAAGAACTCACCTCGTGGGGTCTCAATGATCCTAAGGAAGGTGAGAAATCAACCCAGAACTACACGGGAGGAGCTGGTCAATGACCTGAAAAGAGCTGGGACCACCATTTCCAAGGTTACTGTTGGTAATACACTAAGACGTCATGGTTTGAAATCATGCATGGCACGGAAGGTTCCCCTGCTTAAACCAGCATATGTCCAAGCACGTCTTAAGTTTGCCAATGACCATTTGGATGATCCAGAGGAGTCATGGGAGAAAGTCATGTGGTCAGATGCAACCAAAATAGATCTTTTGGGTCATAATTTCACTAAAGGTGTTTGAAGGAAGAAGAATGATGAGTACCATCCCAAGAACACCATCCCTACTGTGAAGCATGGGGGTGGTAGCATCATGCTTTGGGGGTGTTTTTCTGCACATGGGACAGGGCGACTGCACTGCATTAAGGAGAGGATGACCGGGGCCATGTATTGCGAGATTTTGGGGAACAACCTCCTTCCCTCAGTTAGAGCATTGAAGATGGGTCAAGGCTGGGTCTTCCAACATGACAATGACCTGAAGCACACAGCCAGGATAACCAAGGAGTGGCTCTGTGGGAAGCATATCAAGGTTCTGGTGTGGCCTAGCCAGTCTCCAGACCTAAACCCAATAGAGAATCTTTGGAGGGAGCTCAAACTCTGTGTTTCTCAACGACAGGCCAGAAACCTGACTGATCTAGAGAAGATCTGTGTGGAGGAGTGGGCCAAAATCCCTCCTGCAGTGTGTGCAAACCTGGGGAAAAACTACAGGAAACGTTTGACCTCAAACAAATGCTACTGTACCAAATATTAACATTGACTTTCTCAGGTGTTCACATACTTATTTGCAACTGTATCATACAAATAAATAGTTAAAAAATCATATATTGTGATTTCTGTATTTTTTTTTTTAGGTTATGTCTCTCACGGAGGACATGCACCTACGATGACAATTTCAGACTTCTCCATGATTTCTAAGTGGGAGAACTTGCAAAATAGCAGGGTGTTCAAATACTTATTTTCCTCACTGTACATTGCTTCCAACTTTGAATTTGAAGGTGCTTTATACTTGTCACAAATACATTACAGCACAGTAAAATACTTTCTTTGCATATCCCAGTGATGCTAATAAGCTGGAGTCAGAGTACAGGGTCATCCATGATACAGTGCCCCTGGAGCACCCAAGAAGCTTGAACCCCTGACCTTCTGTAACACCTACTATTAACTATGCATGGAGAACAGCATCATGTTGGACCGATTGTCCTGAGTGCATATACAGTTCTTTTGGTCATATAGTGACACTTTGCAGCAAGTAGTTCATTACTTGCATTCTGCAGCCTCCTGCATTATCAGTATTGCACTGCCTAATGTCGCAATAATCATTAACAAACACGGTCAGCTCTCCGTATGACGTCACCTTGCAAATTGCCCTCACACCACCTCATTCGTCACAGCGCTGGAGATTAGCTGGGGGTTGGGTGTGGTGTGCCGACAAATTTTTCTTAAATCCAATTCAACAGTCGAACAAACAGTATGTTAAACGGCAATGTCGTGTTCTTCAGCCTTTAGGCATAATAATGTTTTATCGAGGTTGAAACTGTGTTCGAAGTGGGAACTTGGAATTATTCAGTTTCAGACTGTGTGCTTTCAATCTAGGCGGTAAACTATTCCTCAACTGTATAGTTACCGATTTAACAGGTAAACCAGTCTGCATGTTATTTAATTTTTACCTTTAGCGTGTTTGCGTTAGACATACTACTTGTTTACTGGGCAGCCATGTTGATTTGATGAGCTCAGGCTTGATAAGACCTTCCAGATTTTCTGAGTAGAGTAGATTTTTTTTCCCCCTTCCTAGTCAAAAGGTTGGAAATTCCTTAAGTTGGCTGATATGAGCATATGATTTAGAGTCCTGAGGGAGGAATTTGTGAAATCCATACATATTTCTGGAGTTCCAGCAGGGAATAGAGCCACTGGAATGAAAAATTCGACTTTTCTTTTAGCACTGAGGTAATAGTCTGAACTACAGTTCTAACTATAAAAAATGTCCCATGATAAAGCAAATTTTTCCTTATCTGCAGTATGATCCCATGATCCAATTTCTTTATTGAAGGAAAACATTTACAATTAATTGTAATTGAAAAAGAAAGACATTTTCAGCTATTTCGTAATCACTCATTACACTGATCAATAATGTGTCCACTTCAATTTATCCTTGATTTCATAAACTAAATTCTGCTCCAGTTGTAGGATTTAGCAGTCCTTATCTGTCCTCTTTATCAAAACTCAGCAGGTTTTTAGCAAACACTCAGCAGGCAGCAGGGATATAATCCAGCATGTAAGCAATACGGAGCTGGTTGAACTTAAACTAAACGCCTCTTACTGCTGTCTAACCGAGCTGCACAGTCAGCAGATAAACGACTGGATAGGAATTGCAAAAAGATCTGTCTTATTGGAGAAGAAGAGAGAGAAGAGACCTCTGTAGGAACTCTTTACAAAGGAATCAAGCTAGGCACAATATGAATAACTATTAAAAATTAATGCTACTGCTATGAGCTTGCATTTAAAAAATCTACAAACACCCCTAAAAACTTGTGATTTGTAATTCCTCATAACTTCCCCTCAATAAATGATTGCAGTATAAAATGTGACAACATGACAAATGACAAATGAACCAGTCATGACCAAAAAACCTTTGGTGGTCAATTCTTTGGACATACTTGGCACAAATACATGCATTGCATAGTATAGCATAGCATAGCGTAGCATAGCATAGCTGGATCACAACTCCGGCCCCATCGACATGCTGTATGGTTCAGAGCACAACAACTTATTTCATGTCATTTTATTTTGAGTTCACATCATGTGCATTATCTGCCGTTGCTGTGTTACTCTACTGTGTTCGCCTGTTCTTTGTATCGCTCTGTATCGCTCTTGCTCCATTTGTACCTTGTTCTGTCAGAGCACCTTGATGATGTCTGAGAATGCCTTTATTGATCCCTCAGGACTTAGGCCATAGCCAAACCAAACTTAGCAAAATCGTTGTCAAACTCTTGCTCTGAATATGACCAGCTACAGGATATGAGAATGTTAAAATATACAATCTTTCTAGAAAACAAGATGGTGCAACACCACTATGATCAGTGTTTCTTCTTCTTGCATTTTCTAAAAGTCACACTGTGATGTACATCATCGATCTCTTATCTGTCACTCGTCTTCACATTATATGAATGTGCAGGCGAGTTCTTGAAACTTGAAGTTTGGGGCGCAGTCACACGTAAAACTTGGCGGAAACAAGACTTTTCTGGTGTACAGTGCTAGTTGTAGCTATGGGTTGTTTTAGCAATCGAGTATTCTACCGATTATCTCATCGAATAATGAAGAAAAAGTACTTCTTATTCAATTAAAAAACAATACTACATATACAAGACGGGTCTCTTAATATGAACTACATGTTTCCTTTTTTAGAAAAATTTACATTTTTATTGCTGAAATTGCATAAAAGTATATCGTGTATAGTGCAATTAATTGACATATTACATCAAAATGCAAATACAAATATATAAATAAAAAAACTAAAAATGTGAAAATCTATTTCAATTAATTAGTGTAGTTAAATGAACTAAATAAAGCATCGAGGCAAATTATTTTTTTTGTATTCGGATTACTCGAGGAATCGTTTCAGCCTTAGTTGGTTGATTCGATTTTCATAAAATAAAAAAAATAAAAAAAATTTTAAAAAGAGGAAGCTGAATCAACCTACTTCCCTGCCCTTTTTTTCAATTTATCCCAGAGTTTAAATAATGCCTGCAAAGATTCTGCATTAAGACATTTGTAAGTACACCTGAACCATACTAGGTCCATAAGGTACCATACCAAGTTCCGTTATGCAGGATCGGGCATTCCACGTACTTAATGTTCACAGGAATGACCGCTGTGGCAGGAAACCAGTACGACTGGAATCATCTATTTTTATACCTGTAAAATCTAAAGTCTCGGTTTAACCTGAACGCCCCTCGGTCGGTAGGTAGGTAGGTAGGTAGGTAGGTAGGTAGGTAGGTAGGTAGGTAGGTAGGTTAGGTAGGTAGGTAGGTAAAAGAGGTGGAAAGTAACAAAGTACAAATACTTCGTACTCAAGTAGATTTTTCTGGCAACTTTTTACTTTTACTCATTACATTTTTACACAAATATCTGTACTTTCTCCTGCTTACATTTTTAGACTACTTTAGTTTTAATCTATTTAGTGAAATGTCAATTTTTTTCTTCTCATTGCACAGTTTTCAGACCATCAGCCTATTTCCTGTCATTGCGCGGCATTTTCAACCTGACACTGGTGTATTATTTCCTGGCTCTTACACACCACAGATGTAGGCTAGTTTACGAAGCTAACAATGAGCATGATGAGACAGAGGGAGTCAGCGACGTAAACCTTGTCTGAGAACAGAGACATTCCTGATCACTTGATCATCACGCAAATAAATTTTAATAGCACTGGTTTTATTAACGTGCGATTAATGCAGTGCGTGTTTCTGCTTGACCATTTTTAATGGAAATGTAAATAAAGATATAGAAGAGGCGAATTTATAATCTTTATCGCAATACACATTTATTCACGATGTCTTTTCTTTGCTCATATATAAGAAAGAAATAAACACCGAAAAATAATTTTTACATTTGTTTTACTAATGTACTAATAAGTCTCAAATCAGCACCAAAAAAAATATCTTTTTTAATAAACCAAGTCAAATCGAACACAAATATTCTCTGATTAATTTAATCCATATGAAAGTTATAAGAGGTGCAGTTTCTCCGGTATCACCTCATTAACCGTCCATGTGGAAAAATGGCAAAGGTTCCATTTGGTGTCCTGATAATTTATGTAATTTAAAACACCATAATTACTTTAAAAAAGTTTACAAGAATATTTTTTCTTCATGCTCTATGTTGAGTTTGGTTTCACGAATAATAAACATGCATTTGCATAAAGCATCAATATTTGTCCATGCCCATGTTGATTAGAGTATTATACAATTTTTAAGTATTAATTTACGGTACATTTAGAACAGCGTGATTAAATATTTGAATCGATTGACAGCCCTAATATTAATATGATGTGAGGTCCAGTTACCAGTGTGACACTGAAAAAGGGAGTAGTAAAGGCTACTTTCTACTTTTGTACAGCTTCAGAGCTTAAACTTCTTTACTTTAACTTGAGTAAAAAAAGTGTAGTTAGAACTTCTACCAGAGTATTTTTTAAACATGAGTATCTGCACTTCTACTTAAGTGAAGGATGTGTGTACTTTTGCCACCTCTGGTTAGTTGGCTGAAGGAAGGTAGGTGGATGGATGGTTATTCAAATAGATAGATGAATGAATATATATTCAGATAGATAGATAGAGATAGATAGATAGATAGATAGATAGATAGATAGATAGATAGATAGATAGATAGATAGATAGATAGATAGATAGATAGATAGATAGATAGATAGATAGATAGATAGATAGATAGATACGGATGAATGAATGAATGGATGGATGGATGTTTTTTTGCTCATTGATTCTTCATGTTTGAAAATAAATCCACAACTCATCCTGAATTCTCACCCGGTTACAGCAGGTAAGTTGGAAACAAGGAAACTGAAATATAAATCAGGTATAGAAAGATAAACATCGAGGAAACGTCGCCCTAAACAGCACTCAACGAGAGACACAGCAGCTCGAATCTGTTCGGAAAGTCGGACGTGAATGTGAAAATGGCCGAGTGTTATGTTTAATAACGTCTCGCGCTACCCTTAATGATGTCCAGACCACATCCCAGCGCACCAGAAACACAGTGAAAACCCAAACACGTCACTGTAGCTGAAGCATCATGCTGGATAAAAAACAGCAGTGTGTTTCAGAGAAGAAAAAAACAAACCATTATCCTTCCTGCCACACAACCATTACGTTCTGGAGACATGGGTTCACCATGAGCTTTACAACAAAACAAGCGGATTTTATTCTTCGGTTCTCACTTCTTGTGTGAATATTTGCCCCTTGTAATTCAGGAAGCTTTGTGGTTAAACTTACGCACGCGCACACAAGCACGCGCACACACACACGCAAGCGCACACACACACACGCACACACACACCACATCAGTGTACGAATCAGGAAGCATGACAATGTGCAATGAGCCATCGGTGGTCATCTGTTGCACAGTGCATGAGATGACAAAGCAATGATCAATAAAAGTACATACGCAAAAGTCAGCTCCAGAATTATTGGCACCTCTGTAAAGACGGAGTTTAAAAATAAGTTAAAAGAAAGAGCATTTTTATGTTTTTATATCTGACATGAAATTTCACATCCTATCTGTTGCCTAATATTTTAGAAATGATTTGTGGGAGAAAAGATTGTCACAGAACTCATGATTGCAAATTTATTCTTGTCTGCTGTACAATTTCTTCTTCTTCTTTCGGCTGCTTCCGTTAGGGGTCACTACAGCGGATCATCCGTCTTCATACCCCCCTGTCCTCTACATCTGCCTCTTTCACACCAACTACCTGCATGTCTTCCCTCACCACATCCATAAACCTCCTCCTTGGCCTTCCTCTTTTCCTCCTTCCTGGTGGCTTCATCCTCAGCATTCTCCTACTGATATACCCCATGTCCCTTCTCTGCACATGTCCAAACCATCTCAATCTTGCCTCTCTCACTTTGTCCCCGAAATGTCCTACATGCGCTGTCCCACAATGTAAGTTTAAAAGGTTAATCTTTATAATTGTGGTTAATTATTTAATATAAACAGACTATAAATGAATTAAAAAGCCTTCAACTTTCAAACAGCCTTTTTTTTTTTTTTTACCAATCATACGCTTTGATATTCAGTTTTTACACCAATTATAAAAGTGGACACCAATGGACACTAACAGTAAACCTCACAATGGGGTCCTAGTGATCTTTACTTACAGTACAGACCAAAAGTTTGGACACACCTTCTCATTCAAAGAGTTTTCTTTATTTTCATGACTATGAAAATTGTAGATTCACACTGAAGGCATCAAAACTATGAATTAACACACGTGGAATTATATATGGAATTATATACATAACAAAAAAGTGTGAAACAACTGAAAAATTTCATATTCTAGGTTCTTCAAAGTAGCCACCTTTTGCTTTGGTTACTGCTTTGCACACTCTTGGCATTCTCTTGATGAGCTTCAAGAGGTAGTCACCTGAAATGGTCTTCCAACAGTCTTGAAGGAGTTCCCCGAGAGATGCTTGGCACTTGTTGGCCCTTTTGCCTTCACTCTGCGGTCCAGCTCACCCCTAAACCATCTCGATTGGGTTCAGGTCCGGTGACTGTGGAGGCCAGGTCATCTGGCGCAGCACCCCATCACTCTCCTTCTTGGTCAAATAGCCCTTGATGCCTTCAGTGTGACTCTACAATTTTCATAGTCATGAAAATAAAGAAAACTCTTCGAATGAGAAGGTGTGTCCAAACTTTTGGTCTGTACTGTATATGTTCGTTGGTTTGATGATGTAAAGTATGTGAATAAATGTACTGACTACTGTAGTTTTACTGAATATCAAATATATAAGCAACTTCTACTCACTGCTCAATTTACACCAATCAGGCACAACATAATGACCACCTCATTAATATTTTGTTGGTCCCTTTTTGCTGCCAAAAACAGTCATTAACATTAACAGACTGAACTTCTTCAGCAATGTGAGCTACAGCAGCTCGTTCTGTTGGATCGGTGCATCAAGGATCCTTGGCCGCCCATGACCCTGTCCCTGGTTCCCCACTGTTCCTTCCTTGGACTACGTTTCTGACCACTGCAAACCAGGAACATCCCACAAGAGCTGCAGTTTTGGAGATGCTCTGACCCAGTCGTCTAGACATCACAATTTGTCCCTCGTCAAATCCATACGCTCGCCCACTTTTCCAGCTTCTAACATCAATTTTGAGGACAAAATGTTCACTTGCTGCCTAATAAATATCTCCCACACACTAACAGATGCCATGATGAAGAGATCATCAGTGTTCTTCACTTCACCACACAATGTTATAATGTCAATGTTATGCCAGATCGGTGTGTGTACTTTTTTTTACAATCAGACACCTCTGAATATTTGGTTTAACTTTTTCTAAAGTGATTTACTTCCATTTGATTTGCTCATTAAATACCACTGGTTCTTCTTTGTGGCATGATAATGATTTTATTTGTTAATTGAAGATCCCTTTTTAAAAGTATGCTTTACTTCTTTGCCTTTTTTTGTTGTTTGTCTTTG
Source organism: Silurus aristotelis (assembly GCF_946808225.1). Classification (NCBI taxonomy): domain Eukaryota; kingdom Metazoa; phylum Chordata; class Actinopteri; order Siluriformes; family Siluridae; genus Silurus; species Silurus aristotelis. The sequence continues at coordinate 30,957,226 of NC_139577.1, read as the reverse complement.
ATTCCGGCATGTTGAAGATGTCGATTTTGGTGAATGCAGTGTTGACGTGCACAATTTCATTTGTATTTAAGGAAATAAATCCCCACAAATCAACTGTTTTCTGCTTTTCAATAACACGTGTTGAAGACTAGTGTATCTTTGTGCCTCAAATCAATATGACTGAAATACTAATGCGCACTGTTCAGTTCGGATAGTCGAAAAATTTTACTCAAATCATACTGGAGTTGGTGACTTTTTAACGGAATGGAGTAAGAATTTCTGTACAGTATCTGTACCATAGAAAACGTTGCTCTATTAGACCTTACGTGCAGAACATTTCCTCAGAGCCAGCTAGCGAAGGTCATTTTGGAGTATTTTCAGACCTGTGTTGATGGATGACTAAAGAGTATTTGACCCATATTTAGCCAAAACTCTTCACATTTTATTGAGATATAAACAGGTAGGAGACGCTCGATCAGGTCTAACATTGCCCCTTGGACCTTGATAAAAAAAAAAATACAAAAAATTCGGTCATTTCTCTAAGAAAAACCTTGAAGATTCTTTGAAGAACCCTTAGAAAAGAGCAAAAGGGTTTTAAACATTCTTTTTTGTAAACCAAGAACCTTGATCTATTGCATTATACCTTGAAGAACCGTTTAATGATGAAACCAAACCGTACATATTCTATTACCAGGAAAAAAACAGCATGTCTACTTTACTTCATTTAAATGTTTCATTTCTCACAGTAAATCCCTTTGTTTTGCACTTAAATGCAGCAAAGAATTTTTCAGCAGATTCACACACACACACACACACACACACACACACACACAAACACTTATATACACACTCACTCCTCCAAACACTCCACAACAACCCAAAAAAAGGCCTGAAGTCCCAAAGCCATGAAAGTCATGCTGACTATATTTTTAGCCACGCTGTTTTTTTTCCAAGAAATGATTGCGTGTTCCTGAATCGCACCATACACACTTTTGTTATGGAGAAGGTCGTTCAGGAGTTGGTCACAAGTACACGGTCAGGACCTTCACCTGTTTCAGAGCTTACACTTTAAACTATTAACATTTGTAACACGACACCATCACGTCAACGCCTTGTGTGGACTAATAACTTTCCGAAGTGCGTGTGTTGACAAGAAATCTGGACAGATGCCACTGTGCTGGAAAAAAAAGAAGTGCAATTTGGGATTTCTAGGCAAAGCCAAACTTCTTGTCAAAAGTCCCGACTGAATAAAACCTCAAAAGGCGGGTTTCCAGCCAATCCGCAGTGTTACAAGAATATAAAATCGTTATGAATTTGAGCTAGAAAAAAATATAGGTGGACTTCTCATAGCCTTTTCCCGCTTCATAGAAATTAATTATTTGACTTTTCCTACAGCGGCATAGAGACACATAGCTGCTGACTGTTGGGGCAACATGTGAGGAGTCAGTGGTGTCAGTGGTTGAGTCTCCCAGAGCTCATTATTTTCCTACTATCAGTATATACTCATGTACATGGGGGTTGTGGAACTGGTAAGGACACTGGCACACTACACACTGGGAGGCCGATGACTCGATTTCCAGCAACACGACTAACTATTGATTTCCTCATCGCTGTAATACTCCAAACTAGTTTTATGTCATAAATATTTCTGAGACGAATCACGCACATACCAGTGGTTGAGATAGATAGATAGATAGATAGATAGATAGATAGATAGATAGATAGATAGATAGATAGATAGATAGATAGATAGATAGATAGATAGATAGATAGATAGATAGATAGATAGATAGATGAATATATATTCAGACAGACAGACAGACAGACAGACAGACAGACAGACAGATAGACGAATATATATTCAGATAGATAGATAGATAGATAGATAGATAGATAGATAGATAGATAGATAGATAGATAGATAGATAGATAGATATTTATTCAGATAGACAGACAGACAGACAAATATATATTCAGATAGATAGATATAGATAGATAGATAGATAGATAGATAGATAGATAGATAGATAGATAGATAGATAGATAGATAGATAGATAGATAGATAGATAGATAGATAGATAGATAGATAGATGGATGAATATTTATTCAGATAGACAGACAGACAGACAAATATATATTCAGATAGATAGATAGATAGATAGATAGATAGATAGATAGATAGATAGATAGATAGATAGATAGATAGATAGATAGATAGATAGATAGATGGATGAATATTTATTCAGATAGACAGACAGACAGACAAATATATATTCAGATAGATAGATAGATAGATAGATAGATAGATAGATAGATAGATAGATAGATAGATAGATAGATAGATAGATAGATAGAGAACATGGATTTGAAAACCAGCTCTATGAGGATATGCTTTATATGGGTTTCAGTGGAAGATCTCCTGCTATAGAGCTCTGATCTGAACACTATTAAACACCTTTGGGATAAATGTGAATGCTGACTGCACCCCAGGTCTCCTCACCTTCTCACCTACGCCAGTACCTGACTTTACTTATACACTTGTCGCTGAATAAACCCAAATCTCCACAAGGAAACACCAAAAATCTAGTGGAAAATCTTCCAAGAACATTGGAGGTATAACCACGAGAACTAAATACAAAAAGAGATGTTCAAAAGCATATAGGAATCCAATGCTTTTGTCCATGTTGTGTCGATACATAGCTAGAACGATCCTTGAGGGGAATTCTGGGGGAAACTCAAGAGCTATGAAGTCATCAGAGATCAGATCGTTCCCAGCAGGTGTAAAGTGTCCACCAGCATGCCAGCTAATATCATTTTATACCAAGCCTTGATTCCTATCTGCTTAATCATGCATTTAGCATTTCGAAAGAGATCAGACACATGTTATTGAGTGTTTTTCTGAGACATGGCAACCAGGTCCAGGTGAGAGCTCCTACTGGGAGGTAAAGTCCCAGTCCCAAGAGGGGGAGCAAAATATTTTTGAATGGAATAAACACAATAAACAAAGTAAAGATATGGTAGATGTGAAAAGCAGCAAGATCCTTGAGAATGCAGCTACTGGTTATTTGCATGGATTACTTTTGTTTATAAACAAAACAAAACAAAAACAAAAAAATAAAAGCATGGTGGAGTAAAGCAGGTGAAAACTCACGTTTTGTGGCGTTGATGAGATTTTTCCCGTCTTTATAAAGCTCTTTGATGAAGCGGTTGGTTTTATCCAGCTCTGCTTCATGAGCTTTGATCTTCTCCCTGAATCCTGGGCTGTCCAAGTAACATTCACTAAACTCCAACGGGTGCAAACCCATTTCTTCTCCCTTCTTTCTTCACAAATGTTTCTGGTTTGGTCTCTTGGTCGCTACTTTGAGTCTTGAAAGTAACAAAATCGGCTACAAAATAACCAAAAAAACAGACTCTTAACGCTACATTAGTTTTATTGATTAATTTATGTATTAATTCGGATCAGTTTTCCCAAGTGTAAAAGCTATTTCTGTATGAGCCGAATTAAAAAAAAAAGTATCTCAACTAAAAAAATTAATAAATGAACACGTCCTCTTTTGGATGTCAGATCAAATCGTATCAAACATGAACCACTTTTGAAATATGGAAAAAAAAAATTACTATTATAATAAAACAAAAGTTGGATCAAGTTGAAGCTCCACGTCGCCCAAACATTTGCAATGACAGACTGGAGAGCTGAGTTCAAGCCCCTCCCACTGGGTTGTGAGGCGGGGCGTATGCGGTCATAGTGACGTCACAAAAAAAAAAAAAAAAGAGAGAGGAGGAGGTGGAAAGAGAATGGGAGGTGTTGGACCGCCATGTTGGATAGGAAAGTGGATTGTCACTGTTCTTTGGTTCTTTGAATCACGTTCATCGAAAATGTTTTGTTTTTTTGTCATTTATTTCATTTCGTTCCATTAATCAGAAAGAAAATGTTATATTTTTAATATTTCCCAAAACATCTACATACATGAACTTTGACACCTATGATAAAAATATGACAATGCAGCTAAGGACATATTATGAAGAACAGAATGAGTAGCTTCACCTCTCATATCTTTCTCTCCGTGTCGTTCCTACCCATAATAATTGTCAAGATTCTGACAAAAAAATAACACAATATATTGCATTGTGTAGCGTATATATGAGAGTCACGTGACAAAAGATGATCTATTACTCTGTACTCAATTCTGTTTCCTGTGTAATGCACTGGATACCGTATACTACATGGGAGTCACGTGATAAACGACACAAACGACTTGGACTGGAAGAGTCAAAAGATACAGAGATTTTGCAATGCTTTGCTCGTACAAAATAAAGTAAATGAATCACTCTTCGAGATGACTCGTTCTTCTGAGTCACATTGAAGGCTTCTTCAAAAATGAACGCATCGGAAAACCAACTACCTGCATGTCTTCCCTCACTACATCTATTAACCTCCTATTTAGTCTTCCTCTTTTCCTCCTTCCTGGTGGCTCCATCCTCAGCATTCTCCTACTGATATACCCCATGTCCCTCCTCTGCACATGTCCAAACCATCTTATGAGTTGCTCAGTAGCTCCTGGTTCCATAAACTCAAATGACTGTATATGACTGTGGAAAGGACATTACTCATAACCACACATGCTCATTTTAGCTCTCACATCTCTGGTGTTTTGTATTGTTTAAAGACTATAATCATTCTCTTGATGTCACCCAAATGAGGATGGGTTCCCCTTTTGAGTCTGGTTCCTCTCAAGGTTTCTTTCTCATAAAATCTAAGGGAGTTTTTCCTTGCTACAGTCACCACAGCTGCTCATCAGGGATAAATGCACACCATTCACCCAAACTGTTAAATTCTGTAAAGCTGATTTGAGACAATGTCTTATGTATGTGGTCAGCCACAATTCTGGAGGCTTTGTGTATGCACCCCAGGTCTCCTCACCTACATCAGCACCTGCATTTCATAACACTCTTGTGGCTGATGAACACAAATATCCATAAGCACACTCCAAATTCAGTGGAACATCTTCCCAGAAGAGTGGAGGGAATTAGAAGAGCAAATTGGGACTAAATGTGGAATGCAATACTCAAAAATCACATACCGTACTCACGACCAGGTGACCCAATACTTTTGGAAATATAGTGTATATAAGGGTAACTTTTGATTTGATATATGAGAAGAGTGAAAAAAGGGGGAAATGCTTATTGGGAAAACTTTTGAAGGAGCAGCTTCATATCTCTCATTAGAGATCAATGAATATCTGTATAAGACATTGAACTCTATCATAAAATAAATTTAATTGTTTCTCATTGTATAAGCGTCACATTTATATGTTTCAGGATTCACAGTTTTCAGGCCCCATATTACTCTTTGAGTCAATCCTTTTGGAAATATGTATTTGTTTTGGTATATTTTACTTATTCTCTGGATAAGCTTTAGTGATTTTGCTAACTTTCTAACATTAAACAGGGAGTGTGCAGCTGAGTAAAGGCGTGTCTTCTGTATTTTGAAGGCGAAGTTGTAGCTCAATGGTTAAGACATTGGACTTATAATTAAATAGAACTCAAATCCATACAATACTCATTTACCCCTTCTGGGCCCTTGAGCAAGGCCCTTCACCCTCAACCACTCAGTTAAATTATATTTGTAAGTCACTTTGGATAACGCTAAATGTCGTATAGACATATAAATATTGTATAGAGTTCAAAAGGAAGAAATTTCGCATGGACTGATCGTACTGGAGCAGGAAACCTGGAATTATTAACTTCTAAATTAAATTAAGTTTATAAATGACACTCGTTCACATTTGCGGCATTTGGCAGACGCCCTTATCCAGAGCGACTTACAACTGAGCAGGGGATGGTTTTAGGGCTTTGCTCAAGGGTCCAGCAGTGGCAGTTTGGTGGTGGTGGTGGGATTTGAACCTGTGACCTTTCGATCCAAAGGCAAATGCCTTAACCACTGAACTACCACCTCCCTCGCAACTACACTCAACCTAGGAACAAGTACAAATTCGAATACAAACTAAGTGTACGCTAATTCTACGCATAAATCAATACATGTTTAACGTGAGCTATTAGTTTTAATTCTATTTATTTTGAATAATACAGATATTGTGAAATTCAGACTGGTTTTTGTATTATATTCTCTTTTCATAGGGAGTAAATGTTCTTAAATGTATAATGGCAATATTTATTTGTTTGTTTCATTATCATTTCAATTGATTATTCAACAGGTTTGGCCACAATACTGACAATAATAATAAAAGAAAAAGCTACCCGTGGAAATTTGACCTTTTCAATATGGCGGCTTTGTAGTCGCGTACGCCTTGGGTATAAGCGGAATCATTAATTGAGTGGAGTTTGTTTCCTCACGGGAATCTTTACGCGACGGACATAAAGGCTCAGCGGACGTACACAAGAGATGGATGGAAAAAATGTTAATTTAATGCTTAAAAACATATTCTGGTTATAAAACAAGGCAGCGGGTGTGATATTTTCTTTATAGATTAAGTATGTTTGTTAATGTTTTAGGGTAAAGTTTTTGCTTCTTACTGCTGTTGATAAAATGCAGGTACATTGAATGAGTGATTGCGGAATGGGGATTTTTTCTTCTTTGTTTATCTTTTGATATCGAGGTCTGGAGAATGTCAGGTTACTGATTGTCCGGTTGAAATCGTCCTCTATCTGTGTAACTCCGAGATGCCTAACAGGGGCAGCAGTAACAGCAATGCAGCAGCAGTGAAGGGGAAGAGGAGCAGGCGCCGCAGCAGAGCTCCGAGAGAAGATCCGGCGAGAAACGAGCTCGTCTCCAACTCTCTCCAAAGCGCACAGCACTGCCTCCTCCAGCAAGATCATGGAACCGCCTTCGTCCACTTCCTCCTGGCCCTGAACCTCGCTCCGGCTCTGAAAGATCTGGCAAGAGTAAGATACATTCACTGCTGCTCACGAACAAGATCAGACCAGCTTCCAGAAGTGAAACTCACAATGCTAGATCAAGAATAGTTTTAGTCCTGTTGGAAAAACAAGAGCTCAGACCAGCTTCTAGAAGTCAAAACTCCTAGATCCAGGATCTAAAAGATTGGGAGGAAAAAATAAAGATCAGACCAGCTTCTAGAAGTCAAAGTCAAAACTGCTAGATCCAGGATTTAAAAGATTTTGGGGAAAAAAGAGATCAGACCAGCTTCCAGTAGTTAAACTGCTAGATGCAGGATCTTATAGATCTGGCAAGAGTAAGATGGTTTCACTCCTGCTATAAATAAAGATCAGACCAGCTTCTAGAAGTCAAAATCAAAACTGCTAGATCCAGGATCTGATCGATCTGGCGAGAGTAAGATACATTCACTGCTGCTCAAAAACAAGAGATCAGACCAGCTTCCAGAAGTGAAACGCACAATGCTAGATCAAGGCTCTAAAAGATAGTTTTAGTCCTAATGGAAAAACAAGAGCTCAGACCAGCTTCTAGAAGTCAAAACTCCTAGATCCAGGGTCTAAAAGATTTTGGGGAAAAAAATAAAGATCAGACCAGCTTCTAGAAGTCAAAGTCAAAACTGCTAGATCCAGGATCTGATCGATCTGGCGAGAGTAAGATACATTCACTGCTGCTCAAAAACAAGAGATCAGACCAGCTTCCAGAAGTGAAACGCACAATGCTAGATCAAGGCTCTAAAAGATAGTTTTAGTCCTAATGGAAAAACAAGAGCTCAGACCAGCTTCTAGAAGTCAAAACTCCTAGATCCAGGGTCTAAAAGATTTTGGGGAAAAAAATAAAGATCAGACCAGCTTCTAGAAGTCAAAGTCAAAACTGCTAGATCCAGGATTTGAAAGATTTTTGGGGAAAAAAGAGATCAGACCAGCTTCCAGTAGTCAAACTGCTAGATGCCGGATCTGATAGATCTGGCAAGAGTAAGATAGTTTCACTTCTGCTATAAATAAATATCAGACCAGCTTCTAGAAGTCAAAGTCAAACTTTGGGAAGAAAAAAAAAAGATCAGACCAAGTTCCAGAAATCAAACTCAAATTGCTAGATCCAGGTTCTGGAAGATCTGGCAAGAGTAAGATACATTCACTGTTGCTAAAAAAAAAAACAAGACTAGACCAGCTTCCAGAAGTGAAACTTGCAATGCTAGATCAAGGCTCTAAAAGATAGTTTTACTCCTGTTGGGGAAAAAAAAAAGACCAGACCAGCTTCCAGAAGTTAAATCTCAAACTGCTAGATCCAGGATCTGAAAGATCTACCAAGAAAAAAAAAAAGATCAGAGAACGTTCCATACATACAAAAATCCATACAGATAGTTTTTCTGGGTAGTTTCCGTTGCTGGAGCGGCCGATGAGGCCTGCTGTCATGATGAGAGCGGCCTCTAGAGGCGAATCACTGACACCACGTGCTATCTGCTTTATTATAGTTAATGTTGGTCATTTATAATTGATTTATATAATTGTTTATTATTATTATTATTAATATATTTATATTTATTTAATGTAACACATTTTCATAATTAAGTTTTTTTTTTATTTGTTTATTTTGGTAATAAAATTAAGTATGTGTAGTGTTATGTTTTTTTTTTAAATTATTCCCGTAATTTCTTTTTGTCCAGTGTGCATTTAAAAAATCGGTTATGGGCGAGTACGATCCAACTAAGCTATCGGTATCAGTAAAATCGGTCGACTTCTAGTTTCCAAAACAGAAACCTGGCAAAATAATAATAATAATAATAATAATAATAATAATAATAATAATAATAAGCACTGATACAATTTTAAGAACCACTGCCTCAAGTGTTGCATTGGTGCTACTACAAGTTTTTTCTGCTCTCTTTTCATTTACTAGCTTTTTTGCGCTCATAATTATAATCCGTTCTCTTTCGGAAAACCCACAGGAGTCCTTCAGGTTCACGCTTCTAAAATGGGCCGACGAGCTGGACGGAGTCGGGCGCATTCAGGAGCTCTTCGACTGCTACGAGCAAGCGCTGGAGTTGTTCCCTAAAGACGAGGTGATCGTCAACAGCATGGGCGAGCACCTGTTCAGGTACGCTTTTCCTTTCACGGTATGTACCTCGTCGGAAGCAGCAGGAGAGTGAGATGTTGTGATTTTTGGATCTCAGGATGGGTTTCAGGGACGAAGCGGCGGCGCATTTCTACAAAGCCCTGAAACTGAAGCCGGACTTCCCGGAAGCCAAGGAGAACTTCTACAGGGTGGCTAACTGGCTGGTGGAGCGCTGGCACTTTCTAATGCTCAACGATAACGGGCGAAATCGCAAGTACCAGCTCGCTATACAGAGGGCGGTACAGGACGGCTGTAGGAGCGTTCTGGATATCGGGACCGGCACGGGTATCCTCGGGTAAGAGCACGTGGAGTCAGGATGGCATGTGTAGCAGTGCTTTTACTCGACTTTAGACATGTGAGAATCCAGAGCCTTGTATAACCCCATTATTATAGGTATGTCCAGGAATATATCGCCCATTGTTTTTTTTTATATATATTGTTCTCAAGCAACAACACTGTAGAAACATATACAGTGAGGAAAATAAGTATTTGAACACCCTGCTATTTTGCAAGTTCTCCCACTTAGAAATCATTGAGGGGTCTGAAATTGTCATCGTAGGTGCATGTCCACTGTGAGAGACATAATCTAAAAAAAAAATCCAGAAATCACAATGTATGATTTTTTAACTATTTATTTGTATGATACAGCTGCAAATAAGTATTTGAACACCTGAGAAAGTTAATGTTAATATTTGGTACAGTAGCCTTTGTTTGCAATTACAGAGGTCAAACGTTTCCTGTAGTTTTTCACCAGGTTTGCGCACACTGCAGGAGGGATTTTGGCCCACTCCTTCACACAGATCTTCTCTAGATCAGTCAGGTTTCTGGCCTGTCGCTGAGAAACACGGAGTTTGAGCTCCCTCCAAAGATTCTCTATTGGGTTTAGGTCTGGAGACTGGCTAGGCCACGCCAGAACCTTGATATGCTTCTTACAGAGCCACTCTTTGGTTATCCTGGCTGTGTGCTTCGGGTCATTGTCATGTTGGAAGACCCAGCCTTGACCCATCTTCAATGCTCTAACTGAGGGAAGGAGGTTGTTCCCCAAAATCTCGCAATACATGGCCCCGGTCATCCTCTCCTTAATACAGTGCAGTCGTCCTGTCCCATGTGCAGAAATACATCCCCAAAGCATGATGCTACCACCCCCATGCTTCACAGTAGGGATGGGGTTCTTGGGATGGTACTCATCATTCTTCTTCCTCCAAACACGTTAAGTGGAATTATGACCCAAAAGTTCTATTTTGGTCTCATCTGACCACATGACTTTCTCCCATGACTCCTCTGGATCATCCAAATGGTCATTGGCAAACTTAAGACGTGCCTGGACATGTGCTGGTTTAAGCAGGGGAACCTTCCGTGCCATGCATGATTTCAAACCATGACGTCTTAATGTATTACCAACAGAAACCTTGGAAACGGTGGTCCCAGCTCTTTTCAGGTCATTGACCAGCTCCTCCCGTGTAGTTCTGGGCTGATTTCTCACCTTCCTTAGGATCATTGAGACCCCACGAGGTGAGATCTTGCATGGAGCCCCAGTCCGAGGGAGATTGACAGTCATGTTTAGCTTCTTCCATTTTCTAATGATTGCTCCAACAGTGGACCTTTTTTCACCAAGCTGCTTGGCAATTTCCCCGTAGCCCTTTCCAGCCTTGTGGAGGTGTACAATTTTGTCTCTAGTGTCTTTGGACAGCTCTTTGGTCTTGGCCATGTTAGTAGTTGGATTCTTACTGATTGTATGGGGTGGACAGGTGTCTTTATGCAGCTAACGACCTCAAACAGGTGCATCTAATTTAGGATAATAAATGTAGTGGAGGTGGACATTTTAAAGGCAGACTAACAGGTCTTTGAGGGTCAGAATTCTAGCTGATAGACAGGTGTTCAAATACTTATTTGCAGCTGTATTATACAAATAAATATAAAAAAAATCATATATTGTGATTTCTGGATTTTTTTTTTAGATTATGTCTCTCACAGTGGACATGCACCTACGATGAAAATTTTAGACCCCTCCATGATTTCTAAGTGGGAGAACTTGCAAAATAGCACGGTGTTCAAAGACTTATTTTCCTCACTGTATTAGAGTAGTCAATTTACTGTCCTCTGAAAAAATAACAACATACAGCCATTATTGTCAAAAGTAAGTACACCCTAAGCGATAACATCTGTACATCGTGTAATCAGGCAAAGCCACACGTCGTATTCATCACGTTTTTGTTTTTGTCTGTTTGCGTATCTCGTGTTAGAGCAGTTAAAACGTTGTGCTTTGAGTACAATTCTCTCATACTGAATGTTCAACATGGCACCTAAGGATCCCAGCAACAACCTATGCAGCTCTGGAGAATTTCACTCCAATATATAATGGTTCCTGAAATGTGAGGGGTGCACTTACTTTTGTGAGATACCCTGTGTGTATACACACACACACACACACACACACACACACATACATACACACCCCTATAAGTTTATCCTTAATGAGCGAGCCAGTGGCAACAGTGTCAAGAAAAAAACCTCCCTGAGGAGGTTGACACCGAATGTCCATTCATTACAGTTCCTTCATTGTCGAGGTTCTAAACCGTTCACTCCACGGATGCAAATCCTTTTTACGACATTCGTAGACCTGAGCCTTTTGTAGCAACCATGTTTCTGATGATACCACTCGAAACCTGTCTTCATGTCCGTCAGGATGTGCGCGAAGAAAGCGGGCGCGAGGGAAGTGTACGCCTGCGAGCTGTCGAAGACCATGTACGAGCTGGCGTGCGAGGTGGTCACGGCCAACGACATGGCAGACAGCATCAAGATCCTACACAAGAAATCACTCGAGATGGAAATCCCGAGAGACATTCCCCACAGGTCACACACACGCTTGTGCTCTTTATTTATTATTAATACTAAATCTGCATTTTCGCCGTGGTGTCATTTTTTTTTTTTTTTTTTTTTTTTTTTTTTCTCGCCAGGGTGTCCTTGGTCGTCACGGAAACGGTGGACGCCGGGTTGCTGGGAGAGGGAATCGTTGAGAGTTTGATTCACGCCTGGAAGCATCTGCTCTTACCGCCGCCTGTAAGTTGCCTCGTTCGGGTTCTATTTCGAACACACCGCTTTCTATGAGAACGATATTAATAAAGGGATCAATAAAGTATTCAGCTTAGCCATTTTATTCATACAACAGTCTAAATACAGGATATTTAATTTATTTAAATATCACAATTATATCCTATAATAGTATAATAGGCATTTTTATACTAATGGTCTCATAATAGGATTGAAAGCCGTAAGATATAAAAACATCAGTGCAGGAAAGTGAAACATGCACTATATATACATGACAAAAGTTTGTGGACATCTGAATAGGTATTATATATTCTTTTTTTTTTCTCTTAGAATAACCTCCACACTTTTTTAGGAAGATGTTCCACTAGATATTGGAGTGAGCATGTGGAGATTTGTGTTCATTCAGATACAAGTGAGGAGGTCTGGGGTACAGTCAGCGTTCACATTCATCCCAAAGGTGTTCAGTAGGGATGAGATCAGAGCTCTATAGCAGGAGATCTTCCTCTCCAACCCATATAAAGTATATCGTCATGGAGCTCAAGTGAAGGCAAAAAGTAATTCTGGAGCTACAAGTTTGTGGTAACAGTTTGAAGAAGAACCACATATTTGTTTATTCGTATTTTTCACCAAATTTCTCAGAAACTTTGCGTATGTAAAGGGGAATAATATTTATCATTATTTTTAAATAAATACAAAAAAACGATTTTAAAATAGTATCATTACATTTTCTTTAAATATTTATTTATTTTTTTTTTATCATTTTTTATTTTTTTTATTTCTATCCTTCTCCTCATAAGCTTTGCAGTTGTTTTTTTCCCCCATCCTTTCCATATCTGCTGTCCTCCTGCAGAATCCTCTTGGCCCGAGTGCTACAGATGTTAGAATATGGCTGTATTCTATATAATTCTATATAAAAATTCATATGTTGCAATGTCTACCTTCTCGCAAGAACTCTGAAGACGTTCCAGTTTCCATTCCTTCCCGAACGGGGCGAGTCATTCCCGCCGGCGCTACCGTGTTCGCAATGGCCGTGGAGTGCCCCGAGATCCGCAGGCACCACAGGTGAGAGGTCAAGACTTGCGGGCGTGTGTGTACTATGGACGGCGTGTGATTCACTGATTCGCATTCAGCACGGAAGGTAACGATACGATGCACTGGTTTAAAAAAGTGTGCATCGGATTGTCGTAACTCAGACCCCATGTCCGAGTAGACGACATAATTAAGTGGCTCAATACTCAAATTAGTTTCAGCTATTCACTAATCAATTACCAAGAAGTTTCAAAACTTCAAATAATACATAAACAAACCCAATTCAGACCCATCCCATGGAGCTCTCTGATGAGAACCATCCTGACAGCAATAGCACCCGTCAGCTTTCACATGCGAGTGCGAATTTAACAACCCTTACGTTTTATATCTCACACCTAGTAAAATTTACATATTTTCTCTAATATCTCCTCCCTCACAATTTACATACATTTTGCATATCCCACCTTTTGCTCACGTGTTTTCTGGTAAGTTTCTACCTATTCTTAGTAAAATTTCACCCATTTCCAGGTGACTTTGTTCACCTCCATACGATTCTAATTTACATGTAGAAAAAATATCTCTTGATAGTGACCTTGTCTTAAAAAAATCCCCTGATCGTGCACTTTTGCACTCAACAATGCAACAGATCCTCCACCCCAATATTCACACCTTTTCTTAAAATCTCGTCTGGGTTTTTCCCTCTGTCTGCAAATCATCCTTTGTTTTGTTTTGTGTAGACTCGGTATAGAAAAGTGTTAGTTTGTATGTTGTTTTATATGATTTTTCCACTTCATTTTCTACTTGTGTTTTGAATATGTGCATATGCTGTTTGAGTAAAGTTAATGCATGTTGCCTGCGTGCTGCTTGCTTATTTTACTATTTCTATTTTATGTTATATTTTCCTATCTTTTCCTTCCGGCTGACGCCCTTTGCCTGGTGTACGTGGTCGCCACTTTCCACCGCCCATGGCGTATATCTGTTTTCTGGAGCGCCTATTGATCCTCATATGCGTCTCTATTTTCCACCTCGAATATCTCTTCCGGTTCATACTCTATATTTTTCCCCTTATTTTTCTAAAACTGAAATTTTTTTTAATCCATCAGCCGTATCTGCTCACTCGCCTTTATAACGTTTACGAGCATTTGGATTATTCTCTGTGAAGCTGAGTATCATACTATATTAATGCGGAGTAATGGTTTTATTCATTAAGCTTGGATTTAAACTAATATAAGCGATGTTATATGTTATCTGAAGCATATCACTAAATAATATTATATATTACTAGATTCTACTACTGATAGCTAAAGCTGACCTAAGCTAAATTACATGGGTGAACTTTATGCACCCTATTAGGCCAGATGAGTCATGCGGTCTCTTTGTTTTCTCCGCATAGCCGAGGTGTTTAACCACATAGGCAGCTCCATACATCACTTCTGACTGAATTTTGCACAGTACATGATGCACCTGCACTCACCAACCCTATTAAACCTGACTTTTCTACTATTATTGCTGTTATTATTATTATATATTATATATCATTATATTTATATTTATTATCATTATATTATAAACCGAACTAGATACATTTCTCAACAAGATTCAAGCTGGCACGTGTAACATGATGCATCGTTTTTTAACATATTTGCATCTGTAAAAGCCGATTTATTTATACATCATTTTCAGTAGACGCTACACTTCTATTATTTAGAACGTGACCGATCGTTTGCGACCGAATCGCATCGGCCTCGGTTACGGAGATGCGCATCACTATTGTGTACAGTGTATATACAAGATCTTATAGTATAAAGATGGTTAAGAACGAGATGAACGGCACTTATTAACATGGTGTGTGTGTGTGTGTGTATGTGTGTTGGTTGGTGCAGGCTGTGTGTGAGAGCAGTAGGGGGACTCGATCTGGCTGCAGCAGGACCCATCCGCGGTCCTGTAAAGTGTTCGGGGGACGCAGACGAGTCGTCAGAGCCGTATACCACAGAGAGACTTAGCCGTCTGCCTGGAGGCTTCACTGCCCTCACTGAGCCCTGCAGAGTGATGAGTATAGACTTCAACAACCCACAGGTACACACACACACACACACACACACACACACACACACACACACACACACACACACACACACACACACACACACACACACACACACACAGGAACTCAGCTAGTTTTTAATTGAGTCCTGTTGAACTTTATCCTTGATAAGTTTGATGTCTGGAACAAACACATGGACAAAACACAGCATGTTTTTAATATGATTTCATTATATTGTTTAACCTCTCTCTCTCTCTCTCTCTCTCTCTCTCTCTCTATCTCTCTCTCTATCTCTCTCTCTCTCTCTCTCTCTCTGTGTTTTTCTATCTCTTTTTTCTTTTCAAGTTATTAACACACTCTTGTTATTAACACACTTTTCAAAGCTAAAAAGAAGGAACATAACTTTTTTTATTATCTTACATAAATACTTATCTACTTGCATACTTTCTTACATACAGACTTCTTTATATGTAGTGCATGGCAAAAGTAGGGATTTGGGGCACATGCAACAAAATTGTTAAAAGGTAAAAACAAGAAGAAGCTGGGAAAAAAAAAACCTGGAAGAAGGTTCATTTGTACATTTTTGGCTTTAATAAAATGACTTCTATAAGAAGGAGAACAGGAATGATGTTGTGATCAGACTGCCTCACTCCCACAGTCAAACATGGAGGTGGATGTTTAATGTTTTGAGGTTGTTTCAGAGCAGCTCAAATCGGTAAAGCCCAGAAAGCCCCTGTGCTAGCTCTGTAAAAATCTTGAAGTCTCAGGTGTTAGCTGTGGAAAAACCATAAAACTCATCTCTTGGCGGGGGAATAGAATCCAATAAACTCGTGTTTAGGCATCAAAATGCAGTTCTTGAACAGGTAACGTGCAGAAAAGGTATCATTTGGATCGGTAATTGGCGTGTACAACCATGATGATCGCTAACACTTTTGGTTACAACAGGTTCTTCATTTTTCTTCATTAACTCTGATCGATTGTGCTGCAGGAGCTGGAAGGCCTGTGTCTGAGGGAAGCGGCTCAGCTTCGCGTGCCACTGATAAAGGACGGAGATGTTGACGCACTGGCCGTGTGGTTTCAGCTGCACCTGGACCAGGAGAACAGCATCTCCACCGGCCCGGACGAGGACACGTGCTGGGAGCAGGCCATCTACCCAGTCCCGTCTCGTAAGACTACTTTCAAAGAAACGTCTAAAGGGTGAAATGTAGTATCTATTTAGAAAAAAAAGTGTTTATAGACTCACGGTTTGCCGCACAGCTGTCCGAGCTGCTGTTAGAGAGAATTTATCACAGTGCCTTTGGAGACCTGGACAGCACTGTGATATGATCTAGAACGCTGTTAATATTCTGATCTTGCCTCCAGACTACAGTGTGAAGTGCACCGATGAACTGCTGGTGGAAGTTTCCTGCAGAGACGCTTACCTGAGAGTATCCTGCACCGGGGTAACAAGCGGCAGCCAAACGCCCCACATGGATGAAGCTGCCTCTGCTGAAGTGCCTTCAAATCCTGAACTGGAGCTCTGCAGTGCTCTGGCTGGCCTCCAGACGGACCATGAGCTTCCAACTCAGCCGTTTTTGCTGGAGTGTTCTGAAATCGCTCTCCTCAACAACGCCAATTATCACGAGTGCTTCCAGGAAGCACTGGCCAAGCTTTTTTCCTTCTTCCTATCACGTCAGTCAGAAGTCAAAGAGGAATCAGGTTCCTCCTCCTCCTCAGGTCCGCTGTACGTGCTGGATGTTTCTGAAGGTTTCTCAGTGCTCTCTCTAATGGCAGCGCGATTAGCACCGGTGCGAGCCTACAGCTCGGTGGAGAAGCAGCAGCATCAGGCTCTGCTGCGGCTCTTGGCACGGGAAAACGGAGTACGCGTGGATGCGCTCGAGTTCTGGCTCGGCCATGTGGAAGACGACTCGGCTGTCCTGCAGAGGCCCGACTCGGAAAAGCTGTGGAGCGCCATCATGCTGGACTGCGTGGAGATCTGTGGCCTGCTCAGACAAAACCTCATGGAGAAGGCCACGTTCGCTCGGTAGGAGCTTTATCTCCGATTCCTTCAATACAAACAACAGAAATATGACGACTTGGGCAACTCAAACCTGGTACTACTATAAATATATAAATGGTCTTTCACCAGCTCCTCTTTATAGGAAGTTAATAAGATAAAAAACATACAGCTTTTCATGTCTTTGAGCAACACAGGTGACACGTCTTGGCAGGGAAAATGTCATGTTTTGGTGGGGCAGAACCAGTCTTCTCTTGCTGGGGTAAAACCCAGAAAAGCCATGTTTTAGTGGATAAAAACAAAAAAAGCCATGTTTTAGTGGAGTAAAACCCAGAACCCTGTTTTGGCAGGGGAAATCTGATAAAAGCCATGTTTAGCTGGGTTTTGATTCTTTTTTTTTTACCTCACGTTTACCACGCCAAGCACATTCGTCTTCTGGGATTCAAAGGGACAGGACGAGCTGTATTTTTTATTTTATTAAAACCAAATCAATTGTTTAAATGGTATCAAGAAAATAACTTCATGTATTTTCCCCAGAATTAAATATAATAATACACTGACTAAATTGTAGTAAATTTCTTTTTACAAATTAAAAATAAAAAAAGTCAGATTGCTGTAGTGTATGAGGAACGAAGTACTTCAGGTCGTGTAGTTTCAAGTAAAATAACTTGCATGTGGATTATTTTCCTCTTATTTTAATACTTCATAAATGTAAGGAGTATCTGGTTTAAGTTGCTCAAGTCTTCATGAAAAAGCCATGTCTGGGTAGTGTAAACCTCCTGAAGATTAAAATCATAGTTTGGTAAAATCCTGAAGTCTCTGGTGTTAGCTGTGGAAAAACCATAAAACTCATCTCTTGGCTGGGGAATAAACTCGTGTTTAGGTGAAGGCTATAAAGTCAATTCGGGACTTTTAATGCTACAGGTATAAAAATGGATGCTAGCGTGGCGCTAATACGGGCAGTGTGTCCAGACTGTTCATCTAGACGGCAAACGGCATTGAACAGCGTGTGGTTTTAGGTATTTTGTAAAAAAAACAAAAAAAAAAAAAAAAAAAAAGCAGATATCTACAGAAGACTTGAAGCACAGTATGGTGACGAGACGCTCAGCCGCAGTAAGACATCCGAATTGTGGAAACGTATCAAAGATCTCGTGGTGGTTCCCTGTATAAATGTAGCAGTAATACAATTACAATAAATGAATGAAGGCAGTTTCCACTCCTTGAAATTTGTTCTTTTATTTTATAAAGTCCCGGTTTGACTTGAACGCCCCTCGTATATTGACATGGCTATTTACTATATAAAGTATAGATCAGGAGGTCCTGTTTTGGCTAGATGACATCATCTGTTTTTACTGGTGTGAAACGAGACTCTTTGGTTTAGAAAAGCGTCCCGGTTTAAATGACAGACTTCACTTTTTTTTTTTTTAAGGTGTCTCCTGGAGGACGGCGGCCGCATTTTCCCCGAGCGCATCGTGATTTACGGCGTGCTGGTGGAATCGGACACACTGCTGCAGGAGAGCGCGGTGCAGGGAACAGAACCCACGCTGGGCTTCAACATCGCCCCTTTCATCAACCAGTTCACCGTACGCTTAACCTCACAGCTTTGTACGCGAGCCCTTTCTTTGTGCGTTAACGTCACTAAAGCGTGAATTCCGACTTCTTCCAGGTGCCCGTTCACGTGTTTTTGGACTTGTCCACGCTGGAGTGCACGCGTCTCAGCGCGCCGGCCGAGATGTTCGTCCTCGACCTCATGGACAGCAGCAAGAACTACAGCTGCAGAGACGTCCGGGTAAAGCTTCACACATGCACGTTTCGCAAACAGGAATGCGGTGTCTCTTGAACACGTGCCAGCGTTTACAAATGTTGGCTTGGGCAGATGATTAAAAAGTACACAAAATGCCCCTCTCTGTTAACATCCGCAGTCACTGGGTAGTGTCAAGGCCGGTTTTCTGGAACAGACCACGATACTCCGTGATGGCGTTTGGGCTCGCTGCCCATTTTCCGCTTAAAAATCAGGATCAGGGCTCTGTGGGGGCCGAAGCGATTACTTGCAGGACCCCCCGGTTCTTCTCTGAACGACATTAGCTGTAGGTTATTTGTTGTTGTTTTGCTGCAGAACGAATTCAGGGCCAATCAGACACCTCAATGGATAAGTATCTGCCTGTATTACTCCTGTATTGAGGACACCGTTCAATGCAGCTCCAAATTCGTGAAGAAACCTCCACCACCATGCTTCACTGCTGCCGGCAGTTTTTAACATATTTGCATCTTAAAAAAAAAAAAACAATGTTATTCTATAGAATTATTACTAGAGGTGCTACACTTTTATTATTTAGAAAGTGACCAGTATTCGATATGAAGATCGATTTCTTCGCTAAACATTTTCTCGAGCATCACAACAAAACGGAGATCGAGCCGTGTCCTGAGAGTCACATAGAATACAGATTAACATGGCAGAGGTAGAGCTGTAACTTCCTGCACACAGAACAGAAAAAAAAATATCTTCTCTGTTTTATCCATCTATGCATCCATCCGTCCATCCATCCATCCATCATCTCACCCCACACATTTCAGCAACCATTTTAGTATCTTCTCAAGGGACAATACTCTAGAAATAAAACCTGAATATATTTTAGAGGATTCAATGTGCAGATTGTATATCAGTACAGATTTTGTCCTCTCAAAATAACTCAACATACAGCCATGATTTTCTAAATAACTGGCAACAAAAGTAAGTTTGTTATTCCTTATTCCTCCTGAGTATGAAATTCACCAGAGCTGCACAGATTGTTGCTGGGATCCTCTTCCACACCTCCATAATAACATTACAGAGCTGCTGGATGTTACACACATGGCGATTCTGCACTTTTAGCTTGAAGATGCCCCACAGGTGCTCAATAGGTTTCAGGTTTGGCGACAAACCTGGCCATCACCTTCACCATTTTGATCAAGGCAGTTGTTACCTTTGCGGTGTGTTTGTGGTCGTTTTCATGTTGGAAAACTGCCGTTTCGGTCGAGTTTCTGAAGGGAGGGCGACATGTTCTTTTGAATGTCAGTTATGTCTCAAATATATCCAAGTTTCATATCTATAGTATTATAATATAATAGTTGCTTAAATGTGAGGGTGTACTCCCTTTTGTGAGATACTGTAGATATAGAGAGATCTGACAAACATTGACTGAAAAGTAGGAAATGATGCAGGAACGGATGTGTTCAGCCCAGTGTGTGTTCATGTATCAGTTGCATACAGTGTGTCCTCACTAAATAATGACTTCCTGTCCCTGTTCCTGTCCAGGTTCGAGTGAACGCCTCTGGCAGGGTCACAGCCATCCCCTTCTGGTACCACATCTACCTGGACTCTGATATATTTGTGAGCACGTTCAGGCCGGATTCACACTGGAAGCAGGTGGCCGTGATCCTGCAGCACCCCCTGGTGGTCAGCGCAGGTGACTGGGTCAGACTGTGTGTCTCTTTCCACAAGAGCAGCATTTCTATGACAGCTTTCAGAGAGGAGCGAAAGGAGGAAACTGCAGTTCATTAAGGAAAGGGTTGTGGACTTGAACGAATTAGAGTCGGTGCAGTAGGTGAAAGCAATTGAGCATTTCCCGTTCCATTTATGTAAACTGCAAAGAATCTGCCTAATGGGTCGGATTTTATGGAAAATGGGCTTGAAATGGAAGGAGCACGTGCACGCCAGAAACTTCACAATTCTAGATTTGAAAAGACTTTAAAAAAAAAAAAGAAAAGAAAAAAAAAAAGCCGCACTTTTAAAGCGAGAACGTGTTTTTTATTTTTTTGGGGTAGATGCAGTCTATAGTGTGTTTCTTTTCTTTTTGGACAACGAGATGGTATTTATCATTGTGTGAATTCTGTAAGAAGTGGTTTAAAGTGCGGGGGTCCGTAAGCACAAAACGCAAAATGGACATCTAGAGTAACCCGAAAGGGAAAGCGGGCGGGCCTAATGAAGCACGGAACGCTGCAATGCGTCTATTCATACGAGGTGGTATCAAAAATGTTCGACACCGATTTTGTAACTCGCCAACAGATGGCAGCACAAGGCTGTACGCACAGTCACGAGGAGCACCGACCTTCAAAAATCAGTGCGCCTTTGCGACCAGAGAAATCATTAAAGCAACCAAGCACACTGAGATACATCGTCCTGTTATGTTTAATGGTGTATAAACATGTTATAACATGGAAGAAGACAGACAGCCGTGCTACCCAGATCCCCGTCACCTATAACAGAGCAGTGCAGTTATAAAGCGGTGATTAATCAGGAGTCGGACTCGGCATTAACATCTGTCCGAGTCATCTTGGATATCACACCAGTATCATTTACAATTAATCATATTTTTATATACTTTATTATTAATGTATATAATTATGGTTACAGGTAAAAAAAAAAATTCTCTCTTTTTCAACCCCCCCCCCCCCCCACCACCACCACCACCACTACCAAAAAAATATTTTTACTAATCAGCCCAGACACGTTTCCTATCCAATATTTGCGTTTTTTTATTTATTTCATGAAACATCCTCCAGACGAACACGATCTGGCCTGTCGATTCGGTATTTACATTTCTACGAGAACCGTTTCGCCTGAAAACGGAATAGTTCCGTATTTATTTAAAGAGTAAGCTTTGCTAAGCATTTAAACCGTCCCTAACACAAAACTCCGCCTTTGGTAATTGGAAGCCACGCCCCCTACCTTTCATACCGAGCTATATCCTGAGAGAAAATTCTATTTGGTCAAGAAATGGCTATATACATGGCACATGAGCTCAATTTTGAGTGTCATAGCAGAAGCTGTAAATACTTGTGCGATTTTTGTATTAAATTTTTTTTTTATTTGTAATAAATTTGCAAAGATTTTAAACACGCCTCTTTCACGTCGTCATTACGTTGTTTGTAGAATTTTGAGGAAAATAATGAATGCATTGAATCCATTTTTGGAACACTTGGCGGACGCGGTGTAATCTGACACACGTGAAAAGAATGGATTTAAAAAATGAAATTTATGACTGATAATATAGTTATAGATATAATTTTTTAACGTAAATTTACGTGAATACTCGCCAAGACTTTTGTGCGCAGGATTGAACGAATGCTCTGTTATGGAGAAATTCAAATGAAATTGCATAAAATCTGTTCGTTTGAACCAAAATTATTCTGCAATTCGCAGGGAAAATTTCCAGTCTTTAGAATTCCTGGAATTTTGGAACTCTGAAAATTTTACCATGAACATGGATGAAACAGCATCTGGTTTTAGATGTAGGACCAACAAAAGAAAACAACACTACATACAATATAACAATCTCCACCATTTGGTTTTGTCCACAGTCCCACCCCGGCTGAGGTGAAATGAACTGAACACGAGGGATTGTATAATTTTCCCCCATCTGTCCGTCCTTTCCCCTTCAGTCAATCGCTGTTGGCTGTACTGTATTATTCCCATAATACAGTAGTACTGGGGAAACCCCTCTAAAAGCTACAGCTGTACAGTTTTAGCACCTCCGCTTAGTCGTTAGCTTCATTATCCTTGGCCATGGTTCAGTTTTCTCAGGCATGATGGGGAACAAAAGCAGCATTTCGCCACTGTGTGTGTGTGTGTGTGTGTGTGTGTGTGTGTGTGTGTGTGTGTTGGATTATTTTAATTATTATAGAATATTTTATTACCGCAACCTCACAATATTGTAAAGAGAACAGGGGGTGACTTAAATATTAAACATGCATTTCTGCAGAGGAACGAAAGGCAGAAATGCCCCCCCCCCCCCCCCCCCCCCCCACAAAATAAAATCCCTGGATGGAGTGAAATCCCTGTGCCCTTTTGAAGCTGCTGTTCCTGGGGAATAAGGTGTTAAGTAATCTGGGCGTAGTCTGTGTGCGCCTGGTGTTTAGGATCCTCAGAGAGCACGGTGGGAGTGATGTCGTCTACGTCGTCTACGTCTCCCTCCCAGGGGGTGGAGCAGAGTTGGGCAGGGGCAGAGTGGGAGTGAGGGGGTCGGGTGTGTCCCAGACCCTGATAACGGCCTGATGGAGATGGAGGAGTGGATGAAGCCTCGGTGGCGTCCTGAGAGCCGGAGGACAGGAGCCCCCTGTGTTCGTCGCGCTCTGCGTCACGGGTAAAGTAGCTCTTCCTGGGACGACCCATAACCGTTCGGCCTGTGGGAGAACAACCAGTGGCACGATGAGATTCAAGTAAGACTGGAATATTTATTCTATAGGACTGTGATATTCCTTTACATTCCCTCTCTCATCTCGTCTCGTCTGTCGATTGCTGCCGATTGTGGCTTTTAGCATCCATCAACGTGTCTGTCCATCTACACACTTATCCATTCATCAATCTGAATCTGTCCATCTGATTTCTACTCACCAGTCTTTCAATTTCTTTGGCAAACTCTATATTCACCCTTCTGTACACAAATCTATCCGTCTATGATCCTGTCTTTCAGTCCAATTTACTTTTCACCTGACTATGCTTCTATTCTTCTATTTCTGTACCCATGTGTTCATTCATTTTTCTATCAATCCATCTATCTATCCATCCATCAATCAATGATATTTATACATATCCCTCCCTCCATCCATTACTGTATATCTCTATGTATCCACATGAGTAGATCCTCTGTATACAGAATATCTATCTGTCTGTATCTATCTATACATATGTAGTTACTTTATTTCTGTCTGCCCGCCCACCCATCTGCCCCTCCCTCCCATTATCCAAATATCTATCCACCCATTTTCTGAAGCTCATCAGTTCCTCACCGACGTTGCGCACTTGCTCCGAAAAGTCGGCCCGTATGTCCGACATGTCCCACATGGCCAAAAAGGAATCGAAGCAGGATCCTTCCTCTGCTTCCTGAATATACGGCTTGTATGTGAAGCTGAAGTGATGAGCGATGGCAGCCAGAAACATCTCCACGCAGATGATGAAGTCCTGCCACACAAGCGCAGATCAGTCAGGTTTACTGAAGTAGAGGGAATAAACAGGCACATATGCAGAAGTGAAATCACGGAATACCTGCAGTCCTGTGGCCACGGCCTCCACGCTGTCCCAGTCCCACGTGTGAGATTCTGAAATCACGCCAACCTTTACAAGTAACGCAATGAGCACCGCCTGCCTGTGTGTGAGAGTGTGTGTGTGGGTTAGCAGTGTGTTCAACACAGAGAGTCAGATTGTCTTTACACCACAGCTGTACAACAGATCATCTGTTCATCATGTAATGAAGATATTGCAGGGTTATAGCCTCTAATTAATCCATAAGCAGAGTGTGTGTGTGTGTGTGTGTGTGTGTGTGTGTGTGTGTGTGTGTGTGTGAGAGAGAGAGAGAGACAGACAGACAGAAAGTGTTCTGACCATCACAATCACTCCAGAGGTATTGACAGTTTAGGTTTCTAGAATGCAGTCCAGAATTGAACCATAGCACATGCATAAATGATATATATATAAACACACACACACAATAAAACCCTGTTGTACGAGCAAACGGAGATACGAGCGACCTTGCTCGCAAAATTTACCCTATTTCACGAGCAAATTTCGAGAAATTAAATAGAATTACCATGGAAACCAAGAAGGTTACGAGCGTGGTGCGCGTCTCACACTCAATCTCTCACACTTGCAATCAAACACTACCACATGGGTTTTGGAACGGATTAAATCACTTCTACATTCATTTCTATGGGGAAAATCAGTTCGAATGTACGAGCAAATGGACCTACGAGCAATTTTCATGAACGAATTTTGCTCGTACAACGGGGTTTTACTGTATATATACATATATATAAAAAAATCATTTGCGTTAATGCAATATATATATATAAAATGCATTAACGCAAATGAATTTTAATGGCACTGATTTAATTAATGAGTGATTAATGCAGTTCACATTTCCCATTTTCACCATTTTTATTACAAATATAAACAAACAAATTCAAATGCAACACGTTTCATTTCTCTACTCAGATACACAATTTTTTATTTATTTATTTTTTTTTATTAAAAACTCCAATCAAACCAAACC
Source organism: Silurus aristotelis (assembly GCF_946808225.1). Lineage (NCBI taxonomy): Eukaryota > Metazoa > Chordata > Actinopteri > Siluriformes > Siluridae > Silurus > Silurus aristotelis. The sequence continues at coordinate 30,932,074 of NC_139577.1, read as the reverse complement.
CTTCAAATTGAAACACCAAAATCCGCCGCGATGCGCACATCCGGCGATTAAATCCGTCCGCGTGGAAACACCGCAAAAGTTCCGTTTGGTGTCCTGATGATTTACATCATTTAAAACACCGGAATTACTTTAGAACCTTTACAAGAGTATTTTGTCTTCGTGCATAATGTTACGCCTGATCTGTGTAAATATAAATAATTCTGCTCGTTCAGAGCTACGTTATGCTAGCACTTTCATGATGTATTTGTGTTTGCTTACCAGAAGGAGACGAACACGACGAGTTTGACACACAGGAATTTGCCCACAGGTTTGATCGGCCCGAGTTCTTCTCTTAATGCTTTGTAGAACAGCACCAGGCAGTACATGGCAAACTGATTGGGGAAACAGTAAACGCTGTATTAGATTAGATTTTATGATCAAATTGAAATGATTTTATCTGTAAGGTCACTGATGGCCACTGTAATTTTTTTTGGGGGGAAATAAAACCAGCCAATCGTGATGTATAAGGTCACATGACTAGGATCCTACGACTTGCTATAAGTATATACAGTATATATTAGATTTATTCTTAATTATTAATATCTTCCTGTACCACTTTTTTTTTTATATTTCGATGTCTGTATTTTATATGATTTATTATCATGTTGTCTGGGGAATGCCTTAATAATCCTTCATTGTTTTGCAGAGAAGTACAAAGAAAAGGTCGTCTCAGGCCATTGCAAGAATAATTTCTGATAACAAGCTATCATCTATTTCGACTTGTTTTTTTAAGAGGAGCGAAGTTGAAAATATGGATACGGAAATTACATTTTACCACAAAAACCTCATTCAGTAAAGTCAAGTGAGGAGGCCCGGGGTGCCCATTTCAAAGGTGTTAAATAGGGTTGAGGTAAGAGCTTTATGGCAGGGGATCATCCACTCCAAACCATGTAAAGCATATCTTCATGGAGCGCATCATCATCATGCTGGAACATGTTTGGGTCTCAAAGTTCAAATGAAGGGAAAATTTCATGCTACCGCATCAAAAGACATCGTATATAATTGTATTATTCCAAGTCCATGAGGTAGTTTTCTGAAACGCTGTTCAGTAGAGTTAAAAAACAAGCCTTAAAAATGTGAAAATGGCTAAATGTTGGGTTGGAGAGAGAGTTCTGCTAACCCTCGAGTCATCTTGCGATCAGTCACATCAACAAAACTGTGTGCCTCCAAGTTTGTTTAGTTTGGGTAAGAACCACATGGTACATCAATTAATTGAGTAATTGGAAAAGAAGTACCGTATTTTCCGGACTATTAAGCGCACCCAAATATAAGCCGCACCCACTGAATTTGGCAAAGATTTTTATTTTAAACATAAATAAACCGCACCTGTCTATAAGCCGCACATTGAATTGAATTGTCTACATTAAAACTAATGAACTTTACACAGGCTTTAATGAAAGACAGTGTCTGTTACACGGCTTGTATCTAAACAGTAGCCTACTAAGAAAAACATTGTTCACTCTCTTCCTCCTCCCTTTCACAACTATTTCTCTCGAGAGTTTTTCTTTCGGCTTCGTCGTGTGTTTAAAAATCACCATCGGTGAATCTTTTCTTCCGATACCGTGCAGCTCAGAACACAGGTGAAGTGCGTTTTTTTAAACGTCAGAGGAACCTCATCCATATTTTTGATGTGGTGCGGCCCGATTCAGTGGGAGCCGATTTAATATAAAGAGTTTCATTGGTTCACCTGAAGCCGTTCTGCAATTTCATTGGTTTAATGTTATGGGGTTCAGTTTTTTGGCATGAAGTTTGTGAAACCGGGAAAAACCGCGGAAAAATTCATAAATTAGCCGCTTTGTTGTTTAAGCCGCGTTCAAAGCGTGGGAAAAAAGTAGCGGCTTATAGTCGGGAAAATACGGTAATTTTTCTTCATTAAAGAACAAAATATTCCTTTTCAGAAAATTTTTTATTGCTGAAATTACAACAATATCAGTGAAAAATAAACCCATTTAGTGCATTTAGTTGCCAGATTACATCAAAATAAATTTTCGTAAGTAATTGATTTTTATATTTTTATTTAAAAGAAAAATTTCTTTTTATTTTATTTGTATTGGCTTGTTTTTTTTTACTCATAACTCTAATTTTAAAAAATCATAAATAATAAAAAATACATTTCGAATTACAGAAAAAAAAAAAAAAAAAAAAAAGGTAAAACACACTGTATGGTGTTTTCTTTGTGTTTTAGTTTAAAATGATCCTGAACTGCTGTGTTTTTTTTGTCCTGAAGCTTCTCTTCGCCCCTCGAATTACTCGAGGAATCGTTTCAGCTCTGGTTAAAAGTGACGATTTTGCCAAGACTTTATTGAGATACAAATATAAACACCCTAAAAAAAAAAGTTGTACTGATCTGTGTGAGGTGAAACTTGGAGCAATTTCAGTTCTTTCACATATTTCTGTGTATTATAGTACCGAGAACGATGAAGAAAGAGGTACATACGAGCTGGGAGACGTTGTTAATGATCACTAAATAGGTCCAGGCATTTTTGGAGCTGAAGTTGCCTTCATCGTAAATGTCGCAAAGTTGACAGATCCTGAAGACACACACAAAAAACATGCAAATTCTTCATCAAGATGATTCTATTCATTCTATTCATTCAGGGATAAATACAACTATTCATGTATTTATCCCTGATGAGCAGCCATGGAGACTGTGACCAGGAAAAACTATTAGATGTTATGAGCAAGAAACCTTGAGAGGAACCAGACTCAAAAGGGGAACCATCCTCATTTGGGTGACATCAAGAGTGTGATTATAGACTTTAAACAATACAGAACACTAAAGAGTGAGAACGAACATGAGCACTGGAGTGTGTGATTAGGAGTAATGTTCTTTCTACAGTCATATACAGTCATTTTAGATTATGGAACCAGGAGCTACTGAGCAACTCATAAAATAGCTCAACATCTGCGATCATCTGGTGAGTAAATGGGACACTCACATTGCCACGACTGTGGTGAAGGGTCTTACGACTGTGTACTGCAGGACACCCAGCTTACATCTCAGCAACAGGACCCTGCACACACAGCATTCAACAATCACAAATCAACACATCAGGATGTAATCAAACAATAATCAGTGCTGAAGTGATGTGATGAAGCAACAAATTTGGCTTGAAGGTCCATTCATTGGTAAACTTTCTGAGAATAGTTCCACCTCAACAGCCTAAAGATCCATTAAGTTACTGAAGAACTTTGGTGAATCCTCCGTCCTTCAATAAATACCCATGGGTCAATCAGGAGTGGCCTTGCACGTAACTCTGAATCACATGACCACCACAAACCTCTCTAATGAAGTACTCACTCTCCCATGGGCCAGGACGGGCAGCAGCAGAGCGGCGGCAGGTGTTTCTGCTGTTCCTGTGCCCCCAGCATCTGCACCAGGTTGGGATACTGCTTCTCCAGGTAGTTTAGCAGGAAAATCATGAAGTTGTAAATGACGTAGGCTTCGTAGCACTCCCTGCACGTGTCCACGTAGATCGCGATTTTCGGGTACTTCAGAGCAATCCACTACAGGCAGGAAGAGAAATCGAGTTACGTTTTTCAGGTCAAAGACGCCTTGAGACACGGGGCAGAGACCCTCTGATACAAAGTGTGTCAAACATAACCACTTATATTAATAAAAAAACATCATATTACAGCAGGTATATTAAGACAAGTAGAACTAGGATTGTTGTACATGCTGTATATTTCCAGTTGTCTTTTATTTTTAATAGATTTGCAGTTTTGTACATATTTTCCTTTCAGGTGAACTGGATTACATTGGCATGCGATTTTTTGGGGTCATTTTCAAAAATATAATAATCTTTAATGTTTTTGCCCATTAATTACACTGCACAACAACATTTTTGCTTCTTGAACACTGTTGGCTGGTCCCTATAGATATTTGGCTGCTGATCACGAAAATGTTTTTCCTTAATGTTTGTGTCCAAACATTTTCCATAAGAGACCTAGGAACAATGTTTTGTGCAGTCTGGGCATGTCCAGGCATGAATTCAGGACAGGAGTAGGCCGGAGTCAGCCTGACACTTTATAGAAGTGGATTACATGCACAGATGCTGCTCATTGGATTAATATCAACCACATGTATGTAGTGTTTCAGAATATAGCATTGCCGTAATAGCACTGTAACAAGTCATTTAGATCAGTGGTCCCCAACCCCTGGTCCGTGGGTCAATTGGTACCGAGCCGCACAGAAAAAATACATAACTTGCATTATTTCCGTTTTATTTATTATCTGATTCTGAACGGTTTTATTTTGGAAAATTAGCGGATTCTCTCCTCCACATCTGTCTATGACTCACTCTTGATGCATGTCATGATGCCTCGGTCACATGTCTTACCTCCATCCGCTACCTTCTTAAAGGGGCTCCCGCCGCTAACACATAATACATTACCGCTAAATTCAAACCCCCAAGCGAGCAAAATAAACAAAAAACACCATGGATTCACGTTTATTATTAGATTTAGAAATATTTTTTATGGTCGTATCATTTTATTTTGTTGTATTTAGCCGCCACACCTTAAAGGCCGCTCCGTGAAGATATTGTCTGACGTTAAACCGGTCCGTGGCGTAAAAAAGGTTGTGGACCTCTGATTTAGATGTTTTACGATTGGTGTCGGTCGATACGTCTCGTCGATGTCTTAACAGCCGCGATGCATTCTGCTGTATTTGTGTCGAGTATACGCTTGTTCATCAGAGACGATTGCTGACTGTGAAGAAACTGTACTTCGAGATGTAAAATTAGTGCCTCACGTGTGCTGCGTGACGTGTGCTGTCGGTTTAGAGGCACCCGGAAGACAATGCCGTTTGCCGTCCTGATGATATGAGGCGAGAACAGAAAGACCACGTGACGCACTGTTACTTTCGTTTGACCAATGTGTCTGCTGACTCAAGTCATTTGAATACCCAAACACTTCAAAACTGCAGGAATGGTGTTTGCTGTCACCAGAAATGAAAATGACGAGAACATGGAAATGCGGCGAGTACCTACTGGAAGATCTGTGGAGATCTGAAAGTCGTTGTTCTGTTAATGAGACTGCAGCTCGGCTACACAAAGTGTTTGTTGTTTCATCTGTGAAAGGGACGGTCGTGCCAAAGAGTTACAGGATTGTAAAAAAAAGTTAGTTCCAGGACAGAAAAATGTGGCGCGTAAACCGTTTCGTCGAACGTCTTTTTTCCTCGTCTTCACATAAAACTGGGACTTATGAGGGATTTCGTGAAAGCAACGAACAAAGACGGCGATGGTTTTCGTTAATTTAAGAGAGATGTTCCCAACAATAACTGAGGGTATACTCAAAGAGGGCTTTTTTGAGTGACAGTCGGTTCGGAGGTCTGTTAGTTGGGCCAGAAAAGATTGCGTGGAAAGCCTTTGACGTTGTTGACGATTTTCTTGGAAATGACAGAGCAGTGTTTTATATTCAGCTGGTAGACAAACTTCTCATACAAAACAATGAAGTGCAACATGTCCCTCAAAATACGTTTTCCTCCACTCGCACTTGGGGGGGTTTCACTTTATTTTTTTGAGGATAGATTTATTTATTTTTTATATGATGTTTATTTTATTTCTTTATTGTATTAATATTTTTTTTTTTCCTATTTTTATGCTTGAAAAGCGCATTGAGATGTAACTTTTAAAGGCGCTCTATAAAATAAAATAAAGATTATGATTATTATTATATATTATGATGTCGCTGAAGTGTTTTATTCCCCTAATATTAAAGTATTAGGACACCTGACTTTCACTCATATGTGGTTCTTCCGGAAAAAAAAAAAAATTTATTAAAAAAATTTTCCTTAATGCCAAAATATGCTTAATAGACATTAGATTTTGACAGGATGGACATTTTTTTTAAGAATTGTTTAGAATTGTTTAGAATTTTTGCCATCAACATGGGTTGGAGTGAAAGATCTCCTGCTGAAGAGCTCTGACATCAACCCTATTAAACACTTTTGTGGTGAATGAAATGCTGACTGCTCCCCAGGCCTCCTCACCTCACCTACATCAGTGCCTGACTTAACAAACACCCATGTAACTAAATAATGGAAGATCTTCCCAGAAAAGTGAAGGCTATTAGAACAGCAAATGGGGATAAAATATGGAACTGGATGTTCAATAAAGCACTGTTACGCTCGTACCAAATTTTTGTCTGTATAGTCTTATTAAACCTTCTGACCAATCAGAATCGAGAATTCAACAGCGCTCTAATAATCAGAACAAACTGATCAGAAAGACTGTTTAGCATTTGCTGGAGAGGAATGAGAAACGCATGACGCACATTTGATAATCAGATCGCAAATTCAGGACTCCCAAACTGAAATCATGTGCTTTCTGCAGGTTAAGTCCTCAATCGACACTGCTGAATGGACACCATGCTAAAAATGGCTCCGACGCAGCACTTTGGAAGCGGTTTAGAGAAAGAAGACGGAATAATACTTACGCTATCCAAGCTGTATATCGGAACCATCCATAATATCCTTAAAAAAAAAGAAAAGGGGGAAATTAATTACACATGGCAACGTGAAGACGCTTCAAGACTCTGGGTTTAAATGTGGAGAGTTGAAAGACTGACACTGCGCTATATTGGGAGGTGGATTTTGGATCTGAAGGTTGTGAGTTCAAGTCTCGGCTACACCAAGTTGCCACTACAGGGCCCCTGAGCAAAGACCCTTAGACCCCACAATTTTATCATTTTTTTAAACATATGTTTATTTCCTCTTTTTTTAACATTACTGTTTTTTGGTGATTTTTTTTATGGGTTTTTAATAATTTTTCTGAGCATATAAAGCTACATGAATTGTTTAACCTGATACTGATCACTAAAATACACTGCCTTGATATAACTCTAATGCTTGATATTGTTCTCACCTGATGATAGGTTTCTGCAGCTCAGGCTGGGTGTAGTGCACTAGATGCTGAAGTATCCCCCAAAGTGATATGGGAATTGTCATGAACACAAAAATGCCGGCGATGAACCAGGCTTTGTTGTGGGTGCCAACCTGTAAGTCAGGAAAAAAATGATCAGTAAGATCGGATCAGAACCTCACAGATCATCATGAAGAACCAAAATATTCCGTTATAAAGTTTGTATTTTGTTGAAAATAATCCCTGAAATTTACTGTTACAGAAAAACTAAACTCTAAACATCACAAATATCAATATTGCAGGAAAAAACTAATCTTCAAATATCACTACTGCTGTACAAACTAATCCCAGAACACCATTATTATTAAAGAACTAAACCCTAAACATCACCGCTACTGAAAACCTGAACCCTAAACATCACCGCAGTTACTGAAAACCTGAACCCTAAACATCACCGCTACTGAAAACCTAAACCCTAAACATCACCGCTACTGAAAACCTGAACCCTAAACATCACCGCTACTGAAAATCTAAACCCTAAACATCACCGCAGTTACTGAAAACCTGAACCCTAAACATCTCCGCAGTTACTGAAAACCTGAACCCTAAACATCACCGCAGTTACTGAAAACCTGAACCCTAAACATCACCGCAGTTACTGAAAACCTGAACCCTAAACATCACCGCAGTTACTGAAAATCTAAACCCTAAACATCACCGCTACTGAAAATCTAAACCCTAAACATCACCGCAGTTACTGAAAATCTAAACCCTAAACATCACCGCAGTTACTGAAAACCTGAACCCTAAACATCACCGCAGTTACTGAAAACCTGAACCCTAAACATCACCGCAGTTACTGAAAACCTGAACCCTAAACATCACCGCAGTTACTGAAAACCTGAACCCTAAACATCACCGCAGTTACTGAAAACCTGAACCCTAAACATCACCGCAGTTACTGAAAACCTGAACCCTAAACATCACCGCAGTTACTGAAAACCTGAACCCTAAACATCACCGCAGTTACTGAAAACCTGAACCCTAAACATCACCGCAGTTACTGAAAATCTAAACCCTAAACATCACCGCAGTTACTGAAAATCTAAACCCTAAACATCACCGCAGTTACTGAAAATCTAAACCCTAAACATCACCGCAGTTACTGAAAACCTGAACCCTAAACATCACCGCAGTTACTGAAAACCTGAACCCTAAACATCACCGCAGTTACTGAAAACCTGAACCCTAAACATCACCGCAGTTACTGAAAACCTGAACCCTAAACATCACCGCAGTTACTGAAAACCTGAACCCTAAACATCACCGCAGTTACTGAAAATCTAAACCCTAAACATCACCGCTACTGAAAATCTAAACCCTAAACATCACCGCAGTTACTGAAAATCTAAACCCTAAACATAAGCGCTACTGAAAACCTAAACCCTAAACATCACCGCAGTTACTGAAAACCTGAACCCTAAACATCACCGCAGTTACTGAAAACCTGAACCCTAAACATCACCGCAGTTACTGAAAACCTGAACCCTAAACATCACCGCAGTTACTGAAAATCTAAACCCTAAACATCACCGCAGTTACTGAAAATCTAAACCCTAAACATCACCGCAGTTACTGAAAATCTAAACCCTAAACATAAGCGCTACTGAAAACCTAAACCCTAAACATCACCGCAGTTACTGAAAACCTGAACCCTAAACATCACCGCAGTTACTGAAAACCTGAACCCTAAACATCACCGCAGTTACTGAAAATCTAAACCCTAAACATCACCGCAGTTACTGAAAATCTAAACCCTAAACATCACCGCAGTTACTGAAAATCTAAACCCTAAACATCACCGCAGTTACTGAAAATCTAAACCCTAAACATCACCGCAGTTACTGAAAACCTGAACCCTAAACATCACCGCAGTTACTGAAAACCTGAACCCTAAACATCACCGCAGTTACTGAAAACCTGAACCCTAAACATCACCGCAGTTACTGAAAACCTGAACCCTAAACATCACCGCAGTTACTGAAAACCTGAACCCTAAACATCACCGCAGTTACTGAAAATCTAAACCCTAAACATCACCGCAGTTACTGAAAATCTAAACCCTAAACATCACCGCAGTTACTGAAAACCTAAACCCTAAACATCTCCGCAGTTACTGAAAACCTGAACCCTAAACATCTCCGCAGTTACTGAAAACCTGAACCCTAAACATCACCGCAGTTACTGAAAACCTGAACCCTAAACATCACCGCAGTTACTGAAAACCTGAACCCTAAACATCACCGCAGTTACTGAAAACCTGAACCCTAAACATCACCGCAGTTACTGAAAACCTGAACCCTAAACATCACCGCAGTTACTGAAAACCTGAACCCTAAACATCACCGCAGTTACTGAAAACCTGAACCCTAAACATCACCGCAGTTACTGAAAACCTGAACCCTAAACATCACCGCAGTTACTGAAAACCTAAACCCTAAACATCACCGCAGTTACTGAAAACCTAAACCCTAAACATCACCGCAGTTACTGAAAATCTAAACCCTAAACATCACCGCTACTGAAAATCTAAACCCTAAACATCACCGCAGTTACTGAAAACCTGAACCCTAAACATCACCGCAGTTACTGAAAACCTGAACCCTAAACATCACCGCAGTTACTGAAAACCTGAACCCTAAACATCACCGCAGTTACTGAAAACCTGAACCCTAAACATCACCGCAGTTACTGAAAACCTGAACCCTAAACATCACCGCTACTGAAAATCTAAACCCTAAACATCACCGCAGTTACTGAAAACCTGAACCCTAAACATCACCGCAGTTACTGAAAACCTAAACCCTAAACATCACCGCAGTTACTGAAAATCTAAACCCTAAACATCACCGCAGTTACTGAAAATCTAAACCCTAAACATCACCGCTACTGAAAATCTAAACCCTAAACATCACCGCAGTTACTGAAAATCTAAACCCTAAACATCACCGCAGTTACTGAAAATCTAAACCCTAAACATCACCGCAGTTACTGAAAATCTAAACCCTAAACATAAGCGCTACTGAAAACCTGAACCCTAAACATCACCGCAGTTACTGAAAATCTAAACCCTAAACATCACCGCTACTGAAAATCTAAACCCTAAACATCACCGCAGTTACTGAAAATCTAAACCCTAAACATAAGCGCTACTGAAAACCTAAACCCTAAACATCAGCGCTACTGATAATCTAAACCCTAAACATCACCGCTACGGAAAACTACACCTTGAACCATCCCTGAGCCCAGGATCTACATGACTAGATTAGATTAGATTAGACAAGTTGTACAAGTACAAGGCAACGAAATGCAGTTTGGGTCTAACCAGAGTGCAATAACAGCAAGTGCAGGATATACAGTGTTACATGATTTATATAAGTTGAATAGAATTGAATATAGGATTATAAACAGTAATTTACAGATGTATATGTACTATGAATATACAGATGAATATATATATACTTTAAATATAATATACAGATGAATATGTGTATTATGAATATAATATACAGGTGGATAGATATGTACTAGGATCAATAATGTACAGGTGAGTATATACACTGCATTTCGTTGCCTTGTACTTGTACATGTGTAATGACAATAAAGTTGAATCTAATCTAATCTAATCTAATATGTACTATGAGCAGTAATATACAAATGAGTATATATGTACTATTGACAAAAGGATGTGAACGGTGCAGTGTGCAACTGAGGAGCAGTGTGCAACTGAGGAGCAGTGTGCAACTGAGACTATCAGTATGAACAGATGTGTGTATAATGATGAAGTTTCCTGTTAATAATGAAGCAGACCTCGGACTTCTGCAGCTCCCATATGCACAGAGGGAGAACCACCAACAGGAGCAAGATGTAGAGGAGCACCACCAGAGGTCTGATCCATCTCCTCCAGTTCCCACAAGTGCACGGCATCTTCTCCTGCTCAATTCTTCTTCCTTTCTTTCTCCTCACATACAGCTAGAGATCCGCTGTGCTGGAATATCACACAGGCTTCTGAGAAACACTAAAGAACTCGGAGGAACCCTGACCCAAATCAGCTGATTCATTGTAAACAAACGCAGCTTGAAACGGGTTAGCGCTCATGCTAACTTCCTGTGACGTAGCTTCCGGTGTTAGACTTGTTTACCGCGAGTTCCGTGTTTGTATTTCAAACTTGAACTTTGCAACTTTTAAACAATCATTTAACAATCGTGAACAATTGTTTTGTCGTCTTTCAGACTTGTTGCTAACAATCTTCATTGAATGACTAACAACATAGACCTTATCCTCACTAGTACATTAGACACTGTTGCCTTCATCCGGTTAAAAAACATCAGAGAAAAACCACACGCACCTTGGTATAACAGTCATACTCATACCCTTGAGAACAGCCTGTAATCTGGAGAGAAAATGGAGGAAAACTAAATTGGGGGTATTTAGAATTACTTATAGAGACAGTATGCTCAGCTACAGACAGGCGCTAAAAGCTGCTAGAGCTGAACACCTGAGCAAACTCAGAAAACAACAAAAACAATCCCAGGTTCCTTTTCAGTACAGTAGCTAAACTAACTACAAATCAGGTATCTGAAAAATGTGTTCCATCACAGTTTAGTAGTGAGGACTTTATGAATTTCTTCACTGAAAAAAACTTTGTTCGAGGTCCAACCTCTGAGATCATCTCCTGATCCAATCTCACCTAAAACTCCACAACTACACTGTTTTACATGTACAGGACAGGAAGAGCTGTATGATGTTATTACCAAAGCTAAATCAACAATGTCATTTAGATCCCATTCCAACTAAACTACTGGAAGAAGTGTTACATACATCTGCTGAGCCTCTTCTGAATATTATTAACTCCTCACTATCGTTAGGTCAGGCCCTAAATCCCTCAAGTTAGCAGTTATTAAGTCCTCCATTATGAAACCTAATTTAGATCCAAACACACTATCAAATTACAGACTCATATCAAATCTCCAGTTTATGTCTAAGATCTTAGAAAAGATTGTGTCTGCCCAGTTACTTTCCTACTTACAAGAGAACAATATCTTTGAAAAGTTTCAGTCAGGTTTCAGGCCCCATCATATCACAGAAACTGCTCTAGTTAAAATCACTTATGACCTGTTTTTAGCTTCAGATTAATGCTACATCTTGGTTAGTTTTCTAGATCTTAGTGCTGCATTCGACACTATAGATCATGATCTTCTCCTAGATCGCTTACAAAATGACATCGGCATTCAGGGACAGGCAAGCTGGTTTAAATCCTACCTGTATGATCTTTACCATTTGTAGCCTTAAATGGAGAGCTATCCAGGTTAAGGCAAGTAAATTATGGGGTGCCACAAGGTTTAGTTCTAAGACCCCTGCTTTTTACAATATACATGCTTTCCCTGGGAAATATTATCAGAAGGCATGGGATTAGCTTCCACTGCTATGCTGATGATACCCAGCTATATATCTCATCGAAACCAGGCGATACATCTCAATTGGCTCAGATAACTGATTGTGTTAAAGAATTAAAAGACTGGATGACTCATATCTTTCTATTAATAAATTCTGATAAGACAGAGATTTTGCTCATCGGCCCAAAAACCAGTACACAGAAGCTCCAGCATTTCAACCTGCATTTAGACGGATGTTCTGTAACTACTAGTTTGCCAGTAAAAGACCTGGGAGATATTTAAGCAACTTGTCTTTTAAAAATCACATCAACCATGTTACAAAAACAGGCTTTTTCCACCTTAGAAATATTTCTAAACTAAGAAACATGTCTATATCTGATGCAGAGAAGCTCGTCCATGCGTTCATGACCTCCAGACTTGATCATTGTAATGCATTACTAGGTGGTTGTCCTGCATCATTAATAAACAAGCTAGAGTTTGTACAGAATGCAGCAGCCAGAGTTTTCACAAGGTTGAGGAAATATGATCATATAACCCCAATCTTATCGTCCCTACACTGGCTTCCTGTTAAGTTTCGAATCCACTACAAACTACTGCTTCTTACTTACAAAACACTAAATGGTTTATTTCCCATGTATCTCTCCAGTCTTCTAATGGAATGGAAACTTATCGATCATTGGACAAGACACCTGTCATTCAAGATATACAGAAAGTATGAAATCTTATCACTTGGTTTCTTGTACATGTGTAAAGTCCAAAATAGTTAAACTATTTTTACGATTAGTGCACTTTTAAATATAAGAAAATAACAGAAGTAAACATAAGCAAGGAGAAACTGGAATGAATTCAAAGCTACTTTGAGGGTATGCAGTGATGTTGGAGAGGCTGCAGTATATCATCACATAACGATTAGTTTCTACACTTTTACGCATACGTTCCAACTTTCTCCTGCCGCAGAATGTTACTGCAGACGCTTTATGGTCTGATATCCATAGCTGGCTTTACCCAAATGCTCCTTATCTAAGAAATCTCACTGTGAAGGACATTATCTTTGGACTTTTAATGAACAATAACAAAGACGACTTTCTTGTTAATAAAATACTTCTGATAGGAACATTTTATATACACAAATCGAAATACTTGAAAGTGAAACCGACGTTTTTTTGCATTTTATAATGAGTTTATTTCTTTTACAAAAGCCCTTAAAGTGATTAAAAAGCAAAATGCAATGAATCTTTTGTCCTTTATAGAAAAATATGATTTGCAGAATAAACCATAGCCCTGTTTATTTTTTATCCTTTTTTATTTAATTGTATTATTATTATTATTATTATTATTATTATTATTATTATTATTATTATTATTATTATTATTATTATTATACATTTAATTTATTTATCTATTTTTATCCTCTTTCCCCTTAATATTTGTGTACATATTTGTATTTTCATGCACATGTTCTGTGTATTGTAATGTAAAATTCACGTTGTTTGTATATTTCTAATAGCTTAAAAAAAAATTCCTGTATATATTTAATGACAGGTGTCTCGTCCAATGATCGTCAAGTTGTCCATTCGCAAACTTTATCTACCTTCTCCGGTTTGTCTGAATTTTTTGTTTGTTTTCGGATTTGTTAATGTGTTTTGCACTTCTCGGCCACCGTGATCAGTTTTGTCTACAGGTTCAGGTTTGCTATATTGTCCTTGACTGTAAAGTTGCAGAACTCACAGCCTCCTTCTCAAGTGTTGGACACTTATGTGTAAGTTGTCAATCAGTGACAGACACAGAGTTATTTTAAAGTAAAAGCGAATGCAATCGTTTAGAGACTATAATCACACTCTTGATATCACCCAAATATGGATTGGTTCCCTTTTGAGTCTGGTTCCTCTTAAGGTTTCTTCCTCATAACATCTAAGGAAGTTTTTCCTATACTATTATATATGTTTTGTAATAATAGGTATTTTTACATTTAATGTTCTGAAATTGTCATAGCGCCTTTAAAGAGAAACCAGACAGCGCAAACAACCTCAAGATCCACCCCGATTTAACCTTTTCCCTCAATAACAAAACAAATCTAACAATCAAAACATGGTAACTGATGCAGATATTAATGTAGAAAATGAGGCTACAGTGGAGTAAAGAGGGAAAGATGTCAGAAAGCATGACAGCAGGTCACCAACAGATGGCAGTGTGGACACACAGTCAGGCTTCTGTGGGACTTAAACAAAAAACATTTCAATCATTCTCTTTAACATCCTCCGTTATCATCATCTCAAAAAATATACAGAATATAATAAACTAATTTCTACAAATAACTCTGAAAACCTTCAGCAAACGTCCATGGTTTCTATACTGAAGTGTGCAGTTTTTGCACATGTTCAGTGGAAATTTGGTTTCATTTTATATTAAAGCATATTAAGTTTTCAAAAGCTGTCAATTTAGAATTTACATTTACAGCAATTTGTAAACACTTTTATACAGAACCACTTAAATGATCTCATTTATACGACTTTGATGCAGTTGATGTGCCCAACATTGGCAGCTTGGTGGTGATCGGATTTTAATTTACGATCTTCTGATCTGAAAACTTCTTTTGGAATTTTTATTTTCCCTAAAAACTAAAAAAGATTAAATAATTTTATTATTGTACAGAAATAAACACAAACTTCACAGGAATAAACACACGATATACTTACATGTTAGATTTTATACATTTAATCATATTGTTATTTTTCCTTTCTCAACCTCCCACAGGATTCAGTTCTTTCAAGATTAATTTTAGTACTTTAAATATATTTTCATTAATTTCCCTAGGAATACGTTCCCTGATTTATTTATTTTAATATGATTTCTTTTTACAATTTATTCCCATGTTTTATTTCTTTATATTCCCACATACATTTTTTTTCTCCATAATATATTTAAATTTATTTACAAGTCTTCTTCTTCTTCTTCTTCTTTCGGCTGCTCCCATTAGGGGTCGCCACAGTGGATCATCCGTCTCCATACCACCCTGTCCTCTACATCTGCCTCTTTCACACCAACTACCTGCATGTCTTCCTTCACCACATCCATGAACCTCCTCCTTGGCCTTCCTCTTTTCCTCCTACCTGGTGGCTCCATCCTCAGCATTCTTCTACCAATATAATTCATGTCCCTCCTCTGCACATGTCCAAACCATCTCAATCTCGCCTCCCTCACCTTGTCACTAAAACATCCTACATGCGCTGTCCCTCTAATAAACTCATTTCTAATCTTGTCCATCCTCGTCACTCCCAACGAAAACCTTAACATCTTCAGCTCTGCTACCTCCAGCTCCACCTCCTGTCTTTTACTCAATGCCACTGTCTCTAATCCATACAACATCGCAGGTCTCACCACAGTCCTATAAACTTTCCCTTTCATTCTTGCAGATACCCTACTATCACAAATCACTCCTGTCACTCTTCTCCACCCACTCCACCCTGCCTGCACTCTTTTCTTTACTTCTCTAACACACTCTCCATTACTTTGCACTGTTGACCCCAGGTACCTGAACTCCTCCACCTTCTCCAGCTCTTCTCCCTGCAACCACATCTCTCCACTGCCCTCCCTCTCATACACACACATGTACTCTGTCTTACTCCTACTGAGTTTCATTCCCCTTCTCTCCAGCGCATATCTCCACCTCTCCAGGCTCTTCTCAACCTGCTCACTACTCTCACCACAAATCACAATATCATCCGCAAACATCATAGTCCAGGGAGACTCCTGTCTGACCTCGTCCGTCAACCTGTCCATCACCACTGCAAACAGGAAAGGGCTCAGGGCCGATCCTTGATGCAGTCCAACCTTCAACCTGAACCAGTCTGTCGTTCCTACTGCACACTTCACTGCCGTCACACTGTCCTCATACATGTCCTGCACCACCCTCACATACTTCTCTGACACACCTGACTTCCTCATACAATACCACAAATCCTCTCTTGGCACCCTGTCGTACGCCTTCTCTAAATCCACAAATACACAATGCAATTCCTTCTGTCTCTCTCTATACTTCTCCATCAACATTCTCAAAGCAAATAAGGCATCTGTGGTGCTCTTCCTCGGCATGAAACCATACTGTTGCTCACAGATGGTCACCTCTTCTCTCAGCCTGGCTTCCACTACTCTTTCCCATAACTTCATGGTGTGACTGATCAACTTAATTCCCCTGTAGTTACTGCAAGGCTGCACATCTCCCTTATGCTCCCTTATACCGGTATGTCATCTGGTCCAACCGACTTTCCACTCTTCATTCTCTTAATCGCTGCTCTCCCTTCCTCTTTACTAATCCTATCTACATCCTGCTTCACCAACTCCACATCATCCAACCTTCTCTCTCTCTGATTTTCCTCATTCATCAGCTTCTTAAAATACTTCCTCCACCTTCTCAACACACTCTCTTCTCTAGTCAACACATTTCCCTCTCCATCCTTTATTGCTCTAACTTGCAGTACATCCTTCCCAGCTCGGTCTCTCTGCCTGGCCAATCGGTATAAATCCTTTTCTCCTTCCTTAGTGTCCAACCTCTCCTACAGCTCCTCATATGCCTTTTCCTTGGCTTTCGCCACATCCCTCATTACCTGCTGCCGCATCTTCTTGTACTCCTGCCTACTTTTTTCATCACTCTGTCTATCCCACTTCTGCTTTGCCAACCTCTTTCTTCTTATGCTCTTCTGCACTTCCTCATTCCACCACCACGTCTCCTTGTCTTCCTTTCTATTTCCAGATGTCACACCAAGTACTTTTCTAGCTGCCTCCCTCAACACTCCTGCCGTAGTTGCCCAATCATCCAGCACCTCTTCACCACCACCAAGCCCCTGTCTGACCTCTTCCCTGAACCTCACACTGCACTGTTCCTCCTTCAGTTTCCACCATCTTATTCTTCTTGCATTCCTCACTCTCCTCCTCTTCTTCTTCTCCTCCAAAACCATCCTACAGACCACCATCCGATGCTGTCTAGCTACACTGTCCCCTGCCAACACCTTACAGTCTTCAATCTCCTTCAGGTTGCATCTCCTGCATAGCACATAGTCCACCTGTGTGCACCTTCCTCCACTCTTATACGTCACCCTATGATCCTCCTTCTTCTTGAAATAAGTGTTCACCACTGCCATTTCCATCCTTTTAGCAAAATCTACCACCATCTGCCCTTCCACATTCCTCTCCTTAAAACCATACCTACCCATCACCTCCTCATCACCTCTGTTCCCTTCACCTACATGCCCATTAAAGTCTTCCCCAATCACCAATCGTTCTTTCCTAGGTACACCATCTACCACTTCATCTAATTCACTCCAGAATCTTTCCTTCTCCTCCATCTCACAGCCAACTTGTGGAGCATAGGCACTGATGACATTTATCATCATCCCTTCAACTTCCACCTTCACGATCATCACCCTATCAGAAAGTCTCTTCACCTCCACTACACTCTTACTGTACTCTTCCTTCAGAATCACCCCTACACCATTTCTCTTTCCATCCACACCATGATAGAACAGTTTAAATCCACCTCCAATGCTCCTGGCCTTACTCCCTTTCCACTTGGTCTCCTGAACACACAGCATATCTACCTTTCTCCTCTCCATCATATCAGCTATCTCTTTCCCTTTACCCGTCATAGTACCAACATTTAAAGTACCAACCCAAACCTCCACTCTCCTACACTTCTCCTTTTCCTGCCGTCTCTGTATACGTCTTCCTCCTCTCCTTCTCCTCCTTCGGCCAACAGTAGCCCAATTTCCACCGGTACCCTGTCGGCTAACGATACCTGTGGCGTTCGTTGTTAACCCGGGCCTCAACCGATCCGGTATGAAATTCTCATTTGTGATCCGCATATTTCATTTGGCACGTTTTATGCTGGATGCCCTTCCTAACGCAACCCTCCCCATTTACCCGGGCTTGGGACCGGCACTAAGAGTACACTGGCTTGTGCCCCCCTAATGGCTGGGTTCAATTTATTTACAAGTATTAGTATTTTATTATTTTTTATTTTTATAGTATTTATTTTTAACATCATTTATTTTTCACAATTTATTTATTTCCACATGGAATTTTTCCATGTTATTCAGGATGTTTATGTAATACAGGATGCGTTTATTTATTTATTTATTTATTTATTTATTTATTTATTTATTTATTTATTTATTTATTTTTTCCAAAGAATGTATTTATTTCCACACATACAGCATTATTTACAATTCAGTTTTAAGCTAAAACAATTTTAAATCCACTTTTATATATTTTTTACACAAAAATAAATGCTTTAAACATTTATTTATTTAAATTTTTTTATGATTTAAGCCTCCCAAATCATCATTTCACATACTGTACTAGTTGCACACTATGGACACACTGGATCTCTTTTATAATTCCTTTATTACTCTAACTGAATTTAAACAGTGGAAGAAGTTTCATGAATTCAGGTTTATTATTCATTTTGGTTTTAGTTTCAAAATGCATGCTACATGCTAGATCAATATATTGTGTGTTCTTGTTTTCCTCAAATCATTTTCTCAGCCATGCTTCTTGATTATTATAGACTTTGATAGTGTGTATAGTATTATTATATTACAAATGTTTGTGGACACCTGACCACAAGAATATAAATGCTTTTTGAGCATCCCAGTCCACATGTAATCCCTATTTGCTGTTATAATAACCTCCTCTCTCCTGGGAAGATGTTCCACGAGATTTTGGAGTGTCCTGGTGGAGATTTGTGTGGAGATCATTCAGCCTGTTAGTAAAGTCAGGTACTGATGCAGGTGACGTGAGGAGGCCTGGGGTGCAGTCATTGCTTCAATTTATCCCAAATATGTGCAATAAGGTTTATAGCTTTATAGCAGGAGATTTTCCACTCCAACCCATATAAAGCATATCTTCATAAAGCTGGGTTTGTGCACAGGATCAGTGTCTTTCTGGAACAGGTTGGGGTCTCAGTGCAAGTAAAAGAGAAATGAAATTCTACAACATCCATAAACATTCTATACAATTCTGTAACTCCAATTTAGTGGCAACCCTAACCCTAACCCTAACTCTAACCCTAATCTCTATCCCTAACCCTAAATCCTAACCCTAACCCCTATATCCTAAATCCTAACCCTAAAAACCTAACCCTAACCCTAATTTCTAACCCTAACCCTAAATCTTAACCCCAACCCTAAACCTAACCCCTAAACCTAACCGCTAACCTTAACCCCAAACCTAACCCTAAAACCTAACCCTAATTTCTATCCCAATCCCTAACCCTAAATCCTAAACCTAACCTCTATCCCTAACCCTAAATCCTAACCCTAACACCTATATCCTAAATCCTAACCCTAACCCTAAATCCTAACCCTAACCCTAATCTCTATCCCTATCCCTAACCCTAAATCCTAACCCTAAATCCTAACCCTAAATCCTAACCCTAAATCCTAACCCTAACCGCTAACCTTAACCCCAACCCTAAACCTAACCCTTACCCTAACCGCCAACCTTAACCCCAAATCTAACCCTAAGCCTAACCCTAACTCTAACCCTAAGCCTAACCCTAACTCTAACCCTAACCCTAACCCTAACCCTAACCCTAACCCTAACCCTAACCCCAATCCTAACCCTAATCAAACACATGCTTCTGATGAGTTGGCAAGTTGGGACCGGTTTGCAAAGGCAGGAAAAACAACACATGGTGCATCCCATAGAACAGCAGGATGCAGAATTATGATCATACGAATAGCAATGAATATACTGGGATACATTTATAGGGAACATGTTGTTAGAGGTAATCATATCAAGTTTAAAGGTTTTGGCATAAAGGAGTTGGTGTTGGATCTATGATTGATGATCTCAAATGTTGAGCTATTTTATGAGTTGCTCAGTAACTCCTGGTCCCACAACGTCAACTGACTGTATAAGACTGTAAAAAGAACATTACACAGGTTTATAGATTTATAATCACACTCAATATCACCCAAATGAGGATGGGTTCCCCCTTTGAGTTTGGTTCCCTTCAAGGTTTCTTCCCTATAACATCTAAGGGAGTTTTTCCTTGCCACAGTTGCCATGGCTGCTCATCAGGGATAGATACACATCGTTCACCTTGACTGTTAAATTCTGTAAAGATGCTTTGGGACAATGTCTGTTGTGAAAAACGCAATAACTTGGTATAATTTGTTGCAGAAAAAAACAGCAAAACCATGCAGCTGCCCCAGAACCTGACCGCCATAATCTAACAGCTGACAATTACAATTGTAATCACGTTAAACAAACTGCTGTCTTTTGCTTGGCCGATGTTTCTGTCACTACGACTGCCTTTTCTCCACAAGTCCTATTCGATGACCTCAGAGAGCTCGTAACACGTCTGCGTTACTGAACTATTGCAGCCCCGTCTCGATTACCCAGATAATGACAATCTCTAGTTTAATGGTGTTTTATAGGGGAAGGGACTGTATTTTTTTAGAAAGCGGAGGCACGCCGTAAAGCTAAACACCCTGCATATTTTTCCTCGTGTTATTTTTGCTAGCAGGCTGGAGGAGGAGGAGGAGATCGGCTGAGGCTTACTTATCCGCCAGCAAATTGTTCTGCCACTTTTTTAACATATTGCAGATCAGAAGAGCAAAAAAAAACAAAAAAAAGCTGCCAGGGTATAGCACTAGGAATGAATTGACTATCCCAAAGATCAGATTCGGATCGCACGGATGCTTGTTTAAACCTTTTCACTTTGTGCCATCGTGCCGTTATTTCACTGCCCCCGAGTCTCAGGAACGACCAGCTCTGGTGGGACAGATTGTGCATGAATATTGAATCGATCCTTTTGGCTTTTTATAAATTAGACATGACTCTTGCCACAGACTTTGTCGAGTGCAGAGACGATTCGCTGCGAGCGATTGCTGTGCAAAATGGCACGGCGTCGTAGCCGTGTTAGGGCAGGGAGAGACAAACAGCTGCTCCGTCTGAGAAAGCAGGAGACATATTTAAAGATTAAGCACATTTTGAGGTCTTGAATTAATCCCTCTTGAGGGCATACAGGCTTTAACTTAGGCCTTTGTGACTGGAAAATAAATGAGAGAGCTGATAAAACACATTTGTGGCTGATAACAGATTAGTTGATCATATTTCAACTGGGATTTCTACAAACACAGGCAACTTTAATAGACTAGCCACATGAGCTCTTTAATAGGAAGGATTCCCATCTTACAAACAATTTTGAAATGCTGTTTTACTTAACTATAATGGGATTTTACTTGAATGGCATCAAATAAAGATCTAACAATCACTATGTAATGAAACCACTTTGCAGGAGTCCACTATAAAATGGTTGCAGATTCAAAATATATTTTGCTCTCTTGCAGTTATCCTGGTCAGGATTGGGGTGGATATGGAGCCTGATCCTGGGTGAGAGCCCAGAATACACCCTCTAAATGGTGTTCTTGGAAGGCCATACACACCTATTCACAAATGAAGGAAATCCACCTTCCGATGATGTGTTTCTTGGAGCTGAGAGGAAAATGAAGAACCAAGAAGAAACTCTCAAAGGTGCAGAGACCTGGAATCAAACATGGAAGGTGTAAGGTAACATCTAAATCTTACAAAAAAAAACACCAGGAGATCTTTAAAAAATGAACAGCGTGCTTGAATCGTAAGGTTTAAAAATGCTGGAGAATGTATTTAATGTTAACATTAAAATAATAAATATGCAGCCATGATGAATATGTAAGTAAGTATAAGTAATTGAAGACAGTTCCTTCCCAATGTGGTTAATTCCCACACTCTACAATTAAATGAAAGCAAATTGCAATAAAAGAAAACATTAAATTAGGCATAATAACAGAAAATTGAATTTTCAGCAGAAATTTATGTAACTGTGGTAGGTTTAGTCTAATAGTTAAGGTATTTGGCTCTGAGGTTTCTGAGTTCAAATCCCAGACACCTTTCTGTCACCTCAGGGCCCCTGTGCAAGGCCCTTAGTTCCAAAGCTTCCCATTTGTATGAATGAGATCAAGGTCGCTCTGGAAAATGGAGTCTGCCAAATGCTATCAATGCATTTTAATGTAAACAGACTTCGTCCACCTTAGAATTATTGATAAGCTAAGAAACATGTTGTCTATATCTGATGCAGAGAAGCTCGTCCATGCGTTCATGACCTCCAGACTGGATTATTGTAATGCATTACTAGGTGGTTGTCCTACATCATTAATAAACAAGCTACAGTTAGTCCAAAATGCAGCAGCCAGAGTTCTCACAAGGTGGAGAAAATATCATCCCTACTCTGGCTACCTGTTAGGTTTCGAATCGACTACAAACTACTGCTACTTACTTACAAAACACTAAATGGTTTATCTCCAATGTATCTCTCCAGTCTTCTAATGCACTACAATCCGTCATGCTCCTTGAGATCTCGAAACTCTGGACTTCTAGTAGTTCCTAGAATAACAAAGTCCACTAAAGGTGGTAGAACATTCTCACATTTAGCTCCTAAACTTTGGAATAGTCTTCCTGACAGTGTTCGTGTCTCAGACACACTCTCCCAGTGTAAGCGCAGATTAAAGATGTCCTACACATGAGACACATCACATATAATAAACTTGTGCTCCAGTACATCTGATCACATGCACATTATCAACTTATGCTGTTAATATCATGAACAGCAGCTATGCTAATTCCTTTACTGCTTCTCTTTTTTCTACCCATCCCAAGGCATCCTGAGGTTGTGCCAGCTCCAGTCACGTCCCGCCTCATCAAGATTGTGGACCTTTAAAAAACATCCCGAACCATCTAGATACTTATCAGCGCCATTTAGATCCCGCTTCTTGGAGAGTTTGGACATTGGACCTCCTTGAGTGTTTAAAGGCTCTGGCATGGGGAAGCTGGTGTTGGATCTGTGATGATAACAAATGTTGAACTATTTTATGAGTTGCTCATTAGCTCCTGGTTCCACAAAATCAATTGACTGTATAAGACTGTAGAAAGGACATTACTCATAATCACACACTCCAGTGTTCATGGTAGTTCTCACTCTGGGGTTTTGTATTGTTTTTAAGATTTATAATCACACTCTTGATATCACTCAAATGAGGATGGGTTCCCCTCTTGAGTCTGGTTCTTCCTCATAACATCTAGGGGAGTTTTTTCTTGACACATCGTTCACTTTAATTCTTAAATTCTGTAAAGCTGCTTTGAGACAATGTCCATTGTGAAAAGTGCTATAGAGATAAATGTGAACTTGAACTTGATTTACCTTCCAGAATGCAGAAACAGTTCAAATGATTTCAAATATCTGCAATAATGGGCGGTTCTCAGTGGTTACTCTGGGTGACTGTTCGAAAAAAGTCAGGGGTTCAAGCCACAGTATTGCTAAGCTGTCACTCTTGGGGCCTTTGAGCAAGGCACTTAACCCTCTGGGGGTTAGCTCCAGGGGGGCTGTGAATGGCTGACCCTTCACTTTGACACAAGCTTTCTAACATCACTTAAATTCTTCTGTGCTGCAAAGTACATGTGTATTAAGAAACTTGATTCATCTTTCTTTCTTTCATTATGTCTTCAATATGCATTTGCAAAAATAAACCCCCCAAAAAACAGGTTGAGGTAGTAGGCATTATGCAGAATGTTGAAGAGCTTGTCCTTGGTATTCTTCTTGGAAAAAAGACAAGAACTAAAAAGAACTAAAAGCTACCAACTGAAAAGTTTAAAGCAGATATGGGTTTCCTTCAAAAGCTTTATGAACAACTGCTCACACTGTATCAAAAGGCAGTCAGAAGGCAAAATGCTATCTGCACTCTTCTGCATACATACAATCAACTGGGATTGGCTAGCATCATTGTGAGTAATGTAGCTCCTCCCACTCAGAGTATACAGTTAGTTTAGCTGCCTTGAAAAAGTTGAGACACTGTCAGGAATAAAACTAATTACTTCTAATGGATCCATGATTGACGTGCCGCTCAGAAACCCAAAATTCTTGTATCTGGGATGTTGGCCAATTTTATATAAATAACACTGAGGTCTTAGTTAGACTCTTTAAAACTGTAAAACACTAAGCAAAGTTGAATCAAGTGAGAAGAAAGATAGATTTGTATATTTTGAGTCTTGATTGGGCAAGAAAACATACTCCACATCTTACAGTGTATTGTATTGTGTTGTATTTATACGTAATAACATGGATTAGGAAGAGCTTTATCTTGTTTGGATTGTAGTGGCTCCAGACTAATTTGATGCCCTCATTATTAAACACTGCATGTGGAAAATGCTAAATCTGACAGATTATTTTTTACAGAATCAGTATGAACCCACAATTGCAATTTAAACATTATAAAAAAGTTAACGGCATGTTGGGCAAAGGTTGAAAGAAATTAAAAAGAATGTGAAGATTAGGTTCCTAGAACGTTTACAGAATATAGAAAGTTTAAGAGAACATTAGAGATAGGGTTAAGAGAATACTGGGGAAGGTTAAAAAAAACAGTTAAGAGAAAATTAACAGAAGTTTAAGGAAAGGTTAATAAAACGTTAAAGAACATTTAGAGAACATTAGGGAAACGTTAAGAGAACATTTTGGGAAGATTACAAGAATTTTTTTTATCAAATTCTTTCAGCTTCTCCCATTAGGGGTCGCCACAGCAGATCATCCGTCTCCATCCACTTCTGTCCTCTACATCTACATTTCAAACCAACTACCTGCATGTCTTCCCTCAACACATCCATAAACCTCCTCCTTGGTCTTCCTCTTTTTCTCCTACCTGGTGGCTTCATCCTCAGCATTCTCCTACCGATATACCCCATGTCCCTCCACTACACATGTCTAAACCATCTCAATCACACCTCCTTCACCTTGTCTCCAAAACATCCTACATGCGCTCTAATAAACTAATTTCTAATCCTGTCCATCATCGACACTCGCCATGAAAATCACATCTTCTGCTACCTCCAGCTCAACTTTCTGTCTTCTACGTAATGCCACTGTCTCTAAACCATACAACATCACAGGTCTCACCACAGTCCTACAAGCTTTCCCTTTCACTCTCACAGATACTCTTCTATCACAAATCACTCCTGCTGTCACTCTTCTCCACCCATTCCACCCTGCCTGCACTCTTTTCTTCACTTCTCTAACACACTCTCCATTACTTTGCACTGTTGACCCTCAGGTACCTGAACTCCTCCACCTTCTCCACCTCTTCCTTCACCACTTCTCAACCTGCTCCCTACTCTCACCACAAATCACAATATCATCCGCAAACATCATAGTCCAGGGAGACTCCTGTCTGACCTCGTCCGTCAACCTGTCCATCACCACTGCAAACAGGAAAGAGTTTAGATCCGATCCTTGATGCAGTCCAACCTCCACCTTGAACCAGTCTGTCTTTCCTACTTCACACTTCACTGCTTTCACACTGTCCTTATACATGTCCTGCACCACCCTCACATACTTCTCTGACCTCCTCATACAATACCACAACTCCTCTCTCGGCATCCTGTCGTACGCTTTTTTTTAAATCCACAAACACACAATGCAACTCCTTCTGACCTTCTCTATACTTCTCCATCAACATCCTCAAAGCAAATAATGCATCTGTGGTGCTCTTTCTCAGCATGAAACCATACTGTTGCTCACAGATGGTCACCTCTTCTCTCAGCCTGGCTTCCACTACTCTTTCCCATTCTTCCATGGTTTGACTGATCAACTTAATTCCCCTGTAGTTACTGCAGGTCTGCACATCTCCCTTATTCTTTAAAACTGTCACCAGCACACTCCTTCTCCATTCCTCAGGCATCCTCTTACCTCCAAAATCTTTTTGAACAACCTGGTTAAAAACTCCACTGCATCTCTCCTAAACATCTCCATGCTTCTCTGGTCTTTCCGCTCTTCATACTCTTAATCGCTGCCTCTACCACTTCATCTAACTCACTCCAGAATTTTTCCTTCTCCTCCATAAGCACTGATGACATTTATCATTACCCCTTCAACTTTCAGCTTCATGTTCATCACTCCTCCACTACACTCTTACTAAACTCTTCCTTCAGAATCACCGCTACACCATTTCCCCTTTCATCCACATCATGATAGAACAGTTTAAACCCCCCTCCAATGTTCCTGGACTATCCACTTGGTCTCCTGAACACACAACATATCTACCTTTCTCCTCTCCATGTTTCACCAATGTTTAACCAAAGTGGCAGATCATTTGACCTTTGACTCTATGATATCCTGGATACAAATATCACTAGTCAGTCTATTAACCAAATCAGCAAAATCCCAAATCAATCAAGTCAATAAAGTGAGGCAAAAAAATCAGGTGATCAGCAGACAGATGTTTAACCTGGTGAAGAAGACCTCAATAAGCTAGACCCACGTGGTCAATATCAGAAAACTGTGCACGCTAGCAAAAAAAAAGCTAGGTAGTAATACTTGCAGATAGCTAAGAGCAAAAGTTCCCGATGATTCAGCAAAAATGTTGTTACAGTATTTACCAAGAATTATTCATAGTGACTGTGCAAAAGTTGTCATGTTTAGAAGTCCAGGAAAATAAAACAAGTTAGCAGACCATGTAATTGGTCATGTGGGCCATTGGATGAGCATTCTGGGAAAATGTTTTCTTAGGAGGGCAAATTATTTGCTTTTTCACCCTTGCTAAATATGAGTAAATACATTTATGAAAATTGTCTTAATTGGTTTACTGTTGATATCTCTCTTTTTTTTTTTAATATAAAAATACTCTGCTTTCTTGGATATAAAACAATTGCAAAGACAACAAAGTTTTCTAAAAAAAAAAAAAAAAAAGTTAATAAAAACTTAAATATATGTGTGGCACAATTATTGCCACTCTTTTAGTCAATATTTGGCTTCCTCGCTTTGCCAAGATAACAGCTCTGAGTCACTCTTTTAATGGCTTATGAGATTTGTAGCCAGTTAACCATCTTTGTGTTAATTTTGCTTTTCTTTCGGCTTCTCCCATTAGGGGTTACCACAGCGTCTGTATTAATGATGTTTGATTTGGCACATGTTTTTTATGCTGGATGCCCTTCCTAAAGCAACCCTCCCCATTTATCCGGGTTGGGACCGGCACTAAGAGTGCACTGGCATGTGCAACAGTAATGGCTGGGGTTGGTTCCCTGACCGGGGACTTTGATGATAGTAGAGCCTTTTTTCTTGAATCCCTTCCAAGCAACTTGATGATGATTAGAAGACCCCAGTGAATTGTTCTAAATTCTATGAACCGGCTACAATAGGAAATCCTAGCCTTGTAATAGACTAAAACCAGAACATAACTCTGACTCTTATTCTCTTGATGATGTTTCCAAGAACATCGATGTAGCAGAACTTTGGTTATAATGTTGTATGAAAACTACACCAAAATCAGAGCAGCCAAGAATTACACCAGGATTTTAATAGTACTTCCTTCCTGCCAAATACAGTAGCTATGATTTGGTTTGTTCAGCCCACATTGTCATAACTGCTTCCATTTGAACATATGACATTTAATTAGAAATTTCGGGAAAAACATTCCAGGATTCCGTGGCGATATTTACAACCCATACTTCATGTTATCATACTCCTCTTGAATTCTGCATTTTGTTCAGTCAGAAGTTTTTTATCACTTTTCTCAGTCATAGGAGGAGCTGTAACTTTAAACATTTACGATATTTAACTAAGATTTCCAACACAAGAAAGTCTTCAGAATGAGTGTCTTTGCAATTTCTCTGCAACATTATGCCCTAAAGATTCTACAACACTAAAAGGAACAATATACAGGTTCAAAGTATGATAGAAAATGATAACTGTTGGCTGTTATTTTAACAAATAAATAAATAAATCACACCACCCAATCATATGCTTGATGTTCATTAAAGAAAAGTTCAGCATCTCAGACCGCAGTAGAAATGCATTTTTTCATCTGTGACAAAATGTTAAACCATTAGGAGATCTTTAAAGAACCTTACAGAGTTTTTATACTTCATCTCTGTAATATTACCTTTAAAAGTTTAGGTTTAGTTTCGAACCCCTTTAGCATACCTTTAAAAGCTTTTCTGAAGAGCACAATACCCATCCATTTTTAAACCTTCAAATCTAGATGGAACTAATTAAAGTTCGGGGGTTCACGCCCCAGTATTGCCAAGCTGACAATGTTGGGCCCTTGAGCAAGGCCCTTAACTATCTGTGCTCCAGGGGTGCTGTATCATGGCACTTTGACCCCAGGTTCCTAACATCACTGCGATATGCAAAGAAAAAATTTTGTGCTGAGATAAACATGTGATAAGTAAAAAGCACCTTTATTTATTTATTTATTGGTTAATTTATTTATGTCCAACAAAGAAACTTTTGGGACTGCAGTAGAAATAATCTTTCACACCTTTTAAACTTTACGAGAGTTTTTTAAAAGTTTGTTCTGGTGGGATTACCTTTAAAAGTTGTATAAAGATCCAACCTGGAAAAAGTTTCCGAATCGGACCCCTTTATCGCATTACCCAGTGCTCGAATTGAGGGGGGCTGGGGGATCTGAGACCCCCCCATGACAAGTAAAAAAATAGACTTAGGGGGGGTCATCAAGATTATTTTAGTAATTAATATATGAATTACACAACAACTGGGGACCCCCCCCACTGGCATCCCCTAACGATTTTTAACCACTGAATCTATAGGAACCAACAGAAACCTTGAAAACATAAATTTTCAGCAGCAATTTCTCAGCTATATATTTACATATTCTCCACCCCAAGATAAATCAGTGTCCTGTTGGATGTGTGTGTGTAAGTTACTGTATGTGACAGAATGCTTGTATTGTCATATGTTAGGATGATTGCAGCTTTATGTCAGATATTTCCTGTGTTGGTCTCAGGATGGCGTCTGGGTAGGGTTTTGAACAAAACTCTCACAAATTTGCTTTGTCCTTGCCTTCCTTTTTGGATTTTCAGGATACTCTGGATATATAACTTCAGCCAAAGCTTGTGTTAAACAACAGCCTAACTAACTCTCTCTCTGATTTCACACACAGTCGGGTGTTTAGCTGTTTTTAATAAAAAAAAAAAATAAATGCTATATCATATATTTGATTGAAATTGTCATTTACTGAAATGTATCCATTTGGAGAATTGAGGTATAAGTAAAAAAGTGATCAGTACGACTAATGAATACAAATTGTTGAATTTGGCAAATGCTCAGCCCAGCAAAATCATTTTCTCATGAGCAAAGCGGATCGCTCGCTCGCTTCTCAAGAGGATGGCATGAAACTTTTTATGATGGACAGAAAAAGCACCCTTGATCATTCTCATGAATCAGTATGAGCTGGATTTTTTTGGCATTTAACTTTTATACGGATTTGAGCAGTTTAGTGGCTAAAATCAAGATCGGGATTAAAGTTCATTCAAATCTCAGAAAATATTACCTAATGCTTATTTCATTTTTGATGAAATTTTATAAATCGATCTTTTTGATTTTCAGCTTTTGGAATGATCCCTGTGAAGCATTTTATTCTCATGCTAAAATCATGTAAATCCCATTCCCATTTTTATTTTTTTTTTTAAATATAATACATTTGTCATTCGTGAGGTCATGTTTCAAAGTTAGAGGAACACAGCACAGATAAATCACAGGCTTGAGAGTGACACTTGATCATTAGGAAAGGATGATCTCAACAATCATCCCGCCTTTCTCCGATCTTTGTCGAGTGGAAAACCTTCAACTTTTAACAGACGGTAATTAAAAAGAGCTTTGAGCCTGAACGATGTCGTAAAAAATGACGTTCTCTGCTTCTCTGTGTCCTCTGAGGTGAACTCAGTTCCTCTCTGGCAAGCACAAACTTTTCCCACCAAATTCCTTCTTCCTCAAACGATCCTCCCTTCTCCCAAAAGGCAGGATTTCACTTGTCTTTTTTCTTCAGTATTCATAAGACCATGAGAGAGAAAAAAGTATATAAACTGAACAGGAGTCATCTGAAAAGTTTTCAGAAAGGTCTCGGTAAATCAGAACTGTCTCCTGGGTATATTCTGTTTTTGTTTTTTTTTTTTATCCTTGAATGATTCATTTTATGTTTCACTTGGCTTGATGTTATGGACGGGAATGTACAATAAAAGCATGCTTAATAATTGTGTACACATAATCTCACTGATCTCACTCATGGCTCTAATTGTACATTACCTGAAACATTTTATGTTTTTTATGCCTTTTGTTCTATTGCACAAAACTACCGTAATTCCCGGTCTATAAGCCGCACCTGTCTATAAGCCACACTGTCTACATTGAAACTAATGAACTTTACACAGGTTTTAACGAAAGACAGTGTCTGTTACATGGTGTAACGGGTGAAATATGTTGTGGTTCGTTTAAGAGCAGAGCGGCATTTACTGCATGTGTGCAAGACCGAGGAATATGTCATTATTTTCGGATGCTCATTTCTGTTTCTTTGACTAACCCTTAATGCTGTTGCCAAGAAAAATAAAAAAGCACGAGTTTTGGAAACCTGTCTGTGCTTATATGATTTCTGTTGCAACTGGAGTTAGCGAGCTCTCCCTTCACCCAGACTCAACGCGTTACCAAGGCTTGTATCTAAACAGTAGCCGACCAAGAAATTCATTGTTCACTGTCTTCCTCCTTCCTTTCACAACTATTTCTCTCTGGAGTTTATCTTTTGGCATCGTCGTGCGTTTAAAAAACTTTTTTTCTCCCGATGCCGTGCAGCTCAGAACACAGGTGAGGTGCGTTTTTTCGTTAACGTTTGGAAATTTAATTGGTCTAATGTTATGAGGCTCAGTTTTTTGGCTTAAAATTTGTGAAACCAGGAAAAACCCAGGAAAAATTCATAAATAAGCCGCTTTGTTGTTTAAGCCGAAAAATACGGTAAATAAAACAACTTCTATAAGAAAGAGAGCAGGAAAGAAGATGTGATCAGACTGCCTCACTCCCACAGTCAAACATAGAGGTAGAAGCTTAATGGTTTGGGGATGTTTTGGAGCAGGGAAGGTTGGAGACTTATTCCAGATGGTGAAAGAAAAATTTAACCAACATGGCCGCCATTCCGTACTTCAACACCAAACAATTCCGTCTGGACTGCAGCTCATTACCCCACTTCACCATACACCAAGACGATGAGCCGAAGCGTACGTCTGAGCTCTGTAAGAGTTCTTTAAAGAGCAAACAGTAGGTTGGAGTGATATCGTTCATGGAATGACCTGCCCAGTTACTTGGATCTTAAAGAAATCTCCAACTAGTGAAGAACGTCTCTGGGTTACTTATGTGACCCTGGTTCCCCGAGGGAACGAGACGCTGCGTCGGAAGGCTTTGGGAACGCAAAGGGAGGATTTTTCACTGGAAATAAAGTTTAACATTTGTACATTTGTCTGGTAAAAGTAAATTTAAACTGTTAAATGAGCAAGTTTGTTACATATAAGCAAAAGAAACTTACATGTGTCTTAAACAACAATAAAAGTCTGTTTCCAAACTTTTGACAGGTACTGTACTTATTATTGATTATTTCTAAACTGATCCGAATTTAAATAAGAGTTCAATAAAATATAAATACCCTGTATTTATAAAGGAAACTACAGTTAAACCCTGTTGTACGAGCAACTAATAGTACAAGCAAACAAGGATACAAGCAAACTTGCCCTTTTTTTATTACCCTATTTCGCTAATATAACCTAATAACCTAATTTCGAAGGCACGAGCAAACCCACGCTACCGGTTTCCTGCTTTCGGCCGAGGGTAGCATCATTCACTTAGTTTATCTCGTGTCACTCAGTCACTTTATGTGTTCAGTGCAGCAAAACCTTTTTTTAGTGTTATATTTTTATTTCACTAGAAATCTTGAAAAATGTCTCCCAAGAAAATCAGTGATGGTGCTGTGAAAACAAAAGTAAATAGAATAACCATTGAAACCAAGAAGGAAATAGTCAAAAAGTAGTGTGGTGTGCGTCTCACACTAGCAATCAACTACTACCACATGAGTAAGTGTTAAATGATGTTTACCGTACAGTAATTTGCGGTGTATTTGTTTGTTAGAATAGGCTACAAATACTTTTTAAGTGTAGAAATAAGTGATCAAAAATGAGGTCTCGGAACGGATTAAATCACTTTTACATTCATTCTTATGGGAAAATGTTTTCGAACGTACAAGCAAATGGACCTACGAGTAATTTCCGCGAACGAATTATGCTCGTCCAAGGGGGTTTTACTGTGTGATGAAATAATCATTACAAACCAAAAATCAAGAATTCTAAAAATCAAGCAGGAATTCTCAAGAACATACAAACAATTAAAAAAATATATATATTTACTAGTTCCTTAACTGTAACAAATCAGTGGAAATATTTAGAAAAGGGCAGCAGAAAGAGCATAGAGAGTCTTAAAAGTCTCCCCAATGTTGTATTTATATGTTTTTTTGTGAAAAAACTTATAGACTCTATAGTCAAAAGATTGTGGGCACCTGACCATAAGATTCTTATATTATTTTTAAACATCTTATTTCAAGTTTAGGTTTCCTGGTGGTCTAGTGGTTAGGATGGGGCGCTCTCACCGCTGTGGCCCGGGTTCGATCCCCGGTCAGGGAACCAACCCCAGCTATTAGGGTTGCACAATCCTTAGTGGCGGTCCCAAGCCTGGATAAATGGGGAGGGTTGCGTTAGGAAGGGCATCCAGCGTAAAAACATGTACCAAATCAAACATGCAGATGGTCCGCTGTGGCGACCCCTAATGGAAGCCAAAAGAAAGTTTATTTCACATTTGGTCCTCATTTGCTGTTCTAATAACCGCCATTTATCTGGGAAGATGTTTTCTCTAGATTTTGGAGTGTGCATGTGGAGATTTGTGTGAGACTCATTCAGACACAAGGTTGTTAGTGAAGTCAGGTGCTGATGTAGGTGAGGTGAGGAGGCCTGGGGTGCAGTCAGCGTTCACATTCACCCCAAAGGTGTTCAATAAAATTGAGGTCAGAGCTTGATAGCAGGCCACTCAAGATCTTCCACTCGAAACCGTGTAAAGCATGGAGCTGGGGCATTGTCATGATGGAACAGATTTGGGTCTCATCCATTAAGTGAAGGAAAACAATTGCCAAATCCAAAGACCTTTATACAATTATGTGCCTAATACTAAATCTAAAAATATATAATAATTGTAACATGTAAAAATGTAGTGTTACATTAAAAAAATCTGCACATGGGCAAAAGCAAGTGAGGAAAAACAAAGTTATATCTCAAAAAAGGAAAAGAGATAAATGTTGGATTACAATGTGGGGGAAAAAACATGAAAAGGATTTGAAGGACTTGTGAAACATGCAACAAGAAACTAATAATGTACATTTTTAGAAAGAAAAACAATGCATGTCCCTTATATTGTGTTTATTTGATTGAAAAACTCTTCATAAACACTCAGAGGCATTACAATCACCAGGGCATGCAGATACCAGGCCAGTGACGAACAAAGCAAATTTATTAATAACAACTTGAGTCAATTTTATATAAAGTTCTCGAAAGAGTCTCGAAAAAATCCTTCTGCAGCACTCGAACAACTGGATTGCTTGTTTTACTGACAAATCATGGAGCGATACATTCTGTGAGATGACTATATCCAAAAATAAGAATATATAAAAATAAAAAAGAAATAGCTGATTATATTTAGTCGAAAAACACTAAAACACTGGCACTGGTTTGCATAGTATAAAAGTGAGAACAATGTTGTACAGACTAGATCTAAATAATCTAAATGAACTTTTATGAAAAGGAATGCAATTAGTCTCCATGTACAATACAACAGCTGGAAGAAAATCTACATCATTTCTCTCTCTAGACAAATTGAAACGTCCAGATATCTGCTATATACGGCAACATTCCATACAATTTCATAAATTCATACTTTTATATTATATTTCAGTATATATGAATATATTCATGTACGTGTATATTTCAGCGTGAATACAGTATATACAAAAGAAATAATACAGCACGGATACACGGTGACTAATATGTAAGCATTACAGAATTCACAGTATTATGAGTGAAGAGACATTTTTAGCCCTCTTGGTTGTTTTTCACTTCAATGCAGAGGCCTCTTGGTTCCCAAGCCCTCTCTCTGAACTTAGGAATGGTCTCTCGCACCCCCCCCCCCTTTTTTTTCCCCCCCCTCCAACATTATTACCAAGGGTTTGTTGAAGTTGGCTAGAATCTGAGAACTAATTCTAAATTTTGAAAAGGGTCAGAAGTCATAATCCTCTGTATTTCTAACGGAATGGCTAGACAAGACAAGTTAAACCAGCTGGAGAACTTCAGGAAGGAATCATCCACTGTGTGTGTGCGGGGGGTGGGGAATCATTGGGCAATTAATCAAGCTTCTAGCACCTTCCATTGGTTTATACAGAACCCAATAGAAGAAATGGATTGACTCAGTGCTGTACAGTGTAATGACACATGAATATTTTCAGGAATGACTGATTTTCTGCATTTCAGCACAGGGCTGATAATGTCTTTTAAAAATCAATAATTAGCTCTTTATTCATTTGAATTAGACACTTAGTCATATTGGTACATTTTGGGGCTTAAAAATTTATTGCAATTATAAATTTTTTTTTTACAAATCTTTGTATCAAGATCAGTTGCCAGACAACAAGTCAGGAAATATTAAAAGGCTTGATTTTATCATCTAATTTATTAGTGTTAATGACTTCTGGTCTCAGTGCCAACTGGTCTTTATGACCTCTGGTCCCGATGGCTAGTGTTCCTAAAGGGTTCTGATCCCTATGGCTACTGGTCCTAATGGATATTTATTTAAATGGCTTCAGGTCCTGATAGATTCTGGTCCCAATGGCAAATGGTCTCAATGTCCTTTGGTCCAATAACCTCTAGTTCCAATGAATTCTGGCCTCAGTGACTTCTGGTCCCAATGACCGCTACTCCCAATGACCACTGGTACCAGTGGCTACTGTTTTTAATTCATTTTTATCCCAGTAGCAACTGGTTCTAATGGCTATTGGTCCCAATGGCTATTGGTTCTAATGGCTTCTAATCCCTATGGCTACTGGCTAAAATGGCTCTAGGCCCTGATAGCTTCTGGTCCCAATGACAACTGGTCCAATGACCTCCAGTCCAAACGACCTCTAATCCCAAATGCTACTGATTCTAATGGCATCTTGTCCCAATAGCTACTTTTCTTAATGAATTCTGGTCCCAATAACTTTCAGTTCCAAAGGCAAATTGTCTCAATGGCTACTGGTTCTAATTTTATCTTGTCCAAATAACCTCTGGTCCCAATGGTTTCTAGTTCAAATGGCTTCTGGTCCTTCTCTATAACAAAAAAGATATGACCAGACCATATTACCATATACAGTGTATATATATATATATATATATATATATATATATATATATATATATATATATATATATATATATATATATATATATATATATATATATATATATATATAAAATACAGACCAAAAGTTTGGACACACCTTCTCATTCAAAGAGTTTTCTTTATTTTCATGACTATGAAAATTGTAGAGTCACACTGAAGGCATCAAGGGCTATTTGACCAAGAAGGAGAGTGATGGGGTGCTGCGCCAGATGACCTGGCCTCCACAGTCACCGGACCTGAACCCAATCGAGATGGTTTAGGGGTGAGCTGGACCGCAGAGTGAAGGCAAAAGGGCCAACAAGTGCCAAGCATCTCTCGGGGAACTCCTTCAAGACTGTTGGAAGACCATTTCAGGTGACCTCCTCTTGAAGCTCATCAAGAGAATGCCAAGAGTGTGCAAAGCAGTAACCAAAGCAACAGGTGGCTACTTTGAAGAACCTAGAATATGACATTTTTTAGTTGTTTCACACTTTTTTGTTATGTATATAATTCCATATATAATTCCACATGTGTTAATTCATAGTTTTGATGCCTTCAGTGTGAATCTTCAATTTTCATAGTCATGAAAATAAAGAAAACTCTTTGAATGAGAAGGTGTGTCCAAACTTTTGGTCTGTACTGTATATATATATATATATATATATATATATATATATATATATATATATATATATATATATATATATATATATATATAGAGAGAGAGAGAGAGAGAGAGAGAGAGATTTTGATACGTAAAATACAAAAAGAGCGTCGTTTAGAAATAGTTACAAATTTAAACAAAGGTGAATGGAATTTATTTTTATAAGAAAGAAGTGTATGAATGAAAAAATGTGTTTTCTTTAGATTTTTGAGGATATATCAGAGTTCATGACCCTACAAAAGAAAATCTGGAAAACTGCAGTGTTTGCTGGAGCAGCAGGGTATAAACAACTGCTGACATTATTGTTTGTTTTAGCTTTGGAATAAAACACTTGGATGATCAAAAGAGACGGAAGTTTTTATCAAACTATGAACAGATGGATAGACTCTCGATCTCTCTGGATACGATCAGGAAACAGAACACTGTACAGTCAAAACTCATTTAATCCCAACCATCTAATATGACAGCAATAGCAGAGGCATACAATAAAAAAAAAAGTTAGATTTAATCGGTATCAAATATGCACAAATCACTTTTGTAATTGTTATTCAATAATTTTAGATGCAACTCAACATGTGAGTTGCGTGAACATTGTTTTGGGTTCATAGTTTTGTGGTCACTTGATTAAAAGTCTATTAAAAAAAACATATTGTCATTGTCCATTTTTATTTGCCATACGTTTTGCTAATTATCTAGCTACAATGAATTCTATGTGTTGAGTGGCTATTATCTTGAAGCCCTGATACACTCTCTAACACATAAAAAACTGATATTTTATGCGAATCTACAGTCTGGAATAGAAATAAATAAGCCTCAGTATCACTTCTTGTACCTTTATTCTAATCTGTGTATTTTACAGTAGCTGCTGCTGGTCAGTGACATCTTTAGACATCTTAAAAATGGTCATTTGGACTTGTTTTAATGACATTCTAGTGATAATTTACTTCCAGAAGTTAATTATCATTTTACAAAATCTTTTCTAACTATATTATCTCCTTAACAGAGTTTTTAGACTGATGGTATTCATTTTCCATGACCGAGGGAACCAGTATCAGGATGCATTTATTACCAGAGACTTCAAAGCACTTCTGTAAGTCACTGTAGATTAGGGAATCTGCCAAAAGTCATAGCTGTGAATTTAAATAGTACTATCATAATAATAATTTCTTCTACAAATAAAAGAAATAACAGCAAATAATTTATTCTGGCTTCCAAAGGTTTGATTGAATCTGGAAAAACGTGGAAGTTGTAAAAAAAAATGTTTTTCCACTGCGTTTTACACGAAATTGTCTCATCCCTCTGAACCTAACCCATCCTTATAAAACAAAAGGAACATCCAGGTTGAAAAAAATATTGAAAATGTTATGACAATCTGAAGTGTGGGATCTGAGTCATGAAAATAATGACAAAGTCTTCCTGGACCTGAATAGATCTGAATTTAGAAAGTAGTCATAAGCAGCAATGGGAAGGAAAAGGGATTTTTTTTTTTTTTTTTAGCATAGTCCATATTTGCAACCATATGCCGGAAAAACTACTTGACTCTTCCTTCCTTCATTTTCCTGTCCCTTGAGAAAGTATACACATAGCTTATGAATGTATTTGTGTAGCCTAGGATTCTGATTGAGTTCATTTATAGTTGATGTTCAGCTGCGTCCTGTGACCCCCCCCCTTCACTTCCTCCACCCTTGTCTTCACTCTCAGGGATAAAAACTCCAGCTTGCTCTGGAAGCAGGACTTTGCATATATTGTGTAGTATATATATATATATATATATATATATATATATATATATATATATATATATATATATATATATATATATATATATATATACACACTACATAAGCTACAAGAGATAGTTAAAACAGTATCTGGCCCTCAGCGTGTCCAGCACAGAGTAGCACTAATTTCTTGTTTCATGCTTAACTCCAGATGTTCATTGGTGGAATTACTGAGTGGTGTCTTCATCCTGAAACAAACCGTGGTTCTGATGAAGCTTGGTTGTTCTTTTAAACAAGAGGTGGCACTATGAGTAAGAAGTGGTGGTTAGAGGCTCTGGAGTAGGTAGTGAGTTTGAATCCAAGCACCACCAAGCTGTAAATTACCAATATCTGCTTAGACAGTTTGTTCAAGAGCTGTACTTCTGGATGGCACGATCGATCTGGACGTTTTTGGGTTCTTGGGTTTTGCCCTGGTTGCTTGTGCCGTTCATCTGCCCCAAGCTGGTCCCTTGGCTTTTTGAGCGGCGCCAACAACACAGGCAAGACTACAAGGGTGGAAAGAATCAAACAGATCAAACATAAATTATTTAAAAATACACAACAAACTATCATTTTAGCTCAATATATTAAATAATACTAACAACCACAACCTTTTGATTTGGACCAATCCCTGAAGGCGTCATAGCTTTGTTCTTTAATATAGCTTTGTTGACACTAATTACACATCAATTATTAATCTTCTCTCCTTAAACCCTTTCTGCTTATCTCTACATGTGCCTGTGATGGATAAGGTACTGGTATAGCTCCAAGCAATTCCAGGAATCAAGCCTTGCTTTTTTTCAGTCTGTAGAAGAAATTGAGGCCCACTGCTTTCAGATTGCAGAGGCCCAGACAAAGGAAGCGATGGTAATGCTTTGCATGTGTTAGGAGACTTGTGTTAGCATGTAGAGCTCGACTCACCTTAATGCAATTCTTAAACTTCTTGCTGACAAAGTAGAGGATGATGGGATTGATGCAGGAGTTGATGGATGCCATGTTTATGGCAATATAATCCAGGATCAAGAGAAAGCTAAAAAAGAAACATTTTTATATATTGTGTATATAGTGCTTTCATTCTTCTAAGATGAATATTATCGGTTTAAAGAGAATTGCGATCTTTGTCTAACCAGGTACGTTCCAAAACTCAACAAACGGAGTAAGGTACATAACAGTTCTCTTAACTATTCAATGAAAAGCCTCAAAAAGGGACACTTGAGATCATAATGTATGGAACTGGATAAGCACTCACCTGTACTGTTCACAACGATTTTCATCATCAGGACCAGGCATCAGCTTCTTTAAGATTCTGCTGAGGTGCAGGGGTAACCAGCAGAGTCCAAAGATTAAGACCAGACAGAAAACAGCCTTGGCCACCTCTCGCCTCTGCAGAACAGGAAGAGTTCAACATTCCATCGTTTGTAATCTACAAACTTTTTTGCTGTACATTCGAACTTGGACATTATTTTTAACCAAAGTTTCTGTACTTTGAGAGTTTTTGAGATTGTGCAGGTTTACTTTTCAGAAGAATAACGCATGCGAGGTTTAATTGTTTAAATCTCTATATTAGGAAACACTTGTTTGTCATCTTTATCTTCTGTGAACTTTAGCTTTTATGGCATTTTGTGCACGTTGCTAAACATTGATTAGCTGTGCTGTAAACACACTTTTTTTCTAAAAGAATTTATTCAGTGATTCACATTACTTCAGGGATTGGTTTGTTAAAATACTAACCCAAATACAAGTAGTTCCCAACTTATGATGGAGATGTGTTATGACGACCCCACTGTAGCTTGAAAATATTGAGACATGGCCTAGCCTATGCAGGGGTCTTAAAGAATGGTGATCAGTATGAGTTAGTATACTGTAATGTGTTAGTAATTTAACATATCACACTACATAATTTAGTAATTTAGTAATTGCTTACTGTAAGTAGCATTGCGAGTCTTCCCAACCTTCATCCAATCCTTCATATTTAGTTTCAAGTGCTTTACCCAGGTTAGGATTGTGATGTATCCAGAACCAATCCCAGTAACAATGGGAATGACACTGGTATACACCCTAAAAGTCTTGCCAGTTGAATACAGAACACAATTCACACTAAGGAGCAAAGGGAACCATGGAGCTTTGAGGGGGGCAAACAATACCAGCCTGCACCACCATGCCACCACCCTCCAATAAAACATGGGGCATAATTACACCCTTGCTTGTGTTTTAAAAAGGTTTTAAAAGTACTCTAGATTCAATTTGACCCCTTTTGCTACAGGGTATAAAAAGTGTACCCAGAGAGTCCCACCCCTATGACAAACACATGAGCAGTTCTTAAAGATTAGTGTCATGTTTACCTGTTTGAGATGTTCACTGAGGGCAATCCGGAGAGCTCCGTTTCTGTGGCTGAGCATCTTGAAGGTCATGAGAGTGTAAAAAACTGCTGTGCAGGCCAGGGGCACACAGAAATAAAATCCAAACAGCCACCAGTCCTTTGATTGTACATAGAACTGCAGATTGGAACAGATTTTAAGCACAAATTATTTGAAAATATATCAAATATATACACTAGGCTTAGGTTAGGATCAGCCAGCTCAGTTACATCCAGCGCAGCA
The DNA here is from genome assembly GCF_946808225.1 of Silurus aristotelis. Taxonomy (NCBI): domain Eukaryota; kingdom Metazoa; phylum Chordata; class Actinopteri; order Siluriformes; family Siluridae; genus Silurus; species Silurus aristotelis. Next base: position 30,891,381 of record NC_139577.1, on the reverse strand, counting down.
ATGGAAGCAATTTTCACAATTGGTGATAACCATCTGAAGATTCAAAATTCTTAAGCTCAGGAATCCACAAACCTTTGATCACATATTGTAAATATAGTATTTAAATAATATTTTAATAATAAGAGTTTTGCCATCTGTACAATTTGCTATAAGTACAAACTATAAGAATATATATTCATGAACTGAGATTCTACTTGAAGTGCTGAATTTCATGAATAAATTTGGATGATGGATATGATGAACCTGCACATTTAGATTTTTTTTAGTAATGAAAACCCACATTTCTAGCTCCAATGTCACTGATGTATTGCAGGGGAAAGATCAGTTCTGCTCCACACATATGGTTTGGCTTTCTGCTTCCAATTGAACACTGTTAAGGTCTGTCATCAATTAACTATACCGGATTCGTAAGCAAGAAAGCTCAACTCTGTGCCCTTGGATCGTGTTTGTCTCCATCTTATTTTACTTTTAAATGAGTGTTTTCTGAGTTCAACAAAGCTTTGAGACAGACTGTTCTATACAAAGTCAGGAAACAGGAAATGTGTTTTTTCTTTTCCAACATTGTGAAATTAAATGCCGCTTTAAATGTGACTAGATATTTTTTTCAAGTAAAAAAAAAATTGCTACAGTAATTATAGGATGGCTCACTGCAAGGTTCTTGAGCAAGGCCCTCAAATCTTAACTGCTTGGATTCATAAAGTCAGGCGTAACATGATGACCACCTGCCTGATATTGTGTTGGTCCCCTTTTTGCTGTTAAAACTGTCGTGACCCATCGAGCATGAACTTCTTCAGCAATGTGAGCTACAGGAGCTCGTCAGTTGGATCGGTGTATCAATGAGTCTCAGCCGCCCATGACCCTGTCACCGGTTCACCACTGTTCTTTCCTTGGACCACTTTTGAAAGATCCAATGCAGACCGGGAACAGCTCACAAGAGCTGCAGTTTTCGTTTACGTCTAGACGTCATAATTTGGGCACTAGTCACACTCGCTCAAATCCTTACTCTTGCCCATTTTTCCTGCTTTTAACACGTCAACTTTGAGGACATGCTCACTTGCTGCCTGACATATCCTACACACTAACAGGTGCCATGATGAAGAGATAATCAGTGTTATTTACTTCACCGTTAATAATGTTATAATGTCATAAAGTTATGCCTGATCAATGTATAAGCAATGTATCTTACAAATGCTATGAATGTTTACCTGCATGAATCTGGAGGACGGCGGAGGGTTAAGCATGCAGGTACTCTTAGATATGTTGCGGTATTCGAAGTGCACCACGTCAAACCCGATAGCTTCAGGTATTGCTAGAATAATTGACAGCACCCAGATGACGAAAATCTCTACAGCAGTGAGTAAAGGAATGCCGACTCCCTGGACACGACTCCAAGAAGCAACAGCCCTGTACCTGTAAAGCAGAGAAGTCAAACATAGTAGGACAAAATACACAAACAATGTACTTCAGTGAAACTAGAGATACAGATAAAAAAAATATATGACTCCAGTAAAAGTATAATTGCTCCCTTTAAACTTTCACTTGGATAAAAGTAAATAAAAAAAGAAAAAAAATATTTGCCTTCAAAAGTACTAAAGTATCCAAAATACTATTTATTATGGCTGTAATGTTTTGTCACAAGACTCTTTGCTTAAACAACATAGTTTACGTAAAAAGACCCTGTTACTCTTAACACACCAATCTATTAACAGAATGATTTTATGAGACAAACATGGTTGATATCTAATAAAAATGATCATATCAAAACCTTCTTTTTAACTAGTTATGCAAATAAGTCCAAGGCTGTTGTGTCAGGATTTTCTTCCATCATTTATTTGCTGTTAAGCTGACACTGAACTGTATGATCGTGCTAAGTAGATACCACCAAGCGACAATCAAAACAAGTTCAAAACCCTGAAAAGGAACGAGATTTAGACACATGTATTTGAGTAAAAAGTAGTATATTTGACTTGTAGTAAAGTTAAAGTCTCACCAAATGGAAAAATTCAGTGATGTGCAGATATGCGAAAAAGCTACTTAAGAACAGTAACAAATTACATTTTCCTTTGTTACTGTCCACCGTTGCATAGATAAATACACTCTGAAATTGCATATTGAAGGTCTGATTAATATTATTTATTTGCTATCCTAATATCCTAAACCTACAGCATAGAGCCAAAGTCAGGTCAGTACAGTATGTTGGACTTAAGATCCCTTCCTGTGGTTAGGTGTCATTTCCAAAGCTTTTCAAGCAACTCATCCAACATGTCTTATTTTTTTTATCATTAATTAACTCATATCGGAAAATATCATATTGGAAAATACATATAAAAAAATATCAGGGCCAACTAAAATATTTAAAAGTATAGAATTATTTTTGAATAATTTGTGGACATTGTTGCATAATTCAAGTTTGGCTCTTTTTTTTATTTTATTTAATTATATGGGAAATGGGCAGAGCTTAAAATGATAACAAATGGCTTTAGAGACATTTTGGCTTCAAAAAAAAGTTCTCACTTATTTATCATTCAAGCACATTGGCTTAACACTTATAATTCATGTTCAAAAGTATGAGACCACATATAACATTATTAGTATAAGAGAACTGATATAAACAGAAAGTTCTAGAACTAGAAATATTGTGTAACGTCTTGACTATTGGAAATTCAGCAGAATTTTTAGGGTCATGAGTATTATCCCTTCCATTACAACGTGTTCAGATGACATGATGGATTTGATCTGATATTGAATCGTAAAAGTTCTAGACAAACCCGTGTAGTCCATGACAGCTCAAGTTCACTCTCTCTGAGTTTTAAATTGAAAAAGGGGATGAAGTGAATACTGAAAAACTCATAAAAGCATTTTGGAGTTAACTTTTACCTCAGGATTTTTCTGATATTATTTGTAATGAAACCCTTTGTGTTAGCTTTGTGAAAAAATAACCAAACAAAAGCACATTCATTATTACTTTTAGACATTTGTACCCCACTGTATGTATTTTAGTAAACCCTAAGGGAATCTGGCTTTTCACATGGAATTAAGCCGGGGTAAGAGCACAGGGTCAACTGTTTGAATTACACCCTTGGGACTGTAATGGGTTAATGGCCATTGCTCAAGGACCTAGAAGTGACATTTACGAGCAATATAATATCAAACATCCTTTGCCCTGATCTGAAGATAAATCAAGTTTTTTAGTTTGCTCCAATGAGTGAACTCTTGAAGAATCTATAGAATAGAAGGTATCTTCATAAGGGTTTCCAAATACAACTAATTTAGTAACCTTGAAGAGTCGAAAGAACCTGCATTACCTACATTTGGTCACTCATTTGTACCCACAATGCACTCTGATTTTCAGTGTACATTCGATGTACACTCACTAAGAGATTATTTCCTCAGGCTGCAACGTGACATCTTGTCAAACTTTGGTCCTTGAAAAAAAAAATTTTTTTTTTTAATTTTGCCAAAACTATTTAAAAACATTAGTAAATTAGCAAAACTGCGTACATTTTATGCCAATTACATCTGGCGTCAACTTGAGGACACTGACATGAACCCTGCAACAATTTTCCGTACTTAATGTATGTTCAAAGACATTTGTTAATTTTTATTTTATATTTAAAAATAAACAATAAATATATCATGAATTAAAATAAATAAACATATAAGAAATGTAAAATAGATATCATATATAAAACATAATATATAATAAAAACCGACTGTGTGTTTATTAATAATGTTCTTTCTTTTTTTATTTATTTAATGTTTTTATATAATAAACATAATGTTGAACAAACATGAAAGTTAACACCTGCTCTTTTACGAGACAACTTGTAGGTTAATACGGCATAGGTGTAACATGACCAAATTATCTGAGACAGAATATTCTTGTTGAGGCATGATAGTTACGTCAGTGTTCTTAAAAAAAGTGTACAAAACGTAAATAAAGTACACTGTACAAAACAGAATTCAATGATCTGCAAATCTCATTAATCCATATTCTATTTACAATAAAAATAAAAAAAATGTTTAAACTGAGACTGTATACCATGTTAGAGAAAAACAAGGTCATTTTGAATTTGATGGATGCAACACTTGGGACAGAGCCTGAGGAGACCAGTGGTTGATGTTTTGGGAGAGTATGATGACCCATGTGTGTCTGATACAGGATTCTAGCTGCTCAACAGTTTTGGGTGTCCTTTGTTATATTTTTTGTTTCATGATGTGCCAAATGTTTTCAAATGGTGAAAGGATTAGATTGCAGGCAGGCCAGTTCAGCACCCAGAGTCTTCTACTACAAAGTTGTGCTAATGTAATAGATGCAGTTACAGTTAACATTGTCTTGCACAAATATGCGAGGCCTTTCTAGGAAAGAGACGCGGTAAATCCTGTATAGTATATTGTTCAGCATTGATGGAGCCTTTCTAAATGTGCAAGCTGCCCATTACACAGGCACTAATGCAATTCCATAACATCAGAGGCTTTTTTAACTGAGCGCATATAACAAGCCTGATAGTCCCTCTCATCTTTAGTCCAGAGGACGTGGTGTCTATGGTTTCCAAAAAGAAATTTCAACTTTGATTCGTCTGACCACAATAGTTTTCCAATTTTCCTCAGAACATTTTGAATGAGCCTTGGCCCAGAGAGAGTGGTGGCGTTTCTGGATCATGTTTACCTATGCCTTCTTCTTTGCATGATAGAGATTTTACCTGCATTTGTAGATGATCATGATTGTTTGAAATGCTTTTTTTTAAGTGTCCCAGCTTTATTGTAGTTGGAGTTGTATTATATCTACATTGTGATTACCAGTGTTGTGCTCGTTACTAAAAAATAGTAACTAGTTACAGTTACTCGTTACTTCATTCAAAAAGTAACTCCATTACTTGTTGATTATTTACACCAAAAAAGTAATGCATTACTGTTAAAAGTAACTTTTTAGTTACTTTTTTAAAGAACCTTTTCTAATGTTCCCATTAATGCACTTTTATGCGTTATGGTCTACAAAAACAAAACTGACTTAAACACAAAGTAATTTTTAAACTATTTTATTGAAGTCAGACTAGCACAAACTCACAAATATCACAAGGATTTCTGAAATAAATAACAAAACAAGCTAAATAATATATTCACAATCAAAAACTAAAGTAGCTTCTGCTGTTGTGTTGAGCTCTTAAAAATGTTCCTTTCACAGCTGAAGTATGAAAACTATCAACAATGTAGAACAGAACACCGGGTTAGCTTCTATCTTCTAGCTCCTCAGGCATGGAGGTCCTGGAGCAGCTTCAACAGATCGGAGTTTATACGAGCTTCGAACCAGAAAGCTTACATTTGACCTCGAAAGTTTTTGTCTTTATACTCAACTAAAGTGAAATATGAGCATATTTCCACTTTGAGAAACTCGTCTTGCTCTCGCCTCGCCTCGCCTCGACTGCCGCACAGACCCAAATAAACGGAGACACGCCCACAGTGCGTCTTCTTCGTGTTTACAGTGGTTCATCCACCAATCCTACAATGTGCCGCTGCTGTAAGCAAGTTAGGCTGTAGTCTACACTTCAGCCCAAATTCATTCATTTAAAAAAGTAACGGGTAACGCACCATACGGTAACGGAGTTACTTTATTTTTAAAAGTAACGCGTTACAGTATTAGTTACTGTCAAAAGTAACGCTTTACCGGTAACGCGTTACTGCCCAACACTGGTGATTTCCCCTTTATTTTAGAGACATTCAGAAATAAATTTAGATAAGGGATCTCCAGTGTCAGTGTCAATTTTTTTTCAATTACAGGCCAAGCATTTGCCTTATTATATTCAAGAGACCCAAGAAAAGAAAGACTAGCAGAGAAACAAATGTTTATCACTGCTATACAGTATGTTATAAGAAGTGAGACAACGAACAAACTTGTCTTGTGGATGGTTGATAAGAATAAAAGTAAAAAGTTTCAATAAAGCGCAATGTTTCCTTTATGAATACTTTAAAGTTGTAATAGCTGTGTAATTGCTGTGGTATAATGGGAATAAGGCAATGTGTTATAGATTTATTGCTCTTCTTTTTCTTCTTCTTCTTCTTCTCCTTCTGCTTCTTCTTCTTCTTAATTATTTTCCTAAAACAGCACAACACTTGTGATATATTAATCCTTCCACATGTTAGCATCCAGCAATTCCAAAACAATCTGCAGTGTTTGCAGAGCGACATTAATATGAGTTTAATGGAAAGTAGTCTTCTGTGTGTTAATATTGAAGAACCTCTGGATGTAAAATAAGCTTGTTTTTTCTTTCTTCAAATCTGTGTTTGCTTGTGTGCTGCATTAATAACTCCTCTCTTGGGTGCGCTTCCTGTAAAATGGTGCATCAAGTTTTTATGCGTAACTATATTTTTTATGACTCATTTGTACATTCATGTTTAACAACGAAGGGCTATTACTATTTCACCAAGTGATGTTGTATATACCTTTCAGATGTTTAAACAGAGAGACACAGGGATGTGAATCAAATAAGACATGACAGTTTCTCCAATCTGAGTGGATAATAATCAAACAAAGCTATGTGTATGAGATAACAGTGGCAGTTTTCTTTTCTACAAAGTTCCTAACAATTATATATATATATACACATACATACACTCTGTATAGGGGAAATAGGAGCTAAGTGATTAAGGCTCTGGGTTACTGGCCGGAAGGTCAAGGGTTCAAGCCCTGGTATCGATATCAGGGATTATGTAACCTGTTTGACCCTGTGCTCTGCCCACGGTTTTTTAACATTGCTGGAAAATATATATGTAAAGAAAAAACTTCAACTAGGAGACTCAAAACTGTTTCAGCATGTGCACAAAGACAACTTAATGAAGACATGGTTTACATGGGTTGGAGTGGGAGTGGAAGATCTTGAGTGGCCTGCTATAGATCTTTGACCTCAACCCTATTCAAATCAAATTATTAAAAAAAAACAAAAAAAAAAACACACACACACACACACACACACACACACACACACACACACACACACACATACACCCACATATATATGAAGATTTGTGATCTTTCAGCTACAAGGGTTTTAGTAAAGTTAGGTATTGATTATATATATATATATATATATATATATATATATATATATATATATATATATATATATATATATATATATATATATATATATATATATATATATATATATATATATATATATATATAAAAAAGACAAAACCCTTCTGGGACATCTCTGGCCGCCGTAACCCACATCTGGCATTTTTTTCCTCACTTCCAGACACCACCCCAAATGAGCGAATCCATTAATCTTTCCTGCTGAGTGTTTCATGGGAAACTGGTTTTACAGCCACGGCAGGGCGTGACTGTGTCCCGTTATTCATATCATTGCTATCAGCATAAAAAAACGAAATTCTTTAATCATTTACAACACACAAATGGCAGATTATTATTATTATCATTATTATTATTATTATTATTATTATTATTATTATTATTGGTAGTAGTAGTAGTAGTATTAGTACTATTATTGCTAGTATTAATAGTAGTATTGCTAAATGTTACACAGAAGCTGCCATGTTACATTATTTTGCACACAATGTGACATTCCCAAACAAAAATCTAAAGTCAAGGAGCATGAATTCCTTTGCTCGGTCTGAGCAAACAATCTCCAGCACCATATGTTCCTGATTTGATGCTGCATATCAACAGCTGGCTACAAAGCACAAGCTCGAATCCATATTATATAAATATAACATGTATACGACTGATTTATCTGGGAGTTTAAGCGATCTCTCTTAAACATTGCATATTTATATATAGAATAATAATTAATTAAAACATTGTCTGAACATTTGGGTAACGTAAATCCTCACTGTTCAGCTCTTGCCCTGACTCTGAACCCAAACATAAACCCTACTTCTGAAATCCTACACTTTCTCTGCAGCTGAGCCTCAGGGTCAAAGATCTAAAGAATGAATGTGTTGTGTGTTAAACCGAACTGAATGAAATTACAGCATTACGCTTCACTCCTGTGATCTCTGATTTCTCACATCTAACGGACACTGAAAGGATTCGAAAATGTGATTTGATGAAATTTTAAAGGAAATCCTGATCAAATTCGAATTTTATTTCTCACATACACGACCGTACACAATACGAGGTTGGATGCTCTTCATGACAATAACATGAAATGAAACATAATATTGATAGAATTAGAAGAGTAAATGAAAAGCAACTTTTTGAAATGTTATTAAAAATCTAGAATACAATACAATTTAAATTGAATATTTACAGTGTCTGTCAAAAGTTTGGAAATAGTCCATTTTGAGAGACACATTCATGTTTCTTTTGTTTCTATGCACCAAACTTGTATATCTTTTGAACAAACAAATATATTAATATATAAACTTTATTTCTATTAAAAATCTTTCTTTAGCAGGAATAATAGCTTTACGGACTTTTGGCATCCTGACAATTCTTTCTCCACATACTTTGCCATGTCTCCTGTAAAGCATGCCAAAAATGTTCTTCACTAGTTGGAGTTACTTTCTGACCTTGCAATCCAGTTCATCACAAAGGAGTTCAATAAGATTTCGAGGCAGTAACTGGGCAGGCCATGATAGATAATTCTCCAGCTGAATGTTTGCTCTGTAAATAACGCTTGCCGGGCTTTAAGCTCATTGTTTTGTTGTATGGTGAAGTCGGTCCTAATGAGCTGCTTTCCAGACGGAATTTCATTGTGTAATGGTGAAGTATCGAATGGTAGCCATGTTGGTTCTGTATTTCTTTCACCTGAAATAAGTTTACATCCTTCCCTGCTTTAAATAAACCCCAAACCATTACACCTCCACCTCCATGTTTGACAGTGGGGGTGAGGCAGTCTGCAAACATCTTCTCTCCTGTTCTCCATCTTACATATGTTCTTCTGTTAAAGCCAAAAATGTCAGATTTGGACTTCAAAGAACTTTCTTTTATTCATTCACTGTCCCGTTCTTGTGTGTTTTTGCCATATAAATGGAGTGCATATAAACAAAAAAACCATGTGTCTCAAAAACCATAAAAAACTCTTGAGCGGTGCTGTATTTCAACTAATGCTAATAATGTGCATTTTGTTATGCTATATGCATGTGTGTGGGAAGAAAATCAGGTCAAGGTTGTGTGTGTTGTGCAGTAATTTGGTGATCTTCTGTTTAGAGGCCTGAGTAGCATGCACATGTGTGAATTGCATTTTATAATAGTATAATTACAATAATACAAAGATTTTTGGTGACAGTGCTGTATAGGGAGTTACACACTAACACTGTTATTCATCTTTTGTTTGGTGTTCTATTGTTTACATCTTATTTTGCTTTTACATGCTTTTTTCATAATAACTTCTCTTTGTGTAAATCCATGATTCAATAGAATTATGTTGTAAGCGCTTGGAACATCACAGCATGCGAGAAAACAATGCAAGAATGATGGAACTGAAAGTACAGAATCTCTTACCTGTCCACACTGAGTGCACACAGGTTCAGCACTGTGATGCCCACCGAAGCTTTTTGAACGAAGGGCACCAGTTTACACAGGAAGACACCAAATTGGGTTTGAACCAGTGGCCATTCTCCCATTAGAAGCTGCAAGAGAAACAAAGTTGAGATTGTCTTACGTTACTTATCATTATGGCACTGTGTGATACATTTAGCTACAGTACAGATACAGTTTGCACAGCATTATCAGAATCCTGTTAAAATTTATGATGTACCTACTTTACCCTATGACATGATCCCGTGATCTGATATTGACCAATCAGGAACCACATCAAGAAGGTGTGCTATATGATTTTTTTTTTGAAACACTGTAATGATTTCCTCAAATGAGTAATTATAATGAATAGATATTCGGTGCCACCCAGATGGTGGGTTCCCTTTTGAGTTTGGTTTCTGTGGAGGTTTCTTCCTTGTACAGTCTCAGGGAGTTTTTTCTTTGCCACAGTCGCCACTTTCTCGTTTATTAGGGATCAGTGGTGAACGAAAATACACAAACCATGTAGCTAAGTTAAAGTGGAGATCCACTCGATAAAATATTAATGCAGTAAAAGTGTCCCTTTAAACTTTTATTTGAATAAAAGTGCAAAAGTATTTACCTTCAAATGTGCTCAAGCACCCAAAATACTGTGATTTATTATTCATAGATGCCACCAAGCGGCAATCAAAACAAGTTTAAAACAGAGCCCGTGCTCTACCCCAATTGGTCGCTTGCTGTGGGATTGTCCAGTTACATTTTATCCACTCATAAATGAAATGAAATGATTTTGCTAAATGTAGTTGGTAGAAAGGAAGACTTTCTAGTAAAAGTCTCCACAAATAGAAGTACTTAATACAGTAAAATACAGATACACAAAAAAGCTACTTAAATACAGTAATAAATTACATTTACATTTACAGTACATTTACATGTTACTGTCCACCATTTTTAGTGATAAACTTATAACGAAACAAATTAAGGGCACTAAACATATACATTCCAACTTCATAACCGATTTTCTCCATAAAACTGCTTTGGGACAATATCCATTGTACAATATACAAATAAAACTGAATTGATAAGAATAAAAAAAGAGGCAGAAAACCAAAGCTACACGACTCAATATACTGTATTTCACTACCAAGCAGGTTTTTATAGACAAAACTCTACCATTATATACATTTTGGGTGTGGTTCAGGATAAAACCCAGTGGTCAATCATGCTTGATAGTTAAAGCATTGGACTTTGTATTCAAAGGTCATGAGTTCAAATCCCTTCCACAAATCCTGGGCCCCTGAGCAAGGCACTTAACCCCATGTTCTGGAATGAGATAAATGGATAAGGGCTTTTATCAAATGCTGTAAATGTAAAATGTTTATTGGTTTAAGTAATTATAGGACTGTCTTCATTGTTGAGCATTCAAATTCTAAAATGACTTTAGAAATATATATAAAATTATAGATTTTCTAAACAAATTCTACTTTCAGGTTTGCTAAGTGAACTTTGCAAGTCCTAGTCTTCATTTACTGAATTCATATAGTGCATGCCTTTCTATATACAATGGATAAATTGGTCATGCCATTGATGAATACCCATCTTCCCTGAATAATGTTTTTAGAACTTAATACAGTGATCAAATCTTTCTAGTAAAATCGAGTCCACTCTGTATAGAACCAGACTCCTGTCTAGGTGAAAGAAAATGAATCTAGAAAACACATGGATGTGAGATGGGTGTTAAAATTGGACAAAGATTGCATAAATCATGTGAAGATTCTATGAACACAAAGCTATATGTATGATATATCACTTAAGGGTACTGTTCGTGGATTTCATATGTGACGTGACAATAATGATCACATTAACGGACTTGTTCGGGAAAAGTTTTTCCTTCTGGACAGATTGTAAATCACACATCAGTTTCCTATTGAAGTGTTTAGACATGTACGGGAAAGCATCTGGGGAAAAAAAGCAAAAGAAAATGTCTGGAGATGTGTTGTATCTAGAGCTGGACACCCTGAGTTGTCAACTGAGTAATTTTTCACCAGAAGCAGCATGTCTATTGCTCAACATCCACGTATTGCCAGATCTTTGAGACTTCTTTTTGTTCCCAATAGACTGAAAGGGTAAAGATTTACAACCATGGAAGGAGAAAAAATGCAGACATGATGACAAAATATGACTACAGGAAATGTGTCTACGAATGGGAGAAACACTAAGACAAGTGCATCAGATTCTTTACATTTACATTTAAAACAGACACCCTTATAAAGCGACTTTTAGAATTCATCCAACTGAGCAGTTTAGGGTTAAGGGCCTTGCTCAAGGGCCCTGCAATTTAGTGGTGGTGGGATTTGAAGTCCACCTTTTGATCAGAAATCTTTACCAATGAGCTACTCCTTCTCAAAACAGCTTCACTTCTTCTATGTAAACTTACAGTTGTGCTCAAAATAATTCATACCCCTTGGACAAATCAATACTTTATATTGCGATACTTTTTTTCATTTATAAAAATGACTTCTGCGAAACTTTTATTGTATTCAATATATATTAGTTGCTATGCACAAACCCACATATGTGTTAGCTAAACTTTATTTGTATACCAATAGAGATGGCCAGAGATTCTCTTTTAAACCTGTTCAAAATAAATCATACCCTATTTTCAATCTCAGAAAAAATTCCTTATTTTTTTAAACTATAATCAATTTCATCACTTAATGTCTAATTAATTAAGGCCTAATTATGTTAAATGGTAACACCTGCTCTGTAAAGTATATCTGCAAAGCTTTAATTATTTTCAGTCACTGTCACCATGGCCAAGAAGAAAGAACTCAGTCATGATCTTCGTACGCATGTTGTCGATGCCCATAGAGGAGGCAAAGGCTACAAGGCCATTACGAAAGAACTGGGTGTCCCTGTATCAACCGTACAGAGTATCATCAAGAAGTTCAAGATGTTGGCTAGAAAGATCAAACAGCGATGCAAACGACAACCCCCGTATCACCACCAAAAGCTCTAATAGGTACTCAGTGATATCAAGTTTCACCATTCAGCAAATTCTACATTAAGGTTGTCTCCATGGACATCAAACCAGAAGGACATCACTCCTTGACCAGAGACACCAGGTGTGCACCTGGCCGTTGCGAGGGGTCACCAAGATAGAGATCTGAACTTCTGGTCATCCATCCTCTTGTCAGATAAGACTAAACTGGAGCTCTTTGAACATATGGATGTTGCATATGTTTGGCGTAAGAAAGTAGAAGCCTTCAATCCTAAGAATACCATTCCAACGGTCAAGCATGGTGGTGGTCACATCACGCTTCTCTGCCAAGTGGTAGAGGTAACCTTGTTAATATAGATGGTATTATGATAAAGGAGAACTATCTCACTATTCTTAAAGAAAACCTGGTGGGGTCAGCACACAGCTCAACCTGCCAGAGAATTGGACCTACCAGCAGGATAATGAGCTTAGGCATACAGCGCAATGGTCAAGCAATGGTTCAGGGACCACAACATAAATGTTCTAGAGTGGGCAAGTCAGAGCCCTGACCTGAACCCAATTGAAAATTTGTGGAGAGAGTTGAAGATCCGAGTCAATGCTAGGAAGCCTTCCAAACTCCAACAACTGAAGGCTTGTGCGAAGGAAGAGTGGGAAAATATTCTGTAGATCTATAGATCTGTAGAAAGCTTGTGGAGACCTACAAGAAGCATTTGCATTTAATTATGAACATGGTAATTTTTGAATATTTGTCAATAAAAACCCATGAAATGTCATATTTCTTGAAATTTCACATTTTTATTCTCTCAGTTGTTTGTCACATATTAAATATATAAAAGTATGATTAAACTCATCACAGAAGACAACTCAAAAACACTATAAAATACCAAGGGTATGAATAAATTTGAGCAGAACTGTACGTTTACATTTACGGCATTTGACAGACGTCCTTCTCCCGTGGGACTTACAATTGATCTTATTCATGCAACAGAGCAGCTATGGGGTTGCTCATGGGCCCAGGAGTGGCAGCTTGTCATGGCTGGAATTTGAACTTACAACCATCAGATCCAACTTTTAATGCCTTAACCACTGAGCTACTTCAAAGAGATTACTTAAGAGTGAAAGGGATTAAATGAAACAAAAGAAAAAAGAGATATACATTTTTATTACATTGCTTTTTTTGTTTTTAACAATTCCTCAAATTTCCGCCTCTTCCACACTTCACCTTACACATTATACAGACAAAAGTGTTGAGACACCTGACTTTTCCAGCCATATGTGTTTATTCCCCAAACTGTTACCACACATGATTGAAATTGCCCATTAAGCTCCATTAAGATATGCTTTACATTGGTTGGAGTGGAAAATCTTAAGTGGCCTACTATAGATTTTTGACCTCACGCCTATTTTAACACCTTTAGGATGAAAACGCTGACTGCACCCCAGACCCCCTCACCTAACCCACATCAGTGCCTGACTTTAACACTCTTGTATCTAAATCAGCACAAATCTCCACAATCTAGTGGAACATCTTCACAGGGTTATTAAAAAGATTTGATTTACTAACAATGCTATGGGCTCTTCGCACAAACACTCACTAATGCATTCTTCTTAGCATGGCTCCTGTGTTTCCGACTCCTTTACTACACTCTAAATAGCAACGTTCATTAGATATGTAACAAAGAATTCTGAGGAAGCCTCTTTTAGAAAGTGGAAGAGAGGCTTCAAACTGTACGGAGAACACAAGTAGAATTACGAAGACAAATGTAAACAAAGCTGCCAGAAATAACACGTTTCCTATAAAATGGGATATTAATAATAATTCAATTCAATTGGATTTGATTTGTATAGTGCTTTTTACAATGGACATTGTCTCAAAGCAGCTGTACACAGATAAAGTGACAACAAGGTTATGTAAAATAATGTGTTGCATATGCGTAAACTGAGCAGTTGAGGATTTAGTGCCGAGCAGCAGCAGTTTGTTAGTGCTGGGATTTGTACTCATGACTTTTAAATCCAGAGTGCAATGTCTTAAACACTGAGCTATAAAAAGCATGTTACATTTACAATCTAGAGTGACTTACAACTGAGCAGTTGAGGGTTAAGGCCCTTGCTCAAGGGCCCAGCAGTGGGAGTTTGATAGTGCTGGAATTTCAACTTGTGACCTCCTAATCCAGAGTCCAATGCCTTAACTACTATGCTGCCACCTTTCATAAAAAGCTTTAGATTTGTATGTTACATTTACAGCATTTGGCAGACGCCTGTATCCAGAGTGACTTTCTTTAATCTCAGTTATACAACTAAGCAGTGAAGAGCCTCTCTCAGGAACCCTGCAGTGGCAGTCTGATGGTACTGGGATTTAAACTCAGTACCTTCCAATCAAAAGTTCAACATCTTAACTACGGAGGTAGCACCTCCATAAAGAAACAGATATTACTTGTCACATGTACATTACAACACTCCCCTATGTTGTTAAGAAGTTGGGCTCAATGCGCAAGACCAGCCATGATACAGCTAACGGCCATGCTCAAGGGTCCAGTGGCAGCTTGGCAGTGCTGGGGCTCCTGAACCTTAATTGTTGATTGTAACATTATTATATCAATTCTCCTTTTATTAATTTATCAATTTAATTTTTTCAAGATATTCTACTAGATGCACTACAAATGATTTTTTTTTAACCAGCTCAGTTTTTGTGCTTCAGTGTCAACCATCTTGCACTGATTACGCTAGTCTGCCACTTCTAAGCTTTGGAAATGTATCCGTCTGTATGCCTTTAGGCAATGGCATGATCCATGGTCCATATGTCAGCTAATCTAATCCTGATTCTAGACTCTGGGTGTTTTGGTAAAGAAATCAACCGCTGCGCTCCCTTTAGCGCATGTTTATCGCATTCTTTAGCCTGGGATCTATTACAGGAACCAGCAAAGGACAAAGAGCTCTCATGCTACTCCAAGTTCCTGTGGTCTGGTGGTCTGAGAGGCTGCCATGGCCTTGGCAGAAGTCTTGTGAGTAGGAACTGGCTTTTGTTGAGCAGGAGGAAGGAGGATTATGTAGGATGGAGGAAACACTTCACGGGTGCATCCTGACTATAATAACAAACAAACACTGTGTGTATGTGAAAGCATGAGTGTATGAATGAGTGGGTGCAGGTGGATAGGTCCAGAACCTAAATCACTGTCATACAGTATAATGCAGGCCAAAGCAGTTATGCAATGAATGACGTTTTTCTTTTTTTTGGAAAAAAACCCCAAAAAACAAAAATCCCGCTAATGAATTACTCGTGTTTTATACCACAGTGATCTGATTGGTCAGCAGGTGCAAGCTACAACAGTTACAAGCTACAAGGTTTAGATAAATGCAATTTTTTCACATAATACATTGTTTTCTATAGTATCCAATAACATATGTATGAACTGGTGAATCCAGGGGTGGGGCCACAGGGGCACTGGTCTCAGCTAAACTCTGATTGGCCCGTGAAATGCTTCTGCCTTGTCTCATCTCTGATTTCTGTCAAAGCGCTCCATTACCTGTTTTATTTGAAATTTGATCGTGCAACAGCAAATGCTCTTATTATTAAAGCAAAAGCTTCAATAATAAGTAGCAGAATGTTATTACTAAAGCAAGAAACCCAATAAACACATTTCAACAAGTCTCCTTTCACTGCAGCCACAACTGCACCACCCACATACATCATCTTCAGCAGAAGCATCGATATTAACCTTATAAAATGACCCCTATTTTTCTGTGCATTTTCCCCTGCATTACAGTTTTCCAGAGAAATTGATATAAAGGCAAATTGTGTTGCATTCTACAGGAAAATATAAACGGTTCATGCAAAAGCTTAACAGCTGTCTTGAACTGTTTTATCAGACCTCTCCTCAGAACACCAAGTTTTTCTTTAAAAAAAAGGCAGTCTTAGAAATATCCCTGTGTGTATCTGTGACCCAATCAATTTCTTCCCCTTTGTCAGCCATTGTGGAATGAAAAAACAAAACAAAACAGCTATTAAATTTTTAAACTTGTGCAGTTTGCTACAGATGTGGTTGCAAGTCTGACTAGCGTGCTCTCTGACCATCTAATCAAAGGATGTGAAAATGCCATGACTGGACGCCAGCTGGGGGGCCTCAATGTGGCCAAATCACAGCCTGATTGGTTAAACAACATCTTCAAGCAACCTGGATTTGAAACTACCAAAAGCCGGCATTTATATATATATATATATATATATATATATATATATATATATATATATATATATATATATATATATATATATATATATATATATATATATATATATATATATAAAGAAGTAGATGCCGACCCCACACACATCCCGTACCATCTAGAAACGTACCAGTGCCATTTGGATCCCACTTTATGTGGAGTTTGGTCATTGGACTTCTTTGAGTGTTTAAAGGCTCTGGCATGAAGAAGCTGGTGTTGGATCTATGATTATCGCAATTGTTGAGCTATTTTATGAGTTGTTTAGAAGCTTCTGGTTCCATAATCTCAAATGACTGTATAAGACTGTAGAAAGAACATTACTCATAATCTTACATTCCAGTGCTCATGTTAGTTCTCACTCTCCAGTGTTCTATATTGTTTAAAGACTATAATCACACTCTTGATGTCAACCAAATGAGGATAAGTTCCCTTTTAAGTCTGGTTCCTCTCAAGGTTTCTTCCTCATAACATCTAAGGGAGTTTTTTCCTTGCCACAGTCACCATTGCTGCTCATCAGGGATAAATACACACCATTCACCTTAACTGTTAATTTCTGTAAAGCTGCTTTGAGACAATGGCTGTTGTGAAAAGCGCTATACAAATAAACTTGACTTGAATTATAGCAAAAGTTAAGATATGAGAAACCCTTATTCATCCCACAGTGAGGAAATTTCCATTTCTTTTCAAAGATAAGATAAACCTGAATTTTTCACATACTTCTCTGACACACCTGACTTCCTTATACAATACCACAACTACTCTCTCGGCACCCTGTCGCTTTTTCTAAATCCACAAACACACAATGCAACTCCTTCTGGCCTTCTCTATAATTCATCAACATTCTCAAAGCAAATAATGCGTTCGTGGTGCTCTTCCTCTGCATGAAACCATACTGTTGCTCACAGGTCACCTCTTCATTATTTATTCCCCTTGTAGTTACTGCAGGTCGTCACATTTCCCTTATTCTACACCAAGTACCTTTCTAGCTGTCTCCCTTATCATTTCTGCAGTAGTTGCCCAATCATCCAGCACCTCTTCACCACCACAAGCACCTGTCTGACCTCTTCCTTGAACCTCACTCTACAGCCTTTCTGCTTCAGTTTCCACCATCTAATTCTTCTTTTAGGCCTTACTCTCCTCCTCTTCTTCTTCACCTACCTGTCTAGCTACACTGTCCCCTGCCAACACCTTACAGTCCCCAATGTCCTTCAGGTTGCATCTCCTGCATAGAATATAGTCCACCTGTGTGCACCTTCCTTCACTCTTATAAGACACAACAATAATTGTACCTGGATAAAATTGGTGTAATATCAAAAGAATACGGCACTTTTATTATGGTATACGGATCAACTTTAGGCTGATGACACTACCCTCACTTTATCATGAAACCCCTCTATTGATTATTTTCACATAATAGCACATCCCCAGCTTTTTATTTGCTCCTGGATCTCCAGTTGTATGAATTTATCAACCTCAGAGTACACATTACGTGTAAGTTTTGGCTCGTACAGCCTGCTTAAGTGGATATTTGACCCTGTTGTATTTCTCAGTGCTGTTTAGAACTGCCGTGAACAATCAGACGAGATAAAAGCACAGAGTTTAATTGGTGATAACAGGCTGCACTATCAGTGGCCAGTGCTCTCTAGAATTGTTTGAGCTTGGCAGGTTCCTGCTTCCCTCATTTTTACATACTCTCTAACCCTTAGTGCATTGTTCAGGGAGATCGAACTCAGACTTCAGTTTACAACCTTATCGCTGCTTTTTTCTCCTCACTACATTTTACACAATTGATGAACAAATAATCTGGTTCATATAATAAAGTTTCCTGAAGATTTTATATTAGTTGAAAAAGCTTTATATTTGATGCTCGCCATTTAGGTCAACTTCTGAAGCTATAACAGAGGATTTACATTCACTTAATATATACAGTTATCTGAAAAAGAAAGTACACCCGCTTTAAATTATATGGTTTTAAACATCAGGACTTAATAAAAATCACCTAGATCTTATCAGATCTTAAAAAATTTACATAAATACAGTCTCAGATGAAAGACAACATGTGAGATGTGCCACTCCTGGGCCCCTGAGCAAGGCCCTTAACTTCATAGCTGTTCAGTTTTATAGATGAGATAAAGTCGCTCTGGATAAGGGTGTCTGCCAAATGCCATAAACACAAACTGTGCCATTAATATTCATTAAAGCCCAAATGGTAAAGCCATGAAAAACTATGAATGAATATATACACTCTCAATGTTTCTAGAGGATTTAATAGGCAAAGTATCAGCCAGTTATTGTCAATTTCTTTGTATTTGTAGAGCACTTTTAACAATGACCATTGTCTTAAACCAGTTTAAAAGAGATCAAGTTTATCCTTAATGAGTGAAATTGTATTTAATTAAATTAAATTTAATTTAAAAAGAAATTTCAACTTATTACATGATTATATTTAGGTTTTAGTTTTTTTTTTTATATTTCCAGTTCAATAGATAAGATGTTGGACTTCCGATCAAGATCATGAGTTTAAGTCTAAAACACAAAGCTGCCGCCCCTTAACCCGCATCTACTCGGTTGTATAAATGAGATGATTATAAGCCACCTTGGGTCATTTTTTACATTTTACAACAATGCTTTTTAAGGAAGGGGCAGCTTAATGCAAGATTTTGGATTCTGATTAGATCAAATCCCAGCACTTATAAATTGCCACTGTTGGACAATGGTGCTGGACCCTATATAGGTATAAATTTAGATTGTTTTGGATTAGATTTAATTATTTGTTTGTTAGTTGGTTAACTATTATCATTTCAATGATATGTTTGTGATTTCCACTATCATAAAGTCCTGCAAGTAGACATCTAGGGCAGTGGCGGCCCAGCAAGTGGTTCAATATCTCATCCAAGTCAGGCAAAAAAGGGGGGCTAAATGACTCAAGATTGGACATCAAATGTGGAATTAATCGGTGTTGTTCTTCAACACAACCGGCAGACCATCATGATTGTAAAAAAGAAATCCAAGTGAATCAATCAAAGTCATAACAGTGATTTGTGGAAAAATCAATAAATACAAGCAGCCGATTGTTAGGAAGCAGGAACATAAGAGCATCTGCAAATCAGTCTTTAAGACCACAGTGCAAAACAAAGCAATGTGTTTAACCGTGAAGGAACCGATTTAACATGTTCCAAAATAATTGGAAAACTGAAGAGTGCGCCAACATCGCAAGGTTCCGATTAAAGCTCTGATAGATCTTCAAAACCAAAAAAATCACAGTAATCTTATAAGCGGATGAAGCTGTACCAGACAGGACATGATAGATCAAATCCAACCAAATGCGTCTGAATTCAGCAGAAGTCACTTCACCCTGCGGAAACAGAATGTTCCGAAACACATAAAAGCACTGGTGTTTTTCATAGAATATTATTGACTGGTTAGATCAATCCCTCAACCTGAGCACTCAGTGAACACAACACTGAAGGCAAAATGCCCCTCAAACAAACAGGAGATTAAAAATAGCTGCATGACCTAGCATCACAGAACTGGCAAAGCATCACTTGGTTAGATACCCAGCCTTGGGTGATATCTGTCTATAGCTAAAAGATTTAAAAACGTAGACACTCTTACAAACCAAAAACAGAAAAAAGACTTCTTGAGGGTTCTTAGGGATAGTTTAAGGATCTTCAAATTGTGATATGAAACTCCTTCTGTTGTAGGGTTCTGTATCGAATGTTTATGGATTGCACCAGTGAGATAAACTGAAGAACACTTGAAGGGTCTTATTTGTTAAGTATTGTGTTACTTGGTCAACTTTTTGGTCGATGAAGTCATAAGAAAGTGAAAAAGAGGTTTCTTTCAAGCCAAATGTTTTTACACTTTTTAGAAAATGCTCGAATATGGAACTTTTGAATCAGAGGACAGTGAAAGGCAAATAGCCGTTTAGCCGAGAGTGATTTTACCTTCACACCATCTATGATGAGATCATAGATCTATGAATAGATCCAGATCTATAAAGGTACCACCTCATTGGTTCAGATGTTGGACTTCTGATTGGAAAGTCATGAGCTCAAATTGAGCTACTATTGTTTGGCCTTTGACCACTTAGCAACACCTTCAAACCTCAGTTGTATAAATGTGATAATTTGATATTCATTCAGAATCAAGATGTCTGCCAAATGCTGTAAATGTGTTGATCAACTTTTAAAATATTTGATTTTACAGGAAAGTCTAGATGTCAGAATCATCAGAATCTGAATATTTTATTGATCCAATAGGGAAATTGTTGGGCTGCAGCTGCTCACAATGAAATTGAAGATGAAATATAACAAAATATAAGCAATTTAAATAAAATATATATCTTATGTTATATATTTATTGAAATGAAATGTATAGCAGCAGTGAAACAGATGACAGGAAAGTCAGACCACAGTGATAGTTGTGCAAGTTACTGCACATGTAACAATTATAATAATAATTATTTTTATTATTATGGCACTGAAATTATTGCACAAAGACCAGGATAACTGGAAATGTACTACTAAGTCTGTCTATTTCGACCAAATTAATCATAACAGCCTGACCCAAACTTGAATATCCAAAACTGTCTAGAGTGGTTGACTTTAGACCCCGTTAGTAACTTTATATTTGAAAAAAATATCCTAACAACAAACTATTTGGCCAGACAATAGTGACTGCTGAAGTTGGATTATACAAGTTGGAAAACTAAGCACTACTGTTTCCGATTACTGGTCTCTTCTTTTCAAGGTCCGATTACTGACACACCATTGTTGCCAAATATGAATCACTGACCACCAGTGTGTTCAACAACCAATCATCTGTCATACCCCCCCAACAACCAATCACTGATCACATTTGTTTCCAAACACCAATCACTGTTCAACATTGATTCCAACAGTTCATTACTAATCATCTTTGCTTCCGAAAGACAAAACACTGATTCATATTATTTCCAACAACCAATCACTGGTCCCAGTAGTTCCTAAAGGAAAATTAAAGATCACCATCGATCCCAACAACCAATCACTGATCCCCATTGTCCCTAATGGAAAATCAAAGACCACCTAAAATCCCAACAACCAATCACTGATCAATATAGTTGCTAAAGGAAAATCAAAGTTCATCATAGATTCCAAGAACCAATCACTGATCACCAATGTTTTTACGATCCATCACTGATCCACATTTGGTCAATGTGAACATACAGAAGTCAATGGTGTGTCATAGAAAGATCTTCAACAGGTCAAGACAAGTTTTACATGAGCTGAAGTCATCACCCTACCTTGTAGACATTGATGGGAATGTCTATGATGATGTAGATGAGGTCACCCAGTGCCAGGCTTGCAATCAGAGCGTTAGGTCCGTTTCGCATGCACTTGTGCTGGTAAATAATCCTCAGCACTGTGGCGTTGCCCACCAAGCCGATCATGAACACCACACATGAGATGAAGGTATTGATAACCTTGAAGGTGTCTGTAATGGAAGTGGGTACCTTGCACCTGATGGGAATGATTTTGGTGAGATTGTAGTTACGAGAGTCTGAGATATTTCCCGCTTGGCTGACGAGTCTCATGGTATCAATAGTGGAGGCGGGAAACAGGCTGCTAGTGACCGCGTCAGTGAGGTTTGCTCGAGTGAGTCCACTGGAGGCCATGATGGCTGTTAGCAAGAACGTGCGTAAGATCAGAGGGTCCATTGCTGAACGTGTCGGCTGGTTTGATTAACAGATCAACTCCAATTATGTACATGCCAGGGCTGAAAAAAAACAGAGGATAAAAGCATCAATTTTAGTACTCAAGTCTATTTTCTGACCAAATATTATAGATTTTTTTACAAAACAGCACAAATGTAGGTATCCCCTTTTCAAAAACACAAACGTATCAAAGAGAATTGCTTAAAAGTACAACAAGAGACCTGTGAAACTTCCTCACTACTTCAAAAGAGATTTAGTGAGGCAGCACAGATGGAGCGTGCCTTGACGAGTTACCGACGTGCTACAGGACGAGTTGTCGCCTGCCCCATCAGAGATGGCATGGCTGCTAATGGCACAACGCTTCGTGCCAGACCTTTTGGGCTGTCGTTTTTATTTATTTATTTATTGTCTCCTTGATGCCTTTCTTGCGTGCACTGTTTCCACAAATGTGGTTTTCTCAACATGCTTTTTCCCCTCTGGTTTGGATTTAAGATTCAGAATGGCAGTTTCCCAAACAAAGAGTCACTTCAACATGAAAGAAGCAAAACTTTCTTTAGCGCTTCGCAAAGACGGTTACGCAACCCTGGGGTGGAATGGAAGGGGGGGTTTGTGGATTAAAGTGTTTGCGAGTGTACGGCAAATCTATCGCAGTTGCAAGTCACGTCACAGATTGATTCCAAGTTCTAAACAAACAGCTTATTGTGAAGCGTCCAGTTCGAAAGGTTTCTGATCAATTTGACTTTTTGGGGTCTTTTGGAAATTGATTTCTGAATTTCTTTCTGTTTAAAAAAGAGATTTTCAACATTCAACTTGATATTTACACTTGTGGTGCATTTACATTTTTTTTTCCAGGGTTTATTGCTATTTAGGGTAATAAAAATGGTCAATTCTCTGGATTATGGTTTTAAAAAATTGTAAGTAATTAATTGTTAGTGTTCAAGTTTTTTATGATTTGCAACCTGAATTTATGCTGGATTTTATTTGAGGTAAAAAAAAAAAAAAATGATTTATCATTGATTTCAATTCAATTTAATTCAATTTTATTTTAATATTGCTTTAAACATCGTACGTACATTATCCCCAAGTTTATTTTTAAGCCACATTTATATATACAATCATTTCAAACATTTCAGAGGCCTTTCTCCTTTCGATTTATTTAGGTAGCATAAAGTAATTTTATGTATTTTTTCCCCCCTAAAAATAATTTATTGTCAACTGAACTAAACTTTATCCACTGTTTTTTAAATTAATAGAAATATTTTTTCATTTTAGTTAATTATATGAGTTAATCACAATTTGAACAGTTCTTTCTTTCTTTTTAATATTCATTTACTAATAATAATAAACTTTTATTAAATAATAAACTTTTCTCTATTTTAAGTAGAAAGTTCATCCGTTCCCAAACATTAAAAAAAAGTTCTTTGCACATTCTTATACCGAATCTTGATTTTCTACTGAATTTCTATGCCATGATCCACATGAATGTTCTCCTCTCTAGTAAAGATGTCTGGATAGTAATATGCAGTGCATAATAAAGCTGTTTGCACAACCCTGACAAGCAAATAACCAAAAACTGTAAGCAATAAAAGCAATACTAATAAGTTAAAGTCTTATTCTCCTTCCCTGCCTTTTTGCCTCTTATAAATAATCATGACATCAGAGCAACGCTTCAGAAGCGAGATGTGTTTTCTGTTCAAAGTCCTCGCCGCCACCTGGTACACAAAGAACTATTTAACCGACAGCTCTTCAAGTAGCATCATGGTTTAGCATCATGGCAGAGCTGCAGGGACGCTGCGTGACAGCCCGTAAACTGCTCCGCTGATGAATTATAAATAGTCCTGGTTTTGCACCTACCGCTCCTTAAACGTCTGCCTCCCCTCGGATCCTGTCACTCAGTCAGTCAGCGAGTTATTCAGGAGAACTTGGAGCTGGAGCATCCCAGACATCTGCGTGGTGCCATCACATGAGTAATTAAGCAACTATCAAAGTAGAGGAGGATCCCGTTTGGGCAGCAGAGGCGCACCGAGGCTGCTGTGTGAGGTGCTGTGGAGACTGTCTCCAGCTTTTCCTGTGTGTGTGTATGTGTGTGTGTGTGTGTGTGTGTGTATGTGTGTGTGTGAGAAAAAGCACTTGGACTGGGTGGGATTGTGATACTCCACCTCCCCCCGGCTGGCTGGGAGGGAGCCCTCAAAGGAAACAGCAGCAGTTTTCCGTAAAACACAGCCTGCTGCTAATGATCACTGGAGATTCGTTTCGTAAACACAGCCCATGTCAGTCTACTCCTCCTTCTTCCATCCTTTCTTTCTTCACTTTCTTTTGCCTGTTCACAAAAGCCACATAGACTTTACGTATTAGTATGTTTTTCACGTCTGCTCATGTTAGATATATGTGGTCAAATGAAGATATGTGAAAGTGCATTTTATCATGTGAGGCCTTGAAACTTAGTAATACCTGATTATTTCGTCTTTAAAGAATGACTTTGGCAAAAGAAAAAAAAAAATAATAATTTGTATGCATAAATTTGAATATTAAATTATTATTGTAATTAATAAAACCACATCTTACATGCAAACAATTGGTAATATATATATATATATATACATACATGAATAAATACATTGATAAAAATAAATAAATAAATAAATAAATAAATAAATACATGAAAGAGATTGTAAAGATATTTTATAATTAAACAAAACAAAGAAGAAAAAAAGTTAAAGCAAAAAAAAGAAAACAAAAAATGTAATATTATACACAGTGTAAAAATAAATGATAAAAAAAGCAAAGAGAAATATAATTGAGTCAATGTGACAGTAAATCATTAGAAGAAATTATATGTGAAAAAACAAATTGCAGGAAAATGTGAAAAATTTACAATGTGGAAGAGAAAAAATATTAAAATAAAATTCATGTGGGTAAAAGGTCACATGGAAATAAATAGATCATTTGTAACAAATCATATGCAAAAGCCATGTCATGATTCATATACTGTAAAATAAAAAGAAGCTCTTAATTGTCACGTACTTCACAGCACAGTGCAAATGTTTTTCCGCATATCTCAGTGATGTTAAGAAGTTGGGGGCAAAGCACAGGGTCTACCATGATACAGCACTTCTAGAGCATTAAGGGCCTTACTCAAGAGCCCGAGAGTGGCAGCTTGGTATTACTTGGGCTTGAACCCCTGACCTTCCAATCAGAAACCCAGAGCCTTAAACACTGAGCGACCAGTTCCCACGAACATAAAAAATAATGGAAAAATGCATCATGTGGGGAAAAGTTCATGTGCAAAAAAAAAGAATGATATGTTAATATAATCTATGTAGAAAAAAACAATATGAATCCGGTAAAAAAAAAATAAAAAATTAATACAGAATGTAATTAAAATGTAAAGAAAAATATGTACAGAAATGTGACAAAAAAAAAAAATTAAAATCTATTAAATCATATGTAAAATTGATTGATGTGGAAAAAGAATGTGATGTACATAAATGAAACCTGTAAAAAAATCAATCAGTTGAACAAAAAAATTTTAAAATCAATGAATTGTTTAAAAATTGTAGTATGAAAAATTTCATTATTAAATCATGTAGAAAAAAACAGGTGAAAATACACAAAATGGATGTTAAAATGATTAATGTGACAGAATAGTGTGAGAAAAAGAATCATATTTAAAGAGTCATATGTAAAAATTTGGTATATGTAAAAAAAAAAAAAAAAAAAAAAAAAAAGAAAGTCGAGGGGTAATAAATAAAATGTTTGGACAAAAAATGTGAAAAATTTAGAATTTTCTGAAGACGTTTTCCAGGAAAAAATAATATGAACAATAACATGTAGGAAAATGATTTAACTGAAAATAATGAAGAAAAACAACTGCATCCAATTATAAATTATATGTAAAAATAATAATAATTTATTATTATAGTTATTTTAAATGGAAAAAAAAATTCTTGTGAAAAAAAAAAGAATTGCATAAAAATTTAACAATAAAAAAAAATTAATTCATTAATTGAATCAAGTAAACGATTTACATGAAAACATTAAAACATATGAAAAAGTCTCCATGTGAAAATATGTGACCGATGACGTGTGCAGGAACTAAATAAAAGCACATAAATATTTCTGACGTTCTGTAT
The DNA here is from genome assembly GCF_946808225.1 of Silurus aristotelis. NCBI lineage: Eukaryota > Metazoa > Chordata > Actinopteri > Siluriformes > Siluridae > Silurus > Silurus aristotelis. The sequence goes on along the minus strand of NC_139577.1, from coordinate 30,864,844 downwards.
CGAGGTACTGAGTGAACAATGAGCCAAAAAAACAGCTCAGGCCCTGAACTTCCTTTAGAAACCCCCTATTTTTAATGATCCTACTGTGGGTGGTCGAGGTTGCGGGAAAATCCGCTTGCTGTCGGCGTATACTGTGTGAACGTACAGTAATTTCACTGTTTAAGCTAAAGTGATCTGCAACTCAAGGCAAAAATAGGATCGTATATAAGCTCAGCATCTTCATGACTGAATCTCTGATCATTACACAAGCCTGTGCATTAAAAAAACAAAAAAAACGAGCCATTATCAAAGAGCTAAGTGCAGGAAGAGAAGGCAGCCGTACACACGGCCAGCACACACGCTGCACAGGACCGCTGAGGAGCTGAGACAGCAGCAGAAGATTAAACCTGGATCTCATACATCACCGTGCACTCAGCATTAATAGCATATTTTTTCCCCCCTCGTTATGCTTTTGATGCTCGGGTTGGGCATCTTTATCTACATGCAGCACGCTCCATTACCTGTTATTTATTCATAAGGCCATACTGCAGAAGTTACCACTTTACATCATATCTTTATTACCATCCATGAATGAGGTCTGGGTTTTTTTTTTTTTTAGGCCTGGTAGGCTGCCAGCAGTAAACAGGGCACGGCTCAAAAACAAACTGCACCAACACTTATTTAATTCATTCATTCATTATTTTTTACATAAAATGCATTTTCAGGCTTTTCCCATTTAGTCTTTCTCTTATACATTATGTATTGTTTATTGTTCTGTATTATTCTTTTTGTCTCAATTATGTACAAATCCAGTCTTTCCCCATTCAGACTGACTCAGGACTACAGTTTGCATTTGATCACTATCACTGCACACATCAAAATCGTTTAGCTGTAATAAATGGACATTCGGTGCCACCCAAATGAGGATGTGGTTCTCCCTTGAGTCTGGTTCCTCTCAAGGTTTCTTCCTTATGCTGTCTCTGGAAGTTTTTCCTTTACCAGTAACCATAGGCTTGTTCATCAGGGACAAACTTACACTTATAAAGAACATCTTATTTATTCTTTCGTACCACATTATCTGTGTAAAGCAGTGGCGGCCCGTGCATTTGGTACCTGGGCCTTCAGTGAGGATTTACCCGGCTTAATCCACCTCTTAATACCACCACTATCATGTCGCAATTATAGAAACCTTCAATACTGTACAAAAACGCAATATAACAACACGTGGCATTACAGCGAGAGAAGCATTTCACATATGGAGGGTGAAAATTATTTTACTAAAGCAAGAAACCCAGTTAAGACTCTACACTACAACAGTTCAGAGCAGTTCAAAATCAATATTTGTCTAATAACATGACAAAAACATTAAAAATGTAAATAAAATCTAACCTACTCACCAGAGATGCAGACTTATAATTAGCACCGCTCCTCAGAGGCTGTAATCCAGTGGTACCGCTCGTATTCACTGGTCTGGAAGTGGAGAACAAACCCTTTCCAGGGCTGAGACACGCTAGCTAGCTTCGGGGTTAGCCGACTTCTCCTCACGATGCATAGCTTTTCTGGAAAATTAATTTTTAAGTATGTCCGAGAACAAATCAGTTTCTTTTCCTCAGATGTATTAATGTGTGCAGAGCTACACACGTGTTTTGCCAGTCAAACTTGGCTGTAACAGTTTCTCTCCGATCAACCAATCAGAGAACGAAAAAATGCTGACGCTATTCTGGGCCGGCTAGCTGCTCTGTGAGAATATGAAATCTGATTGGTTAAAGAAACAGAGACGTTGCAAATATTCTCAATGGCCAAAGAGCCAGCAGTACTGACTTTGAAGGCCCTGAGCAGATTAGATTGACATGGCAGCACATAGAGGCTGAAATCTGATTGGACAAAAAATCTAACATCCACATACACGTACTGGAAGCAGTGCAGCCGAGAGAAACACTACGAAATGAAGGGAATAAACTGTTGGGAATAAATTAATACAATTTCATGGAGCAAATATTAGAACTTAGGTTGTAAATGTACGTCAGTGCTTTTGATAGTGTTTAGGCCAGCAGAGAAGGCTTTGCTGGCCCTGACTGCCCACCACTGGTGTAGAGCTGGGTTGAGACAATTTCCAATGTTAAAAGTGCTATACAAATCAAAATGAATTGAATTAAATTGAATTAGACATTGGATATTTTTTCTGCATGTGATCAGCTTGAGCGAGGAGCACCATTAAGTTCACTACTACTATATGACTATCTATTTTAATGCATCCACAATATACAATATGGACAGAGTATTGGGATTCCAGGCATATGTGGTTCTCATTGCATGCTTCACCCATTTTCCAAATAGTTTCGATGTCCCCCCACACACACACACACACAGTATATTCCCAACATTGGTTTATTTTTCATTTTTGGGATTAAATTCTTGTTTTTCCTCAATTTAGAATTTTTTTTTTTTTTACGTTACTATTATTTTTTTCAAAATAAATTATCAGTGAATACACATCCATGTTGGTAATGGATATACATTGAGGCACACAATTGTATTGGATTTTCCGTTCACTTGAACATGGGACCTGTTCCAGAATGACACAAAGTGCAAAAAGCCAACTCCATGATATGCTTCACATGGGTTGAAGTCGAAGATCTTGAAAGACCTGTCAAAAGAACCCTATTGAACACCTTTGGGATGAATTGGTACACTGACTGCACCCGAGGCCTCCTCACCTTACCTGACTTTACTAACACCCTTGTTTGAAATGCAATTTCAAAAATCTCCACAAGCACACTCCAAAATCTAGTGCAACATCTTGCCAGAAGAATGGAGGTCATTATAACAACAAATGGGGTCTAAATGTGGAAAGCTCAAAAGCACATAACAATCTCAGGTGTACACAAGCTATTGCCCATATAGTGCAGATTTAAAAACAACACATTGTAAGGGTTCTGGCATTTAAAACTTTAATAAGATATGAAAATTGGGGGGAAATTGCATTTAAAGAACATTTAATTGCAGTTTTAATGAAAGTCACTAATATGCTGATCGTCTCAAAGAAGTTGCTATTTATTGATTTCATTTTGCAGTTGTAAAATTGGCCCTTTTCAAAGAAAAATTGGTAATTGCATTTCTTAATAAGTGTTGTATTATTGTTTTAATTTTTAATCATTATTTATTTAAATGAAACTATTTTTTTTCCACAATGCCACACAAATACTACGCATGAACAGTTCTACATTCAAGCGTCCATCCATAAACAGTTCAATACACATTAGAATAAACAGTACAATAAACAATGATAAAGCTATAATGAATAGACATCCGCTGTCACCCAGATGAGGATGGGTTTCCTTCTAGAGCAGGGGTCACCAACATGGTGCTCGCGGGCACCAGGTAGCCCGCAAGGACCACATTAGTATCCCGTGGGCCTTTTCTAAAAATAGCTGTTTCCTACTTTGTTAAATCATTGTTGATAATTATTATGAGAAATCATTAACATGATCAGTGTCTTCACATAGATAAATATCATTAATTATTAATAATAACATATATTAAAAGGTAAATTGAGCAAATCTGTTATTTCAGATCAAACTAAAAACTCTGTGTATCAAACTGGTAGCCCTTCACATTAATCAGTACCCAAGAAGTAGCTCTCAGTTTCAAAAAGGTTGGTGACCCCTGGTCTAGAGTCTAGGCCCTTTCAAGTTTTCTCCTCATGCCATCTCAGGTAGTTTTTCTTGTCACTCTCACCAATGTCTTGCTCATTAGGGATAAACTTATAGAGACTAAACTTATAGGCACAATATTTATGTATGTATACATTTAAATTTTTATAAAATATTTATCTCTGTAAAGCTGCTTTGGGACAATGTCCATTTTAAAATGCTATACCAATCGAATTAAATTGAAATATCTTGAAATACCGTCTATATATTGTAAACCTAAATCTCACCACAGAGCTTGGAAACTTTTCCATTTTCTCACTTACTTATAAACTTATTCATGTTTAAATTAATGATATTACATTGTTCTTGTATAATCTTACAAACATCAGACACATTTCACTGTCATGTATACAGTTTTCTGAAGTTTTAAAGACGCAACGGGTGCTAAAAATGGCCTGGATAAAGACAACAAAAAAGACAACACACAAACACACACACATACACACATGTGCCAAATCTCTCCTCATTCCTTAATTAATTTTTTTCTGGCATGCATTTCAGAAGCTAATCTCTTTTTCCCAATATTCGTAAAGTGACTTAATTGGACAATGCTAATATTTACCACTAATTAATTTTGAAAACGATTGTGTTTTCCATAAACGTAAACATGAATATGTAATGGCTCTTGAATAAGTCATGGTCAACAGTGGTATATATTTTATTCATTAAGATGTGTTTCAATGACTTTTTTTTACCGCTTGCAAAAGTGCTTGAACTTCACCAGCAGTTTCATTGGCATCAACTTTTGGAGTCGGTTGCTTTTTTTTTTTTTTTTTTTTGAGTCTTTGTTAATCAAGACATTAATATATAAAATGATGAAACCTTTACCTGGTCCCAGTGGTTTTAGGCTTTCATGTTGTTGTGCTGTTGTTGTTTTGGGCTCTTCATCCTATATTAATGCCATTCTGTGTGAACTCAGAGATGGCAGCTTGCCTGGTAACTCATATGCTTGTTCTCTGATGGCATCTGTCGAAATGTGCTCCCTGAATATCGGTACATATCCTGTGGGAAAAACGTAGGAGCTCAAACTTCTGACTGAGAGGGGCGTAAGCGGTTTCCTAACTGGGGCACTTGCTTGGAAATTGGGGAATTTGCGGGTTGAGAGAGAGAGAGAGAGAGAGAGAGAGAGAGAGAGAGAGAGAGAGAGAGAGAGAGAGAGAGAGGAGGGTAAAAACAAACGACCATTTTTTAATTGTCTGCATGTACTGTATACTGGAATTAGCATACACGCTCATACTGTGCACTTCTACTCAAATGGTAATGTCCAGACTCAGCAATTTCAGTATTCTATTCATTTAAGTGTTACATATTCGGAAAAGTTATGCGGAATCCGAGTCAGGTTATACAATTTTTCAGTTCGTTCTAACAAATTTGATGGAAATCATCAGTGGGGGACAGTAATTAAATAAATGTCATTTGTTACTGTACGTCAAGTTTATTTCTATTGCGCTTTTCACAACAGACATTGTCTCAAAGCAGCTTTACAGAAATCAACAGTGAAGGTGAACGATGTGTATTTATCCCTGATGAGCGGCCGTGGCGACTGTGACCAGGAAAAACTCCCTTAGATTAGTTATGAGGAAGAAACCTTGAGAGGAACCAGACTCAAAAGGGGAACCCATCCTTATTTGGCTGACATCAAGAGTTTGATCATAAATATTTAAACAATACAGAACACTGGAGAGAGAACTTAAGTATCTTCTTTGCGTATCTGTACTTTATTGAAGTATTTCCATTTGGGGAGACATTTTTCTTTACTTCACTACTCAAATATTTTACTTTTTACTCAACCACATTTTACGTAATCAGTCATTTTTTTTTCTTTAATTTACGAGCAAATAAAAACTAATCTGATCAACCCTTTAGCAATCCACCAATCAGGATCGTGTTCACGCTCTGTTTTAAACTTGTTTTAATTGGCGCTTTGTGGTATCTGTGGTATCTACTTATCACCAACATACAGTTCAGCATCAATTCAACAGCAAGCAGAACATTTCGAGAGGAATAAATGATGGAAGAAACTCCACAACACACCTGGTTTCGGGCTCATGTTCATTTGAATAGAAATCAATCAGTGTTTGACTCAATAATATAATTCTATTATTAGATTGATGTACTAAGAGTAACAGTCTTTTCACATAACTGAGTCGATTAAGCAAAATTCTTGTGACAAGATAAAATAATAAGAACATTATAGACTTAATAAATCACAGTACTTTGGATACTTAAATACATTTAAAGGCAAAAACTTTTGTACTTTTACTCAAGTGAAAGTTTAACTTTAATTAGAGTAATATTTTACCTACTGTTTCTCTACTTTAACTTAAGTACATGGTTTGTGTACTTCGTCCACCACTAAAAATCATCCTCCAACAGCTAAATACTTATATGCCACGAGATAATACATTTAATTCACTATTTTATACCCTGTTTTATCATGTTTATGGCTTATACAGTACACTGTACTCAATTGTGGAAACAGGGGAAATGGGTTGATAGTTTGACCAAGTTTAATTTACACTAATGAATAACTTTATTCATAGAATTGTTGCTTATTGATTTAAGAAATATGTCTGATTGCTCCTTCGAAGCAACTGACAGCAATTTCAATCATGTCTACCGGGCACAAAAAGAACACACAAAAAGCCCAGGAAATGTAGAAATGCTTGGCATGTAAGTCTTTAAAAGCTCATAGCTCTGTGATATCTTTTTGAAAACCCCACAGGAGGTCCTGCAACAGGTTAACAATCCGGAAAGAGAAAAAATTTTACAAAATTATTATTCTTTTTTAAAATGACACCTCTGGACTTGATCTGCAAAAGGTGGATTGTGACTGAGTGCACACGTGGCTGAGATATAACAGAGATGTTGAGAAGAAAAAAAAAAACAGATTGGGGGAGATGAAACAAAGATTCCCAGAAAATATTACAGAGGAATTAATCAAAATGATGTTCAAAGGATATGAATGAGGGAGGGGACAGTTATGAAGGTAAAGGGTATGTGTCCATGTTTTCTTAGCAAATATTTTTGTGTCTCTTTTTAAAGCTGAGATAAGCAGCTATTTGCTTATCAGCCTCTAATTTATTTTAGCGAGAAGATAATAATGCGAAAAATACAGCATTTCATGTTACTGAGATGAGAATCAAGAAAACAGATCATCTACTTAATTACAGTTTAAAAGAAGACATTTAATGGATATAATACATACAAAAATCTGTAGCATCTTGCCTAAAATAAAAAAAATAAAAAAGGTCTTATGCCTTATATACAGTGGTGTCTTATATACCTTTAGGACTTTATTGAATTTCTCACTTTGTTTTATTATATTTGGGAAAATCAATTTAACTTTCACTCAAAAATAGCTCAAAGTGCCAGTAAACTCGTTGAAAATGGATTTCTGGCTTCAGGCCACCAAAACAGCTGGGTAGTGTTAAAAGACTTCATCGCTCACATTACTCCTGTTTCTGAGCCATGCTATAAGGAGACGCGATGTACGTATGTAACGTGCACTATCATCTTGCTGCGAGACACAGCAGGGCATAGGGCATGAGACGTGTTGCTGCTATCTTTTGTACAGTGCAGGGAAGAGCTTATGCTCAAGACGCCAGACTGATATCTCTATCTGTTTTGTGACTTAAAATAAAAATGTTTTGGCAGTTAGACATTGTAGTTTTTTCTTTAAAAAATGCTAGATATATACATAAATATATATACATATAATTTCAGACGTAAATATGAGCAGAGCTTTACCAATCTGTGGAAGACCCTGTATTAAAATAATGAAACATTTTCATTAAACAAATCATTAAACAAAAAACACAACAAAGAACACCCAGAACCGTTGAGCAACAATTGTATCAGACACATGGGACAACTTTCCTTTCCCAAAAATTCAGCATCTGGTCTCCTCAGTCTCCAGAAGACGTGATGCTACACAGTGGTAAACATGGCCCTGTCACGTTCAACGTTTTGAGACTTGTTGAAGCCATCGAATTTAAAATGACCTTATTCATTCCATAAAATAGTACATATTCTCAAATTCTTTTTTTGTTTTATTGTAAATCAAATATAATATTGTGTATTTTTAAGATTTGCAAATCATTGCATTCTGTTTTTATTTATATTTTGTACTTTTTTGTATTTAGTGTGTAAATCCTGCCCTTCTTTGGTCATTCATTGCACACAATTGACTTTCAGGGCTGCAGTAAATCACCCTGCAAGCGCCAACTCAATCAATCAACCCCGATATTTTTCATTTTTACATAGACTAGCCTCAAACTGCATATCTATATAACCAGACTTGCCATTTTGTCAGTTTGAAAGACGTGCAATCGTTTTGTTCGTAAATCAAAGTGGACGTTTGCAGGTGTTCGCAGGTTCTTTGTTTTTTTAACACACAAACACAAGTCTTAAAATCAGAGCCTGTCGGTTTCTAACCTCACATGCAATGAATTAAAAGCCTTTGTCAGCCTCTTAAAGCTTGTCTTGCTGATAGTGGGAGTGTAATTAGACCCGACACACATTCCTCCAGCACTCCATCCTCTTGTCAGACGTGTTCGGCACTGGAGCTGATAAGAGTTGAGTGCATGTCCATATCAGGAGCGTGGGATCTGCGTCATACCTAAAATAAACATCGAGCAAACACCTCGGGCTGTACATCCTCCAGGAAATAATTTCTAAAATCATGACTAACATTGACATCAGACAGACACCCTGTCTTTTTTTGTGTGTGTGTGTGTGTGTGTGTGTGTGTGTGTGTGTGTGTGTGTGTGTGTGTGTTTGCTACAGCACATTTACGGCAAATTGAGCCTCTTGGCTGAAGGACTAATGATGTTCCTTAGAGAGCAGGGCCTCTGGCATGCCTGCAGAAATCTGCACTGTTTGGACCTCAGCTTTCATAGACAATACTCTTTTAAAATGAAATGTAATGAAATTACTATCTGCTATAAAAGGAAAATTATTTATATGCAAGTACATGCCTGGTTATTATATTAGACTGGAGGATTCGAATCTGATCTTTCTCAAGCTGTGCTATTGGATGCTCACAGACACACACACATACTGTGCACATACGTTTCAACCCCATAATGCATTCCAACATGTTTCATATAATCTGAAAATAAACTGAGACCATGGTTTTGTACTTTTAGTGAACCATGCATGCATGCTCTTTCTATCTTCCTTTCATTCCTCTTCCTAAAGCCAACCCGACAACTGGATTTTTCACAAGTTTATTTTATAAGAATTGTAAAAGAGCATAAGAATTGTATCTGCTTTTTAAACATCCAATTCCAGAATAAGCTGTTTTAAGAATCTCTCTTCCACTCTTCCGGGAGGATGTTCCACTAGATTTAAGTGTGTGACTGTGGAGATTCAAGCTCATATATTTGCAAGGGTGTTAGTAAAGTCAGGTACTGATGTGAGTAGGTCTGGGGTGCAGTCAGTGTGAAACTTTCATCCCAAAAGTGTTCGATGGGTATAAGGTCAGAGCTGTACAGCAGGAGATCTTTCACTCCAACTCATGTGAAGCATATGCTCATGGAGCTGGCTTTGTGCACAAGGAAACCCCCCCCCCCCCCCCCACAAACACACACATACATATATATATGGTCATTAATTACACAAAATTTACTTTCAGGGCTAAAGTAAATCATCCTGCAGGTGCCAAATCAATCCAACAACCATTTTTTCTTTTCACATAAACCGGCCTCAAACTGCATATCTTTAAAACCAGAACTGCCATTTTGACCATGAGTGAACATTTTATTTAGCTCTGTTTAGGATTCTCCAGGTCAGATTGTTAGTTTAAAATGAAGTATATAAGCAACATTAGTTCATGTCAAGTCAAACCAAGAAGCTTTCATTTTCATCTGTACCATATATAGTTGATGCAGTACTCACTGAAGTGAGACGAAGTTTCTCCAGAACCCTGGCGCTACATTAAACAACACAACGCGACATCACACAACATAAAACTACATAACAGAACACAGAGCTGAGGACTAAAGTAAGTGTCTTCCCAACATAATGTGCATCATGTGCAACCGAATGCAAACAGTGCAGACAAAAGACAGTGCAGACAGACAACACAAGACACAAGACAGTATCAGTATCAGTGTATTTTTATACATAAACACAATGTTGTTTTATTGAAACAATGTACAGTTGCAGGGAACAAGAAGAATATCAGGCTTGATTTCATTTCTATACAGCTGTACATCAGAGTACATCTTCTTTCGGCTTCTCCCATTAGGGGTCGCCACAGCAGATCTTTCGTCTCCATACCCCCCTGTCCTCTACAGCTGCCTCTTTCAAACCAACTACCTGCATGTCTTCCCTCACCACATCTACAAACCTCCTCCTTGGTCTTCCTCTTTTCCTCCTTTCTGGTGGCTCCATCCTCAGCATTCTCCTACCGATATACCCCATGTCCGTCCTCTGCACATGCTGTACATAGAGTACATAAGCTCTCAAATATGTCAACATGCTAGCTTAGAACTTATTTTTGCTTAACTAGCAATGCAGGTAAAAAGACTTTCTTAACCTTGCCAGGGCTTTGCTGTGAGTGAGACTCTTCTTGTACTGAGTTTTAGGTGCAAGATGTGTTATAAGGTTTTCTGTATTGTAGACTTTGCAATCTAATTAGGTTTTATTGCTATTATTAATCACTAAAAACATCCAGATTGAATTGACTAGCGTGACAATGTAGAGGAGGCGTATGTTACAAAATGTCACTTGATATTAAAACAAAATGTTGAGGAAGTAAAAGATAAATGAATCATTGTTAAATACAATCAATGATTTATTTTGCATTCTTAGAATTTCACCAAGCTTTGTTAAAATTGATATATATGGACTTTAATGTTGATGTTAAGAAATTGATAGCACTTTTGTATGTCTCTCTGGATAAGGCAGTTTGTTAAATGCCGTAAATGTAAATGTAACGGACAGATGTGATAAAGGTTGCTGTGATGTATCAGCAGAGCGAAAAAGTGCAAATCTATGAGGTTTGAGAGCCAGAGCAGGAGGTCATGGAAAAGTTTTCGAGATGATTCTCGAAAGTGTTTTTAGTTTGAAGCAAGATTCACTTTGCGTAATCACCATCCATCGGGGCCAAAACAACTGGCTCTTCTTCAACAGCCATCTGATTGGCTGCATCGTAATGACGCATTTGCAAGTTATCAACACAGCTGCTGAACACTAGCGCAGAGAAAGTGGAGCCATTTAAACTCTAGGCCCGGCTTCAACTGCATGATCTGGAAGATACCGGTAAACAGAGGAAAGAGAAAAAGGAGGGCACGGAGATGAACTTTCGGTAGGATTTAATGTGCACCATTTTCATTAGTTTCCCTTTTTTCCATCCAAGAATCTGGTAGCAGGTAATTCGACCAGTTCCAGATGTCAGTATGTAACGCTGCCACACAACAGCAGCTCAGCATGGAATCTTTTCCTGCTCCCTAAAAAGTTACAGCAAATTGCTGAAGGAGAATTTAGTAATCAAGCCATCAGCAGGTGTCTAGACATTAAATTATGCCGCCACTTTGCTTTGGCCTTCTACAGCAGAGTTAAACAAGCGTAATCAGTCAACAAGGTCTGGCTTTTAGACTGAACGCCTGGAAGGCCTCTTGTATTCCTCTCGTATTCTGTTTTCCTTCCTCGGACCTCCGCTCATGCATTTCATCCAGCTGTTTCTCATTTTCCCACGAAAATGCCACCTCCCCGCTGAGTGGTTCTTTTTTCACCCAAGAACATTTCATTCCCTATATTTTCTCTTGATCCTGATTGCAAACAGTGAATTATACTTTCAATGTTTAACTCATGGCTCATCAAAACGGAATCCCGGAGGCCCATTTTGAGCTTTCCCAGCGACTAAAGCAGCCTTTGACACTTTGTATTCCAGTATCAAATGTTTGCCAGTGACTGCTAGCCTCGATTTCTGCTTCTACATCTCCGTTTGCTAACAATAGCGGTGATCTGAATGTGACCCAAACACAGAAACATTTCTTTCATTCCAAAATTTGATTTTGAAAAAATTTGAGCTTGTTGTTCTAAGGAACTCCAAGAAAAACACAATATTTCTCCCAGGTTACTGAACTCTTTCCTGACATCAGCATGGCCCTCGATAGTCAGGACATTATAGAGCTGCTTGTTGCCAGTCCAAACATCTTACAGGCAAACACATGACTAGTTTAAAGTGAAAGAAATATTTCAGTATGTCAATGACCCTTTTATAACGGGAAGCATTAGTCAATGAGTGTCAGAGCTCCACTCTGAACAAAATGCTCTAAAGTCATTAGCTAGAGCTGGATTCCATCAGAACACTGGACAAGACAGTTTGCTTCCACAAACTTTCAACTGAAATACTTTGCCATGACTCTTGTAAAACTTGCCAAAGGTGTTCTTCACTAGTTAAAGATTTCTTTCAGACCTTGTGATCCAGTTCATATCAGTGCCGTTTAATACATTTACATTTACGACACTTGGCAGACGCCCATATCCATAGCAACTTACATTTATATCATTGATACAGCTCAGCAGCTATCGGGTTAAATGTCCCTCTCAGTGGCCCAGAAGTGGCACCTTGGTGTGGCTGGGAAATGAACTAATTCCCTTTGGATCCAAAATCCAATGCCTTAACCACTCCCCAGGATAGGATGTAGGTATAAGGTGCAGGATTTAGGTGCAGTGACTGGGCAGGACATTTCATGATAGATAACCCAATTTAGCTGACTTTTTGCTCTCGAAATAATGCTTACAGATCTTGGATGTACGCTTTGGCTTATTGTCTTGCTGTATGGTGAAGTTGGTTCCAGTATAATCGCTGTCCAGGTGAAATTTCATTGTGTGAGTTGAAGTATGGAATGGTAGCCATGTTGGTTCAGTATTCTATTCACCAGCCTAAATTTAGTCTACACTTAACCTACATGTATATAACGATTTAGCACAGGGGTGGGCAATTAATGTTTGCAAGGGGCCACATTAGAAACCCGAAATGTGTCAGAGGGCCACACCAACGATAATATTTTAGGGATGCACCGAAATGAAAATTCTTGGCCGAAACCAAAAACCAAAAATGAGGAAACCAAGGCCAAAACCGAAAGAAAAGATTGTCAATTATTAGAACCATTGCATTTATGGCTATGAGTGTGTACCAACCTCACTAAAATCAATGCATTGCAATTCAAAGAATAAATAAATTACAAAAGTTTTTTATTTATTATTATATATTGTTATTTATTTGTTACCATTCATAGTATTGACAGACAGGCAGCGGTCAATTATTATTAGCAACGGGTCTGTTAAACAAAAATAATTGACCGCCAAACGTTTGGAAGCCTATTCAAGTGAATAGAACGTTCTAATCTACAGCATTAAGAAGAGCCGTGTAATAAATATTATATTATAATAATTATTATTTTCGGGATCCACGGGGAATGTTTCAAAGATCAACCCGTCGATCCACTGGCGACCACTGATCTAAGGCAATCAATTCCATAATTTTTTGTGTTATGCCTTTTGCCTTGGCACCATCACTGGAAAAGTTTCCTGCCTTTTCAAAAACGTCCTCTACAGACGGAGTGTGCATGCTCGGATCTACTTTTCTGCGCCGCATTCTTCTCATATTAAGAATGGCAATTGGGATGTTTGGATTTCAGGTGATAAATTAAACCCGACTTGGAGAAACTCTTTGCAGATAAACCTCCTCTTGAAATTTCAGCATTGCATGTTTTGCAAATCGCTCTCCGCACACCGCAGACATGTTGCTCTTATCCAGATAACCGTGTGCTGCTGCGCTTTTTTATTGCATCAATACAATTGTGTTTCTGCCGTGTTGTTTCGGTGATTTAGGTATTTCGGCCGAAAATTTTCCGGTGGCCAAATTTCCGGTGCATCCCTGTAATTTATGATTGGCATTACGCGGGCCAGACAGGGACGTACAAAGGGCCAGATGTGGTTTTCATAATGGTGTTTTCATAATGGTATTAAGAGGTGGGCTAATTCAAGCATTACACCACTGAATGCTTACTGATCATTTTATGATTTCCATTTTGTATCTCATGACTTTATCAAGTGGTGTGGAGAAGAAGCTGCGAGAGCACGTCATAGGAAAACTTAAAGCAAGATGATGTGCTGGATCACATTCTATTTTACAAGTTGCCCAGTTAAAAAAGAGGGAATCCATATTGTAAATGCATTCCATATTTCAGTGATTAATGTTATAAGTATTTCTGTAATTACAGCTCAGAGAGATGCCAACCCAGTTGAGCAGTTGAATGATACAAAAGAAAACATATTCAAAGAGCGAACCTGGGTCAAAGTCAGAAACCTGTTAATGGGTCGGTCAGTCAGCAAAAACGGCAAAGAGCCAAAAGCAGAGTCAAGGAACAAGAATTAACCAAAAGATCAACACCCAGGAAATCAGCACACTAATATCAAGACTTAGTATCAAGTTAAAGTGAATGCAAACAGTGTATACTTTGCGTGTGTTTATGTGGTTTGGGTGTTGTAGTCCTGTCTAAAAGACAAGAGGTGGAGCTGGAGGTAGCAAAGCTGAAGATGTTGAGATGTTCATTATATGGACGAGTATGGACAAGATTAAAAACAAGTTTATTAGAGGAACAGCGCATGTAGGACGTTTTGGAGACAAGGTGAGAAAGGTGAGATTAAGATGGTTTGGACATGTGCAGAGGAGGGACATGGGGTATATTTCGGTAGGAGAATGCTGAGGATGGAGCCACCAGGAAGGAGGAAAAGAAGAAGACCAAAGAGGAGGTTTATGGATGTGGTGAGGGAAGACATGCAGGTAGTTGGGTTAAAAGAGGCAGATGTAGAGAACAGGGGGGTATGGAGACGGATGATCCGATGTGGCGACCCCTGATGGGAGCAACCGAAAAAAGAAGAAGAAGATGATGATTGAGTCTTTAATGCAATTCAGAAAAAGGAGTCGTCTCAAAGAACAAAGCATTACAAAATATCCATAGATTATGTATCGGAAACAGAATTGAGTAATTTACCTTTAGACTCTTCAAGTCCGAGTCGTTCATTCTTTTTCACGTAACTCCCATAGATGCTACAGTGCATTACACAGAAATCAAAGTGGAGTAGTTCATCTCATGTGTCCACTCCTATAGACCCTACACAATGAATCTTGACATTATTGCTACAATAATTATGAGTCACGCTTAAAAAAGAGATATGAGTAGATATGAGAGGTGAAGCTAGTCATTCTCAAATAATAACTTGTCCTAAGCTGCATTGTCATATTTTCATTATTGGAACTGTAGTCAAAGTCCGTGTGTGTAGATGTGTTGGGGATCTGTTTATTGAAGATTTTATATTATTTCTGATCAAAGGAACCAAATAAAATAAATGACAAAAAAGGAAAAAAAAATGATTCATTCATTTTGATGAATGATATTCAAAGAAACAACTCATTGAAATTATCCAATGTTCCTCTGTTTGTAGGCTGCATGGGTTGCTGGTAGTTTACCTGAGACCTGACATTAAGATGCTATGACTGCTATTATTTTCTCATTAAACATTTGAAAGCATTCTGCATTGAATTCCCACTTTTAAATCTGTGAAATGATTTAACAATTAGCCTATGGAAAGGCAATCAGTATACAGTAACACACATTAGGATTGACTTCTGAGCCCTGAGTCAGCACCCAGCACTCTGTTAACATCTCCAGGTACTTATCAAGTCATGTTTTTTCAGCTGGTTAACTTCTGGTGAACGGGAACATTAAACGACTTTTTAAAGACAGCATGATGAAGATTGCAGTGAAGTATATAGCCTCGAGCTGGAAATGATGAATAGCGAGTTGTTGAGTATGCAATATTACAGATGGGAAAGTTATTTTGATGGCACATTTTCTATTCAAGAGAATGCTATTTTATTCCAGATTATTCCAGATTATTTTCTAAAACACAATAAAAGGTGAAAAGTTAAAATAAATAAAGCAGAACAGAAATAATAATATATAAAAACAGACAGCATAATAACATGCAATTTACAACATATATGACACAAAATACTGTAGCAATGAAGAAATATTGCAATAAAAAAAAAATACATTTTTTATATGTGCCAAATCGAACATGCGGATGGTCCACTGTGGCGACCCCTAATCGGAGAAGCCGAAAGAAAGTTTAACTAGAGCTACTGTAGCCTTTGTATTCTCAGATGACAGAAATAAAAGCTGATGTAGGCTTCTGCTGTTGCTGGCCATCCACCTGAAAATTTAGCATATTGTAAGATATTTTTCTGCACACCACAATTTTAACGTGTGGTTATTTGGGTTAGTTTTATGAACAGTCTAGTTCCTTTAATCTCTCATCAGTCTACAGGTTCTAACTTCAGACTTTTCTCTTCTTTTCAGTGTGCATTTCCTGAGATCAGAGGTCAGCAGATTGTGAAAACACAAACCACAAAGTCATTGAGATCACTCAAATTCTTCCTCATTCTTATATCTCAGGAACTAAAGGTGTAATACTATGCACTGTTTTTCTGCCACATGATTTGCTGAAAGTGAAAAGCTGATCTAAAATGCGGTAGCTTTGTATCATCATGCTGTAAGATGATGGTCTCAATTTTTTATTTTATTTAAATTTTTTGTGCGGGGGTGTGAATTACTTTTTCTATACAGCTTGGATTTCTGAGGTACATCATTTTTAAATCAATTATACAGTAGATAGTCAATTATTGTGCCACCCAATGTATGAGGTACTATAGATTATACTTGAGCCAGATGCTAATATTTTCATTGGTGTCATTTTGGTGCAAATTTGACTGAATGTCAGTAAATTAAAATAACTTCTTCCCTGAAACTGCCTGTATCCCAACGTCATTGGAAGAAAGCCATTTTATATCAAACACATCTTTAAGTTTCTAGAAGGAGAATACACAAAACAGAGAGATTTGAATCCTCAGAAGCCTAGGGGCAAGATTTGTTTATTTTGCTCTTCATAATGACTGTACTGTAAACGCTATCTTGTGTTCCATCTATGAAATGGCAGAAATCAGAGACTTGCTCTTATCAAATGGGCTTGGCAGTCAAAAGTCTTGAAGCGAATACATCTGGAAAGGTAAAGAGAGTTCAGCTGTTCACAGTTTGCTAATCTCTTTCGGCTGATGGTGTTTTCCATACATCGAGATGGTGGAGTCGTAGTGCAAATTAAAGAGACCTGTAGACCATACAAGACTTTGGCATTGCAATGCTTTGTGTAGGTTTACTTAACCAACCCAAGAACAAGAGGGTCCTCCATAGGTCCCATGTGGAATAGTTAATCAGGGTTGGAGTTTTGTTTGGCCCTATAATGTGTGCCCCATCAGTGCCCTGCATATCACACCAGCAATTTTTTCAAAATATAAATTCATCTTTTTTTTTAAACCCTAATATTACCCTTATTTAACACTGTATGCTCTTCTGATCCTAGCAATCTCTTTATATTTCACAGCAACAGATATAAAATGCAGTTTTACACAAATAGTCCAGGACACTTAGCCATGTAGATGCAAGTTTCAATTCACAACAAACATCAAACGAAAGGAAAACAGTGATCATAGTGACTTGGGCATGTTTGCTGATAACAGAAAGGGCTGGTATGAGTAGTTCACCAATTGCTGAACACTTGGGATTTTCACCCACAACACAGTCCAGAGTTTCAACAGAGTGCTGTAAAAACATCCAGTGAGCTGGAAACAAATACACGCCTTGTTGATATGGTAACGGTTCACTGAAATTTTGCAATTGAAGATTGGAAGATTGGTCAAAAATTGAGATGTTTTTCTCATCTTTGACAGTCCAGTTCAATCATTCTGTGCCCACTGTAGTGTTTTCATTGGAGGCAACACCTTTTGTGTTCTTCTGCTGTTGTTATCCATTGACCTGAAGGTCTAACATGTTATCACAAGATCTTCACAAGATCTTCTGCTCACAACGGTTGTTGTATAGAGTATAGAGTATAGAGTAAAGAGACAGATTAAGAATAACGCCAAACTAAAAACTTTGTTTTTTGTTTTTTAAACTCTTTTTCAGTTAATAAACAATGTGAGTTTTTTGAGTTAGGTGTGGGCAGAAAGATTTCTTTGACCACTTTACTAATGCTAGCTTTTAAGTTTTGTTAGTTTGGTCAAAACCCGACTATCTAAGGTCACTTACTGTCCGAAGGTTGTTTGAAAAAGTTAACTTAAATGGATGAAAACAGCCCGGCCTACATAAGAGTAAAAAGTTATTGTCGGCCTCGTTTACTACCTAACTCACAAGCTATTGTTTTGTTTGGCAACCTACAGTGGCAAACGTTAGCAAATGCAAATACTTCAACACACACCTGACACATAACACACTTGGGCCTGTTCACTGTCACCTCTGAGACGACACAAACAGTTTCCTTTATGTTTAATCTCTGGTTGTTAGCAAGCAATTTAGCTAACATATAAAATTGCTGGTGAATTAGCGAAAAATCAATAAAGTTGTTCCCAAATTTCTGTTGAGGTGGGCATGCATGAGAAATCTTTAGACACGTAACCAAACCATATTGGTGGTCTAGTGGTTAGGATTCGGCGCTCTCACTGCCGCAGCCCGGGTTCGATTCCCGGTCAGGGAACCAAACCCCAGCCATTAGGGTTGCACAAGCCAGTGCACTCTTAGTGCCGGTCCCAAGCCCGGATGGATGGGGAGGGTTGCGTTAGGAAGGGCATCCAGCGTAAAAACATGTGCCAAATCAAACATGCAGATCACAAATACGGATGATCTGCGGTGGCGACCCCTAATAGTAGAAGCTGACAGAAAGTTATTTGATATATGTGCACTGCAAACGTGAGCATTTTTGATCATTGTTTCTGTCCAGTATGCTTGTTTCATTGCATTTAATCACAGCTGTCGTATTTTTGTCAGCAGTTAAATGATAAAATTAGAGCCTGACAGCTATCGATTCTGGTTCCCAACAACACAACAAGATAAAATTTGCCTTCCTTGTGTATTCGACTTTGTAAACATTTTATTTGGCAGGCTCAAGTTTTCCTTTTGTTTTGCCTCTAACTTGCTCCATAACATAACCGTGACATCGCACTAAAGGCGTCTCTATGCAAAATGCTAAGTACTGCTGGAAGAGGAAGGGCTTTAGACATTGTTTGAACACTGATAGAGCTGTTTGGGCATCAAGCGGAAGGTCTTTCCACCAGAACATAAAAGGGTCTCAAAGTATAGTATGTTTTCCATGTGAAAACATGGAAGTGGTGGGTCCATGTGAGCAGTAGTAAAGGATCAGAGGGAGTGTGGGTGAGGTAAAAATTGTTCAGGTTCAGAGGAAGTTGTAGCTCAATGGTCAAGATTAATTATAAAGCAGACGTTCAAGCCTCAGCACATGAAAACTGCGCCTTTGGGCCCAAGTCATCATCTCTACCCCATGAGCAATGTACCACTGTTGACCCTGTGCACTGACAGCAACTTCCTTACAATATTAGAAATGTGAAGAAAAGAATTCAAGGTGATCCATTAAATATGTGACAAACAAAGGCTGCTTTTCGTATGAAGGAGTTTTTATATGCATTAAAAACATATGTAGCTGCATAAATGAATGCACCATAATATGTTCATTAGTGCTCATTTTATAGACAGATATTATGAAAACAAAACGCAAACGAGGGTTTTTTCTTTTTTTTTCATGAAAAAGAATACTAACATTTTTTTTTTTTAGTTTTAAAGTATTGGGGACATGGTTAAGCTCATGACCATGAATCATCAGAGCAAAGTTCTAAACATGAGTAAGCAACCCAGATGTCTGCTAAATGCTCTTTCTTTCTCTTTCACACACATGCACATGCTTTTTTCTTTCTCTCTTTCTTTGCCAGAGAGTCCAGGAACTGGTTTACTCAAAGCTGCCCATATTATGCGTCGAAATACAGTCATCATTTCCTGTTAGTGTTGTCCACAGATGCCTCTCAGGACACAAGTCTAAACTGTTTAATTACTTCAGGCAGAAGATAAATATCTACCTGGAGCCTCGAGAATTACGTTTGCTGCCTGTTTAAAAGGATTAAAAAAATATATAAAATATATGAAAAACATAAGGAGAATGTTCTGGAATTTCTGTTCCATTTCTCATATCTGGTGATATGTGACTCCAGGGCTGGACCTTTTGACATCTGGTGAAATGAAACAGAAAAAAATCCTGGAATCTTGGGTTATTCCACATGAACACACATACATACTGTATATACAAACACACACACAAACACACACACTCATGAATTCACACATTCTTCATCCATAAACACTACATCCCATACTGTAAACAGTCACATGTAATGTCTCATTTATTTAGGTCTTCTGAACCTGTTCTCTCACACTGCGACACTTTCAGTTGAAAGTCCACCAAATGACGGTTTATTGTCCATTTAGATAATCTAGCTAACCCTTCAGGTGAGTGGGAATATTATTAAAATCAGAGGGATGTGTGGTTTTAGAAACTAATCCACCCTTGCCAACTTGCATAATCCATTTTTGGAGATTTAGACTTATTTTAGACCTCGTGACAAATAGTCTATTTTTTTTATTACTGTAGTTTAATAGATTACCCTTAATTACCTCTTGATAATGGTAATTTACGCTGCCTTTGGAGCACACCTACAAAAAGTAATTGACACTCATCCTCAAAATTGAAATGTAATTGAAATCACAATGCCTTCTAGTGATGTCCTAATGGTACACAATGGCTAACAAACACATCATCAACAAATAAATGAAGACCAGATTTACAAAATAATAAAGATTTATTAAATCAATAAAAGAAAATAAATAAAAGATATTTATCATATATTTAATGTAGCACATTTAATCAGTAGTAGAGACTCCTAAGCACTCCAGCGCGAACCTGAAGCAGCAGATGCAAGCCTTTTTGAAAATTGAAAATGAAAATTGATTTGGTGGAAATTAATCACAGGAAAACACGTGAGATATTATCGCTTTATTGCAGCCGACACCATTTCCTTTGCACAGATGAAGAACAAAGAAACCAGAAAGAGCTTCAGGGACTCAAGAGACCATCTGTAATAAGTGGCTATTAAATCCAGGTGTTTCTGATGATGTTCTTTATTAAAAAGACACAATGTAGTTTCTATGTAACGTCAACATTGGGCAATACAATCCCTAAATGACACATTTCTGTTTAAAGCAAAAAGCTAAATCAGGCTATAAGTGCTGGGAAAAACATCTGAAAGAACTGAAAGAAAAACAGTTTTATTTCTATGGTATTGTCACTTGAGAAGATATAATGAAATGGTTGCTGAAATGTGAGGGGTGCACTTATTTTTGTAAGATCCTGCAGTTGTTGATTATTCTTTATATATAAATAGAAATAAGCTTCTCGTTTCCTACCTACATCCATATTTTGTTTTAAATCTAGAGCTTAATAGTAAATGATTTAGACTATATCCTGATAGTTAGATCTACACTTATGGCATTTGGCTGATGCCCTTAATTCAATTCAATTTATTTTTATTTGTATTGCGCTTTTAACAATGAACATTGTCTCAAAGCAGCTTTACACAGATAATGTGGTGATTAAAAGTGAAAATGTTCTTTATAAGTTAGTTTGTCCCTGATGAGCGAACCGGTGGCGACTGTGGCAAGTATACACTCTGTTTTCATACCTCCCTGTCCTCTACATCTTCCTCTTTTAAACCGACTACCTGCATGTCTTCCTTCACCATATCAATATCCTTATTCAGCTATGCAGTTGAAGGATAAAAGCCTTTCTCATGATCCCAGCAGTGACGTGCTGGGATTTAAACTCACAACCTTCCAAAGTCAATCACTAAATTGTGCTTTAAGATAATAAAACACAACTTGGATGTATTTTAGAGGAGTCAATGTGCAGATTGTGTATCAGTGCAGATTTACTGTCCTCTCAAAATAACTCAACATACAGCCATTATTGTCTAAATAACTGGCAACAAAAGGGAGTACATCCTAAATGATTATACTGTAGCTATACGTCGTGTAAACGTGCAAAGCCACATGTTGTATTCATCATGTTCATATTTTTGTCTGATTACAGAACCATACAAATTTGTGTATCTTGTATTAGAGCAGTTCATATTTAGTGCTTTGAGTACAATTCTCTCATAGTGACTACTGGATGTTCAACATGCACCTCGTGGTAAAGAGTCTCTGAGGATCTTAGAATTAGAATTGTTGCTCTCCACAATGATGCCGAGGCTGTAAGAAGATCAAGATCACCCTGAAACTGAGTAACAGTACAGTGGTCAGGGTCATACAGAGGTTTTCTAAGACGGGTTCCACTCAGAACAGACCTCACAAGGGTCTATCAAAAAAGTTGAGTCCTCGTGCTGTGTGTCAGGTCCAGAAGCTGCTTTAAAAAAACAGATGTATGAGTGCTGCAGCATCTCTTTAGAGGTTGCAGAAGTGGAAGGTCCTCTTGTCAGTGCTCAGAACATACATCACATGCCGCAGCAAGTCAGTTTGCAGGTTGTCTTCCCATGAGGAAGCTTCTTCTGAAGCTGGCTCAAAAGAAAGCTTGCAAACAGTTTGCTGAAGATGACCTGTCCTAAAGCATGAATTACTGAAAGTATGTCCTGTGGTCTGATGAGACTAAGATAAATTTGTTTAGCACAGATGGTGTCCAGCAGTGTTGTGCTCGTTACTAAAAAATAGTAACTAGTTACAGTTACTCGTTACTTCATTCAAAAAGTAACTCAGTTACTTTGTTGATTACTTACACCAAAAAAGTAATGCGTTACTGTTAAAAGTAACTTTTTAGTTACTTTTTAAAAGAACCTTCTTTAATGTTTCCATTAATGCCCTTTTATGCGTTATGGTTTATACAAACACAAAACTGACTTAAACACAGCGTAATTTTTAAACACTATTTTACTGAAGTCAGATGAGCACAAACTGAATATATCACAAGGATTTCTGAAATAAATAACAAAACAAGCTGAATAATATATTCAGAATTAAAAACTAAAGTAGCTTCTGCTGTTGTGTTGAGCTCTTAAACATGTTCCTTTCACAGCTGAAGTATGAAAACTATCAACAATGTAGAACAGAACACCGGGTTAGCTTCTAGCTTCTAGCTTCGTCGAGGCATGGAATTCCTGGAGGTGCTGCTATCGCAGTAGATACGAGCTTCGAACCAGAAAGACACAGCTTACATTTGACTAAAAAGTTTTTGTATTTATGCTCAACTAAAGTGAAATAATGAGCATATTTCCAGTTTGAGAAACTCGTCTTGCTCTCGCCTCGACTCGCCATTACTGCCGCACAGACCTGAATAAACGGAGACACGCCCACAGCGCATCTTCTTCGTGTTTACAGTGGTTCATCCACCAATCCTACAATGTGCCGCTGCTGTAAACAGGTTAGACTGTAGTCTACACTTCAGCCCAAATTCATTTATTTAAAAAAGTAACGGGTAACGCACCATACGGTAACGGTAACGGAGTTACTTTATTTTTAAAAGTAACGCGTTACAGTATTAGTTACTGTCAAAAGTAACTTCGTTAATAGTAACGCGTTACTGCCCAATACTGGTGTCCAGCATGTGTGGTGACGCCCTGGTGAGGAAAACCAAGAAAATTGTGTCTTGAATACAGTCAAGCATGGTGGTGGTAGCATCATGGTCTGAGGCTGCATTAATTCCAACATGTACTGTGACATTCTGAAGCAGAACATGATGCCCTTTTTGCAGAAACTGGACCGAACAACAGTTTTCCAACAGGAAAATGACCTCAAACAGACTGCCAAGAGGACAACTGCCTTGATGGGTGGCTTGAAGGAAGCTAAAGGTGAAGGTGGAGGCAATGGAGTGGCCAAGTGTTTCTCTTATATTTTTATAAATATTTATATTTTATTTGCAGGGTTCCTGTACACAAGTTGTTGCTATAGAATTCATAAAATATTAGAAAGAGTGCATTGATATACTAAAAAAATATACAAAAAAATATACAAAATTATTATTATAAGTTTCCAAACTTAATCCTCCGGGGCATGGAATTCACCAGAGGTGCACAGGTTGTTGCTGGGACCCTTTTTCACTCCTTCATAATGACATCACGGAGCTGCTGGATATTAGACACATGGTGCTTCTCCACCTTCCGCCTGAGGATGACCCACAGGTGCTCAATAGGGTTTAGGTCTGGAGTCATTGAGGTCCATTAAACACATTTATGTTGCTCCATGTGATATTACATTTTCTCACAGGGATGCTGCTCAATAGTTCTGCTGTATAGTCCAGTAAGACTAGCTATGGCAGCAAAACTAAAAGCGTCTCTTTTAGTTCCTACCAAGTGTTCACACACACACACACACACACACACACACACACACACACACACACACACACACACACACACACACACACACACACACACACCTGGACTTCGTGCAGAGATCCGAATCTTTCGTCACTGATTATTTTGGCAAACTTTCAACCAGACGGCATTGTGCCAAAGACCGGATGGTGAGCTGCATTTAAAATCATGTTCCTGGAAAAGCAATGCAGACTGCAAATCTGCACAGCATTGTCATGCTGGAACAGGTTCGGTCTTCTAGTTTACATGGAGGGAAAATTTTATGTAACCGCATCCAAATACACCCTATAAAATTGTGTGCCTCCAATTTTGTGGTAACAGTTTGTGGAGGAACCACATGCTTTTGCCCATATATTTATCTTCAGTACAGCACTTTATCTTGGACACACACACAGGGGCAATTAAGAGGCATGTCACTGGCATGTTTATGGGAGGTGAGAGAGGAAACTGGAACACACACACACACACACACGCACACACACACACACACACACACACACACACACACACACACACACACACACACACACACACACTACACAATAGACAGCAATAAAATATATATATACAGTGGAACCCACTTATCTCGACTTTGGTTAACTCGACAACCCTATTCAGTCCCCCTAGGACATCGACATAACCGGGTTCCACTGTATATAAAAAAAAAAATACCGTATTTTTCAAGCCGCTACTTTTTTCCCACGTTTTGAACCCCGCGGCTTAAACAACGAAGCGGCTAATTTATTATTCTTGGCAACAGCGTTATGGGTTAGTCAAAGAAATTTAGAAATGAGCATCAGAAAATAATAAGGACATATTCCTCGGTCTTGCACACATGCAGTAATACTGGTAAATGCGGCGGCAGCCTATTCTCAAAATACCGCTCTGCTCTTCAAGGAGCCACAACATATTTCACCCGTTACACCGTGTAACAGACACTGTCTTTTGTTAAAGCCTGTGTAAAGTTCATTAGTTTCAATGTGCAGCTTATAGACAGGTGCAGCTTATTTATGTTTAAAATAAAAAGCAGGGTCAGCCATGATACAGCACCCCTGGTGGTTAAGGGCCTTGTTCAAGGGCCCAAGACTCACAGCTTGAACCCTCAACCTTCCGATCAGTAACCCAGAGCCTTAACCATTTCACTTCATCTCTCTCTCTATCAATGCCACATGTTCTGTTCACCATTCTCTATCAAATTCTCTCTCTCTCTCTCTCTCTCTCTCTCTCTCTCTCTCTCTCTCTCTCTCTCTCTCTCTCTCTCTTGTTTAATTAATCTACCGGCATTACTTTACTTATATACAGTATGTTTTTATCACTTACTTTTTGATCTATTTTATCATTCATTCTACACCGCTAAGACATTTGGAATGAAAATATTTGTCAGATGATAATGTACATGTAGACTGAAAGATCCATAATTAATATAAACAATGCACATGCACTGATTTATTATTCTTTTTTAGTTAATTAAGGGTAAATAGAAGCTGCTTCTGATTCCCTTTTCCCCTGTTTACAGAGTCCAGGGACCCACAGAGCAGCTATTTTTATTAAAAAGGTCCTGAAATATCAGGAAAACTTTCCACACAAAGGAAACTCTCCTTGTTAGTGAAAGTAAATAACTGACATCAACAAATCCATCAGAGAAACATTGAAACCCTTGGGAAAGGTCACTACTGCTACTTTAATAAAATAAAGATAAAATATATATATATATTTTTTTTTCATTTTGTTATTTCTTTTATAGCCAAGAGGTTCTTGTTAAAATGACCACCCACTGCTGGAGCCACATGTGTGCCATGATGGACCGGAGGGAAAGAAAGTACAGTGAATATTTCAGTCACATCCAAAACAAATGTTATTATTATTATTATTATTATTATTATTATTATTATTATTATTATTATTATTATTATTATTATTATAACAAATATTATTATTATTATTATTATTATTATTATTATTATTATTATAACAAATGTTATTATTATTATTATTATTATTATTATTATTATTATTATTATTATTATTATTATTATAACAAATGTTATTATTATTATAACTTTTACGCAATATCAGACTGAGAAAACCATGAAACAGATGCAATTCACTTGAAACGATGTAGTACGTGCAAAGCCGGGGTTTACGAACTTTTTCACAAACTTAGTTCAAACGGAAAATGTAATGCTATTGCATCCAAATACATTCTATACAATTGTGTATTGGGTTAAGGGGCAGCTCAGAGGTTAAGATGTTGGATATCTGATCAGATGGTTATGAGCTCAAATCCCACCTCCTTTTAGCTGTCACTGCTGGGCCCCTGGGCAAGGCCCTGAAGTACTCAGTAGAATTCATGAGATAATTGTAAGTCGATTTAGACAGGAAGGTTTGGAAAAGCCCCTTGTGCAGAATCAGAATCAGAATTTCATACCGGATCGGTCCAACCAGGGTACCGGTGGAAATTGGGCTACTGTTGGCCGAAGGAGGAGAAGTAGAAGAGGTAGACGTCTACAGAGACGGCAGGAAAAGGAGAGATGTAGGACAGTGGAGGTTCGAGTTGGTACTTTAAATGTTGGTACTATGACGGGTAAAGGGAGAGAGATAGCTGATATGATGGAGAGGAGAAAGGTAGATATGCTGTGTGTTCAGGAGACCAAGTTGAAAAAGTAAGACCAGGAACATTGGATGTGGGTTTAAACTGTTCTATCATGGTGTGGATGGAAAGAGAAATGGTGTAGGTGTGATTCTGAAGGTAAAGTACAGTAAGAGTGTAGTGGAGGTGAAGAGAGTTTCTAATAGGGTGATGAGCGTGAAGCTGGAAGTTAAAAGGGCGATGATAAATGTCATCAGTGCCTATGCTCCACATGTGGGTTGTGAAATGGAGTCGAAGAAAAAATTTTGGATTGAGTTAGATTAAGTGGTGGTGATATCCTAGGTACCTAGGAATGAAAGATTGGTGATTGGGGAAGATTTAAATGGGTATGTAGGTGAAAGGAACAGAGGTGTTGAAGAGGTGATGGTAGGTATGGTTTTAAGAAAAGGGAATGTAAAAGGGCAGATGGTGGTAGATTTTGCTAAAAGGATGGAAATGGCAGTGGTGAAAACTTATTTTAAGAAGAAGGAGGATCATAGGGTGACGTATAAGAGTGGGGGAAGGTGCACACAGGTGGAATATGTTCTATGTAGGAGATTTAACCTGAAGGAGATTGGAGACTGTAAGGTGTTGGTGGGGGACAGTGTAGCTAGAAGAAGAAGAGGAGGAGAGTAAGGACTGAAAGAAGAATAAGATGGTGGAACTGAAGGAGGAAGACTGTAGTGTAAGATTCAGGGAAGAGGTCAGACAGGGGCTCGGTGGTGGTGAAGAGGTGCTGGATGATTGGGAAACTACTGCAGGAGTGATGAGGGAGGCAGCTAGAAAAGTACTTGTTGTGTCATCTGAAAATAGAAAGGAAGACAAGGAGACGTGGTGGTGGGACGAGGAAGTACAGGAGAGCATAAGGAGAAAGAGGTTGGCAAAACAGAATTGGGATAGACAGAGTAATGAGAAAAGTAGGCAGGAGTACAAGGAGATGCGGCAGCAGGTAATGAGGGATGTGGCGAAAGCCAAGGAAAAGGCATATGAGGAGCTGTATGAGAGGTTGAACACTAAGGAAGGAGAAAAGTATTTGTTGTGATTGGCCAGGCAGAGGGACTGAGCTGGGAATTATGTGCTGCAAGTTAAAGAATGGAAATGGAAATGTGTTGACTAGTGAGGAGAGTGTGTTGAGAAGATGCTGGGAGTATTTTGAGCAGCTAATGAATGAGGAAAATGAGTGAGAGAGAGAGAAGGTTGGATGGTGTGGAAATAGTAAAGCAGGAAGTGTATAGGATTAGTAAGGAGGAAGTGAGAGCAGAGATTAAGAGGATTAAGATTGGAAAGTCGAATGGTCCAGATGACAAACTGGTAGAAGCATGGAGATGAGAGATGCAGTGGAGTTTTTAACCAGATTGTTTAACAAGATTTTGGAAGGTGAAAGGATGCCTGAGGACCGATCTTTAAGAATAAGGGATATGTGCAGACCTGCAGCAACAACAGGAAAATAAACTTGATCAATCACACCATGAAGTTATGGGAAAGAGTAGTGGAAGACAGGCTGAGAGAAGAGGTGACCATCTGTGAGCAAAAGTATGGTATCATGAAAAGTAAGAGCACCACAGATATTGCACAATATTTGCTTTGAGAATGTTGATGGAGAAGTATAGAGAAGGTCAGAAGGAGTTTCATTGTGTGTTTGTAGATTTGGAGAAAGCGTACGACAGAGTGCCAAGAGAGGAGTTGTGGTATTGTATGAGGAAGTTAGGTGTGTCAGAGAGGTTTGTGAGGGTGGTGCAGGACATGCATGAGGACAGTGTGACAGCAGTGAAGTGTGCAGTAGGAACAACAGACTGGTTAAAGATGGAGGTTGGACTGCATCAAGGATTGGCTCTTAGCCCTTTCCTGTTTGCAATAGTGATGGACAGGTTGATGGACGAGGAAGTTTGAACCTGGAGAGGTGGAGTTATGCGCTGGAGAGAAGGGGAATGGAAGTCAGTAGGAGTAAAACAGAGTACATGTGTGTGAATGAGAGGGAGGGCAGTGGAGTGGTGCAGTTGCAGGGAGAAGAGGTGGAGAAGGTGGAGGAGTTCAGGTACCTGGGGTCAACAGTGCAAAGTAATGGAGAGTGTGTTAGAGAAGTGAAGAAAAGAGTACAGGCAGGGTGGAGTGGGTGGAGAAGAGTGACAACAGGAGTGAGTTGTGATAGAAGAGTATCAGTGAGAGTGAAAAGGAAAGTTTATAGGACTGTGGTGAGACCTGAGATGTTGTATGGTTTAAAGACAGTGGCATTGAGTGAAAGACAGGAGGTGGAGCTGGAGGTAGCAGAGCTGAAGATGTTGGGGTTTTTAGAAATTAGTTAATTAGAGGGACAGCCCATGTAGGACGTTTTGGAGGGATGCGAGATTGAGATGGTTTGGACATGTGCAGAGGACGGACATGGGGTATATTGGTAGGAGGATGCTGAGGATGGAGCCACCAGGAAGGTAGGAAAAGAGGAAGACCAAGGAGAAGGTTTATGGTTGTGGTGAGTGAAGACATGCAGATAGTTGGTTTAAAAAGGCAGATGAAGAGGACAGAGGGGTATGGAGACAGATGATCCGCTGTGGTGAACCTTAACGGGAGAAGCCGAAAGAGGAAGAAGAAGATCAAAGGCAAACTCTTCTTCTATATAGCTATGATTAGCGCAACGATATGAACTGTTTCTAAAATATCTTGAGATCCTCAGTAAATGGTTCACACTCTATCCTCTCATTTCTGTTACAAATGAGATCAGTTCTTCGTAACATTACAGTTCTCAGGAGCGATTTGGTCTGTTCTACATACACGGTTTGAGTTCCAGGATACTCCAAAGAAAACAGTGAACCCTGTGACCCCCTGTGAGCTGTAGCCCCTTGGGGATGTCCATCGGACGGGTGAATTAAAAAGCAAAACACAGACTAATTGTGGTGAAAAGACAGCCAATGTGTAATGTGAATGCCTTCGTGTATGTCTGTGTTTCAGTGTGTGGGATGTCCATATGGGAGTGTGTATGAGAAAGAGAGAGAGAGAGAGAGAGAGAGAGAGAGAGAGAGAGAGAGAGAGCTCCTGCTGATGAGTCTATTGTTTATTGCATGTGGCTTTCATTAACCTGGAAAGGGGAAATTGTGAGTCAGAAATTGAGATTTGGAAACGATAAAGAACATCTGTTTAGGAGTGCATGTGTGTGTCTGTGTGTGTTTTAACATTTTGTAAGGACTTGTAATATGGGCAAAAGTATTCAGACACCTGACTAGGTCCATGAAAATATGTTTATATGGTTTGGAGTGGAAGATCTCCTGCTATAGAGCTCTGACCTCAACACTGTTGAACACCTTCGGGATGAATTGGAACCCTGAACCTGAATCAGTACCTGACTTTACTATGTGGCTGAATGAGCACAAATCTCCACAAGCACACTCCAAAATCTAGCGGAACATCTTCCCTGAGGCCACTTCAAACCGTGTAAGGTACAACTTCATGGAGCTGACTTTGTGCACATGAGCATTGTCATCCTGGAACAGGTTCGGGTCTCCTAGTTCAGGTGAAAGTATAATTTAATGAGACCACATTTAAAGTTATCCTTTACAGTTGTGTGTTTTTGACTTTCTGGACAGTTTGTTGAAAAAACACAAATAGCTGAAAAATCAGATGTCCTTATACTTTTTTGTATACTGGTGATTTCTTAAGTTTTCCCACTTAGAAAGAACGGAGAGATCTGTAATTGCCTCTGTAATTGTAAACAAAGGTTTCTGTACCAAAATATTAAGTTCTATTTTTCTATTGTATCAAATACTTATTTCATGCAAGTAAATGGAAATTAATTATTTAAAAATACAATGTGATTTTTCTGGATTTTTTTTAGATTCTGTCTCTCACAGTTAAGGTGTAGCTACGATAAAAATGACAGATCTCTCCCTTCTTTGTAAGTGGAACAACTTGAAAAATCGGCAGCGTATCAAATAGTGATTTGGCCCACTGTATATATATAGTGATTCAAGTTTTCCTAGCTCACAGCTTTAGTATTTCAGTATTCCTGCATGTGGTGGTGATTAATGATGAATAGGTTAAACAGTTTGAAGTGTTAAACTTTCTCACGCCATGTGGCAAGAAGCAAACTTGCTTCAGTAAACAAAGTAATCAAACTTGTATAAAGGTGAACCAAAATCCACGCTGTGCAGAAAACATTATTCTGCAGATTGTACTGCACACACACACACACACACACACACACACACACACACACACACACACACACACACACACACACACACACACACACACACACACACACATAGAAAGACATGGGAGATAAAAAATACTAAAAACCAAACACATTTTCAGTGTTCAGTATTTTCCACAAGTTCATATACAGTTAAAGTTTATGCAAGTTTGACGAATGTAACCACACTGGTGTAAATAGAAGATATACACATAAAAAAAAACCACACGAACTTGCAAAAGCATATAAAATAAACTGCACAAATATGAAACAACCAAATGAAAAATGTGTTTGAAATCTTGCACAATATTATAAAGGACATGTTAATATCAAACCCAAACACGCAATCAAGTGAAGTCTGACTTTAACACATTTAAACATGGGTTAAAAAAAAAATGAAATTAATAATGAATGAAGCAAATAATTCAAATGAATGAAATAATATTGAAATAGATTTTTTTTAAACACATTTAAACATGTATGGGTTTAAATACAAAAATGAAATAAATGGAATAAAATGAA
This sequence comes from Silurus aristotelis, assembly GCF_946808225.1. Lineage (NCBI taxonomy): Eukaryota > Metazoa > Chordata > Actinopteri > Siluriformes > Siluridae > Silurus > Silurus aristotelis. Next base: position 30,833,483 of record NC_139577.1, on the reverse strand, counting down.
AATAAATAAAATATATATTTAACATATTCAAATGTGTATGGGTTTAAAATTTTTTATTAATTGTAATAAATACAAAATATATAAAATAAATGAAATGAAAATGAAATAAATGGTCTAATTATCGGCACAGAGCTGC